>NC_080171.1:85978611-86292022 GCF_950295315.1 Erinaceus europaeus | reverse complement strand
AAATCATGTAAACATTAAAATGAGATAGAAAAATACTAGACACATTTTAAAAGCTTACAAATATATTTATTTAGCAGGAGTCGAGTGGTACCACAGCGGGTTAAGGGCACATGGCATGTAGTGCAAGGACTGGCATAAGGATCCCGGTTCAAGCCCCCGGATCCCCACCTGCAAGGGAGTCACTTCACAGGTGGTGAAACAGGTCTGCAGGTGTCTCTCTCCCTCTCTGTCTTCCCCTCCTCTCTCCATTTCTCTCTGTCCTGTCCAACAACCAACAACGACGATGTCAATAACAACAACAAAAATTATAACAATAAAACAACGAAGGCAACAAAGAAAATAAATAAAAAAATTAAAAAATATATATTTTTAGTAGAGAAAATAATAGAAGGCTCCTTAAAGTTAAATTCCTCTTCTTGGTATTCTTTTATTTTTCTCTGTTGTTTCTTGTTTTATTCTAAAACTTCCTACCCGTAGTTTTTTTTTTTTCGTTGATTTTTTTTTAAAAGGATTCCAAGCATGCACTAACTCAATGACCATATGCAAGTCCCTTCACATTCTAATTCTGGTCTGGCTTCTCTCCTTTGACCCATTTCACCTCACACTCCCTGATCATCCACCATGTGCCAGACTCAAGGTATAAAACAGAATAAAATTCTGATGGTGTTTCCCAGAAAATGACAGTCTACAGGGGTGATGAGCATAAAGGCAAATCACTTTCCCTCTAAAAGGAGAGGTTAGACTAGGCAACAGAATAAAAAAAAGGGGGTTGCCTAGACACATAGCACTCCACGGGGGTAGAGGTCTCTGCCACCAGAAAGAAGAGAGAGTGAATCCACAGAGTGTGAGTGCCTTAATGCATTCCATCTGCTTAAATATAACTGAGCAGTTCTGTTTTTCTTATTTTCAGGTTCATCAACCCATATCCCACATACTATTTGCAAAGAAGGTTCTGTGCTGTTTGTTCTCTCTATTTGCAAAGAAGGTTCTGTGCTGTTTGTTCTCTCTCTCTCTCTCTCCTTTTCTTTCTTTCTTCCTTTTGTTGATCAATAGTGAATAACAAGGTAAAATTAATCAATTGATTAAAAAAAAAGTCTGGTCCCTTTCTTGGCTGATAGCCCAGGAATTAATCCCTAGTTTTATATGTTTTTCACATTAATGATCTTTATGGTTCATGTGAAGTCACCTCACATTAGACTTGGCAGTCTTGTTCACCTGCTAGTCTGTGAGCTCTGTCGTGACACTGTAGCTTTCCTGAGTTATTTCCAGTTTCCAAAACCTGTTGTACTGGCTGCCAGCATCTCCTGGAAATTCACAGAAATCTGAGGCCTTGGTGGTCAGTGTAGAATAGAGACTTGTTGCTTCTTTGTGGTGCTTAAGAGCAGGAGTGAAAATATGACAAAGGTCACAGAAAACTGGAGAGACATATTGGGCTTCAAGGACAGAAAGCATGTTCTACATTTCTCTTTATGAGAATGTGTGACTGCTAAACTCCACCAAACTGTGTTTATTTAGACCCATGCTTTCCATGAATTCTCATGTCTGTGTGTATGTGGGGGCCAGTTGTAAATGTGGGTGGGGGTTACCCCATGACAACTGAATATCCTAAGATACTCAAAGAAGCTAGGTGTGGGTGGGTACCTCAATATGTTAATGCTGGGCTAGCTTCACCAGAGAGAGAGGAGGAACTCATGGCAGTGTGGTAATACAATTCTTTATTGATGCAGACACCCCAGAGTCGGGTATGAGCACAGCAGGTTTATGTGAAGTGGAGCTAGCAAAATAATCGCCTCCCACTATGAACGCCAGCCCTTCTCCAGATTGGAATATGGAAGAGAAAGAGGGTGAAACTAGCACTACCATAAATCATAGCTAAACAAATTTAGTTTCTCTCTCTCTCTCTCTCTCTCTCTCTCTCCTTGCCTCTCTCCCATTCATTTTAAATTAAAAAATATTCACAGAAATCCAGTGGAGGTAAATTTAAGCCTCACCATCCATCTCATTATATAGATATATAGATTCATTTCAAAAACAAACAAACAAAAATACTGGAGAGACAGTATAGTGATTATGCAAAAGACTCTAGTACCTGAGGCCCTGACGTCCCAGGTTCAACCCCCAGCACCATCATAAGCCTGAGGTGAGCAGGACTGTGGTCTTTCTCTGTATTTCTCTTTGTCATGAAAAGATTACATAAAAATACACAAAAGATATTCATTGCATTTATCATTCCTATACTGTGTAACTTTTAAGAATGCATGTAAGAGAAATCAAAATATTTCTTCACTATTTGCAATATTTTATTTACCTTTTTCTTTCTTGTTTTTAACCAGTGCTGATAATATAACCCATAACCCTTACAATGCTGCCAAGCCACTGCCCCAACCCATTTAACATTTACTGTTATTATAGGTTTGTTTCTGCATGTGCTCTTGTCCTGGACCCTATTAATGTCAGAGGTAAGCATGCCTTTCTGCTTCAGAAAGGAAAAAGAGTTTACAGAGTAGGAGTCCAGAAGCAAGTCAGGCCTAGCTGTTCCTAGCTACATTTTTTAGACACTCCCTACAATGCTAGAGCAGTCCTGGCATCTGTAGAGGATAAAGACTTTGTGTTTGGGCATAGCAATAGGCAGTCCTACATTCAGAGCACGTTACTTTCCTGGCAGATTCCTTGAGCCTTGCGTCTCGTTTTATATAGTGTGCATGTCTTGGTAGAGTGCTAAGTGTTTTGTGCTGTTACAAATGCCCCCTTTTGTAGCACGCCAACTCCTGCCGATGTCTCCTTGCAGCCTACAATAGGTTGTACATTTATTTCCGCTAGGACTTTTCAAAAAAGAACAAGCACTCTTCTCTACAGGAAAATCTGCCTCCCTCCATCCACCCCCAGACTCCCCTTAGAACTGAAGCCCAAGATTAGCTCCATGGGTGGTCTGGATCACTTTTTGTTGTTGTTGTTATTGTTTCCTGAAATAGCCAAGGCTTCAAGTAAGGGGTGCTGGTAGTGACTCCAGGTTTCCAAAGTAGGGAGGGGTTCTGAAGGCTGGGCTTGCTTCTGACTCTTTGCAAAGAGAAGAAAGATAGCTGTTAAGAGGACATGGGATGAGTTGGAATGGCAGTGCTGGAGGGGATTTTCATGGCTATCCAAGGCTCAAGGACCTGGGAGTACAGAGCTTTTCAATTACTCATCAAATACAATTCTGCAGCACACAGTCACAGCAATGTGCTGAAGGACTGAAAGATGTTCATCACATAGCCTCAATCTTGAGTTTATTTTTGTAATTGTGTCTATTATATAAAATGCTAAAGAAACACAAGCAGTCCAGACCTTTCTCCCAAAGAGACACAGAATCTACTCAGCTCACAGATAAATAGCAGGAGATTTGTGTAATATTTAAACAATGCCAAACACTTCTCAGTACTATCCTGTGACCCTTCATCAAATCCCTACAACTCCAGCCTTATAAAATAGGTGATAGCATTGTTCCTATTTTGCAGATGAGGATATTGAAGTCCAGTGCGCTTAATAAGTTACTGGAGGGTATAAAGCTAATAAGCAATGTGGCCAAGATTAGAACAATCTGACTCCTGGGAATAGCTCTTGATCACAACTCTGTACAGCTACTTAGATCTGAAAAGCCTAAGGACTCTTTCAGTACCACCTACCACCTCATAGTTACACCCCAGATGTCTAGGTTCTAAAAAAAGAAGCCTTCATACAGCCTGAATTTATAAAATTGTCTCTTCTGTGATGTAGAAACACAGACTAAACCCTTGATACAGTCCAACACCCTGGAGACAAACACATTTTATAGATTTTCCACGTGCATGTTATACTAGGCTTCTAGGGTGGCTACTGTAGCTACATCAAAAGCTAGCAAGTTCTAGCTCCTTGCCTCACCATAAGCTGGTAAACAAGGGAGACAGACAGCACAGCACTCTGATGAGACACTGGCCAAGATACAGAGGATGACCTGGGTCACACAAGGGAAATCTCAACCATAGGAGACAGACAGAGACTTTTAGATGCAAGTTACAGTCAATCTAAGCTACAAACAATAAACTGATATAAATTAAACCAAAATTAAGGGAGATAGGTCAACAGTGTCTCCAGCAGGGACCCAGAGGCAAGAGAGAGCCTCCCCTTCTTGAGGAATGACTTTGCCAGTTCCCTGTAGGGCACACAGTGAACTCCTTTCTGGTTATGTGAATAAAGAGCCTTTCCTAGGAGTGTTTTACTTGGATCTCAGATCTTTTTGTAATACCTATGAATATTCAGACTATAGGAGATGTTAAGTAGACTTACACTAATTGATAGTCTGCAGTGTGTCAGTATATGCATCAAGCAAGTTGAAAGACATAAGAAGACACCATAAAATTCCTAATGAAATAGTGTCTACTTAGAAGTAGATAGCCTCCTCACCTACCTCCTATTACACTTCCCTCAGTCACTTCAAAGCTAACCTTATCAAAGTAAGGACTGCAAAAGCTGAATAAGGACAAAAGACTAGAATACTTTAATGATGACTCTTTATCACTATCAGGCCACCCATCAGCTGGGGCCCTAATTGAGGAGACCTGAGATTCCCAAACAGACAAGATGGGCCTAGACCTCGAATAAATCCCTCTCTTCATTGTTACTGGTCATCTATTAGGAGCAATACAATAGACCCCTATCTTGGCCCCCATAGGACCTTTCCCTCAACATGGATCAACAACAGTAGAGCATGTTTGTTGGTATGCTTCTAGTTCTGCTTCTGGGATCCCTTCTGTTACATTGCTTGACGTTGTCTTCTATTTACATGGTCATTCTGTTGCATTGGTTTGGTCTCACTCCCGCTGCCTCCAGGAGATTTGGTTTAGCCCTTGCCAGTTTCACTCTTTTCCCTTCTTCCCGCCCCCTATCCTAGATATTTCCTGGGTTCCTGACTCTGCGGTTGGAGGAGAGAGATGGAGGAGCACATTGTGTGGTGTTTATTTTGTTGGACTGCTTGCCTGCTCATGAATAAAGATTAAACTGTGTTCTCAGTTCAGCCATGTGTCCCTAGTCATCAATCTCCTGCCGTGAAGCTAGCCCGGCCTACTGGCGTTCTGAACTCAAACAACTTATGGCACCCAATGTGGGGCACGAAATGTTCCATCCTCCTGAGGGAGGCTAGCCAACATACTCTGTGTTCCACCTGAGGAAGATGGGTTCTGAAGTTGGGGCAGCTTTGATCGTCCCTACTTATGACCCTGTTGAGCTTAGATCTACAGGGATGCAGAGGTCACATAGGCTCCTAAGCTGAATATGGGCCCCAGATCAGATCAAATCAATGGAATTTACAGTCAACAATATGTATACACCTTTCGCATATTTGGGAGCTACTCTCTCCCTGATCCAGCTTTCTGGTCCTTTTTCCAGCCATGACGTCATCCCCCCAGACAATAACTTGAGTCCACCTCATATCAGATGTCAGGTAAAAAATAAATAAATAAATAAATAAATAAATAAATAAAAATAAAAAACACTAATATAGTCATGGGCCCTTTGGAATATACCTAAAATAGGCCTACTAACTATCTACAAAATGGAGACCTCCCCAAATCTTCATCTGCACTAATCCAGCCTTTAGGTTCATGATTAGTCAACAATTTGGTTGGCTTTATATATTAACTCTCTTTCAGCCATCAGGTTCCAGATGCTACCATGATGCCAACCAGACTTCCCTGGACAGATGACCCCACCAATGTGTCCTGGAGCTCCACTTTCTCAGAGCCTGCCTCACTAGAGAAAGAGAGAGACAGGCTGGGAGTTCAGCTGGGAAGCAGTTACAGAAGCCAGACCTTCCACCTTCTGCAACCCATAATGACCCTGGGCCCATACTCCCAGCGGGATAAAGAATAAGAAGGCTATCAGGGGAGGGGAGGGAATTTGGAGTTCTGGTGGTGGGAAATGTGTGGAGTTGTACCTCTCTTATCCTGTGGTTCTTGTTAGAGTTTCCTTTTTATAAATAAAAATTTACAAAATAAAAAAATGGAAAAAAAAAGAAAAATCCAATAGATACATCCATGAACAAAATTTCAGTGAAACTGCTAAGTTCTTCTTCCTAGCATTGGAAGCAAAATTTTTGTAAGCAGAGACTTAATCCTCAAATGTGATACTTTATGCTGTGTGATTTCATATCAAAATCCTAAGTTAATTATATATTTTTTCAGCAATGAAAAGTCTATAATTCTGTTACAACCTTGTCTAACCCTTTACCTGCATGATCACACAGAATTCTTCTTACAAGGAACCTGTGGTCCAGAGAAATATGTATCTCTTCCAGGGAGAGGAGGAAGGAGGTACTTCTAAGCCTGGGCTTAGAAATACCACACCAGCACCCTGATGTCAAACCTGACTTCAGGAAACTGTTTTGGTGCTGATGGCCAATTGCTGATCATAAGTTTCCATTCAGCCCTGGTAGTCTGAGCCTGATTGTACAGGCTCAGTGATAAATCAACAATGTTCTCTTGTCTCTCTTATGGGTAAGCTTGGAGGTTTTTGAGTCCAGAGCATGCAACTGGCACACTATGCAGGGCATCCTGAGACAAGGAATGTGATTAGGCTTGGGTTCTGATCCTTACATGCCTACTTGCCAGATGTAAGTCTTTGAACATGTCTCCTCACCTCCATGAACAAAGCCTCCATATGCACAAAAGGGAATACTGCCTGGGGGAAATTTAATAATGTTTCCCTCCCCCAAAAGATATGAATAACCTAATCTACACGATCTAAGACCATGCATAGCTAAAAAGGGTTCTTTCAGATCTAATGGTTACTCTGAGATAGGGAGGTAATCCTGGACTTTTCAGCTAAGTCTGAAAAACTCTCAGGGTTCTGATAAGAGCAGATAAGAATGGTCAGATTCAGAGAGCAAGTGTGGAATGGAAGCAGACTTCAGAGAAGTGGAAATAGAGTATACTACTGAATTTGCAGTTTGAGGAAGGAGCTATAAGCTAAGGGTTGTAGGCTATCTCTAGCAGGTAAAAATAGGGTCAGAAAATACTACCTTCTAGAGCATCCTGAGGGCATATAGTTCTACTCCCAGCTTTATATTAGGCCAGTAAAACTGACTTCCAACTTAGGACTTTTAGAACCATAAGGTAATGTATTATTCCTGATTTAAAATTCTACCGTGTTGTAGTTTGTTATAGCGGCAGTAGGAAACTAATACACTGATCCTGGTTTGCCTCAAGGATGAAATGAAATGGGGAGAGCTTGTTGAGGGTAATATCTACCTAGTCCAAAATGAGCATTTGATAAATGGTAGTGGCTATTAGTATCTTTAAGTTAGTATCATCATAGAAAACTGTGTTGGAGTTAGCAGATCACTGATTTTTTATTATAGAAGTTAATATTTCAACTGCATCCTTGGGATAATATCTCAATATCCTGTCATAAACTCCAGCATTGTTTTTACCAGCCAAGTCCTTGAATTTTACCTCATCCAACAAAATTCCTCACACATATTCTCATGTACAGATTAAGACCCTGAGAAATGGTTTTTGGTGCTATTTGATAAGACAAATCAGAAGCATAGTTGAGAGCAGAGTCTGAGGTCTCTAGTTCCCAGTCATCTAAGTTCAGTATGTGACAGTTTTTTAAATATGAGATGTCATAGTTCCCAGGGAAAAACACAGGTGGACATTATTGATTCTCTTTATGGACTGATGTGTCTAGTTCATTCAATCAACAAATGTCCATTGAGATATATTCCATCTTCAGTGTTGCATAAAGACACTCCTGAACTCAGTGGCTCAAGAAAACAATGGTCATTAATTTTGTTCACAAAGCTACAATTTGATCAAGTCTCCATAGTGATGCTTCTGCAGGAGTGGCTCATCTCCATTTTATATAGCTTTGTTCTGGAAAGTTACCTATAACTAGTAAGGCATATTTCAAGATCTCAGTCTCAAGTGACTTTCAAGTTGACACTGGATTCCCCTAGGAAGCTTAGAGATGCTGCAGGGTAAGGGTCCCAGAAATTATCCAGATAGAATTATTCATGCTTAAACTCAGGCTCCCACACAGTAGGGTGGCCACATTTCAAGAGGCATGTGGATAGCATTTTTATTATCTACCTTGGAAGTTACAGATATCCTTTCCACTATACTCTATTCACTAAAATAGTTAAGCATATCAATCCAGTTTCAAGGTAAAGAGAAATCCCAACTCTCAATGAGAGGAACAGTAGACTTACATTGTAAGAAATGCATATGGCATGAAAAATATTATTGTGATTATCTTTGAGAAATACAGTCTGCTACAAATATCTGTTATCTAGTAGACACTACTTAGTTTCAAAGTATATTTCAGAAAATAAAACAGAGACCTATGATAGCATGGAGTCTTCATTCTTGAGATGGGGACAAACAGACAATAATATGATAAACAAATAAAAGAATGATTAACTTCCTCACTTGGATAGTGTGATATTTTGCCATGTGCATGACCCAGGCTTATTTTATTATTTTTTATTTTCATTGATTTAATAGTGATATGCAGTACCATAGGATAAGAGGTGTACAATTCTACACAGTCCCCATTTCAGAGTTTCATATCACACCCCCTCCATTGGAAGCTATTCTTTATCCCTCTAGGTGCATGGATCCAGGATCATTATGGGGTGCAGAAGGTAGAAAGTCTCGCTTCTGTAATTGCTTCTCCACTGGACATGAGAATTGGCAGGTTGATATTCCCAGCCTGTTTCTATCTTTCCCTAGTAGGGCAGGGGTCTGGGGAAGGTGGGTTTCCAGGACATATTGATGAGGTTATCTGCCCAGGAAGACAGGTTGGCTTCATGGTAGCATCTACAACTTGGTGGCTAAAAAGCATAAGGTATAAAACAGAACAAATTGCTTAATAATCAGGAAACTAAATGTAAGAATATAGCAGATGATATTTGGCCTTCCTTTTGGAAAAAGCTAGTAGGTCTATTTTAGGTATATTCCAAGGGGCCCATAATTGTACTAATATTTGCCTGAGCCCAAAAGCTAACATGCAGTTGGGCTAAAGGTATTGTCTGGGGAGATGGTGTCAGAGTTGGAAATAGGACTAGGAAGCTGGATCAGGGAAGAGAGTAGCTCCCAAATATGGGAAAAGTATATAAATAACATTAATTGCAAATCCCATTGATCTGATCTGGATCACATATCCAGCTCAGGAGCCTGTGTAACCTCTGCATTCCTGTAAGTCTAAGCCTGTATTCTGTGGTCATAGCTAGGAACACTCTAGACTGCACTCATTGCAGGACCTGTCTTCCTCGAGTGGCAGAATATATTGACCTAGCCTACCTTCAGATAGTGAAGCATTCCCTACCTTTGTTGTTCCACACTAACAGCAAGGTCCTGTAGCGGCCCACAAGAGGGTCCACTACTGCTGTTCCTGATGGAGATGATCATTGACTGTGAATAGGGGGATCTGCCCAAAATGACCCAGATTTGAACCCAAGATGCTTGACCTTGAAGGAAGCTTTAGTACTATGCTCTCTTTCAGTCTTTCTCTTTTCTCTCTCTCTCTCTTTCATATATATATATATATATATTTAAAAAGTGAAAAAAAAGAGACTGGGGTCCTTATAAAAATAGATATATACATGAATTTATATAAATTTCAAGAGGAATAATCTGCTTTGCTGAGACTAGACTGCAGGGGAGAGGATGGAAATAAGAACCTGTAGGGAAGTATTGAACTAATACAGGTGCTGATGGCTTAAATCAAGGTGATGGCAGTGGAGCTGGGTAGAGAATTTTAAATCAGGACATTTTGAAGTTTAGATCTTCTAGTTTAAAGAGAGAAAGATAGATGTCAAGGATAACTTCATAATGTCTACTTATCTGTCTATGAAATTGGCTAATATTCATGGAGAAAAGATAACTGTCTTCTTGTGGCTACACCCTAGGGGCTCTGTCTTGAAAAAATGTTCATGTTCTTTTGTATAATTTGGCGTACATTATTTTTTTCCTGAACTTGCACTTTAAGCAAATTAATGGAATGCCCTGTCCATTTCTGCAATGCTAACTCTGAACTGCAGTTTCACTCAACATATAAATATGAGAAAAACTACTTTCATTTTATTTCTTTTTGAATGTTTGCAATGTGTATTTGCTCTGAAGTGTCCTGGAAGAAATGGCCTTGCTTAAATTTTCTCAACAGGGCATTTCTCACCTATGTTTGATCCCAGGAAAATTTTTCACAGGAGTGCTTCTTCAGATCACTTTAGGCAAAGTTCATGTTATTTTGGTGACCTCTCTTCAGGAAGCCATTATTAAAGTAGCCATGCCTCCATTATCCCTCAGACTTGAAGCCTTCTTCCCCCAGATTGGTTTTGGAGGCTATTCTTATCTCTGGTTTTCTACAATCAAATTTTTTTTCTATAAGTCCTGTAACTGTTTTGTGAAGGAAAGCTTAGGTCCACACCTTTAAGTTTTCTCTGGTATTTCCATTATTCCAGTCATCTCCTTGTATTTATTTAGGCCTGAATAATGCTAAGTACCTTAGAAAACAGAGAGACAAATCCACATTAAGTCCTGCTCTCATAGTTCTTTGTGTGTATACAATTTTGTTTAATGCTATTTCATTCTAATATTGTTAAAATATAAGTTGATTGCTTGCTGATTGTATAGAGGTTTCTCATTCTTCTCATGTATGCATAGGGTACAAAATAAGGCTTCATTGGTACATCTCAAATATTCCAATCTGAGTGTGTGTGGGGGGGGAGAGAAAGAGAGAGAGAGAGAGAAATCCAAGACAGAATAGCTCCTATCCTGTGTGTGTTACCTACCTCCTTGTATCTAGGATCACCATGATAAACTCTAGCCATCTTTGACCCTAAACTGGATGAGCAGGCTAGAAAATGAATGAATGTGACTTACTGTTTCATGTTAGAAGTATTTGAGAGTCTTCATTTAGTGATTTTTTTGTGACCAGAAATATGGAGTAAGGGCTTATTTTTTATATAAATTTGTGGGATATTTTATTTTGTCACCATCCCTTTCACTTAAAATCTCAGTTTTCAAGAACACATCAATGACATTAACTGAAAATTTACTGCATATAAATATGGCCATCTCAAAGAAGATAAAGGAAAAACTGATGTAAATGGAAGTGTTTTAAGCAGACAGAGAAGCAGATAGATCAATAACCAGAATAGGGTTTGGGATTCAGACTCAACTCACTGCAAATCGCAGCTATGGTCACTGTGTTTGACCTTGCAGAAATTTCTTTGCACTCTTATCTTGGTTTTCAAGAAAACTAATAAAAAACAAACAAACAATAACAACAACAAAAACATGTTGGTGTAGTAAAGACCCACCAGAAATCTTGGATGAAACTTAAAGCAAATAAACACCAAGAAGAGGAAGAACAAGGCTTTTAGTTGCCTCACAAAGTAAATGTATTGCCTCTCCTCACTTAAATTTGTTGGGGGAGCCTGAGACATGGAACAAGAGAGAAGATGGAAGGGTAAGGAGGAAGGAAGTTTGAGAAGGGAGAAGGTGAAGAATGAAAAATGAAAATGCTAGTCTTACCAAGAAATAATATTAAGAGAAATAAATGTTCTGTAGGCATTATCAATACAGCAAGGGAAATATCTAACTATAGAGCATCTGGTCTTCTTCATTCTGTCCTCACTATCTAAGTACACCTACTCTTTTCTTGAAGTTCTGGGTCTCTTCTCTTTTTCTTATAAACGTTTTATATACATATTTTTTCCTTTTGTTGCCCTGTTTTATTGTTGTTGTAGTTATCATTGTTGTTGCTATTGCTGTTGTCATTGTTAGATAGGACAGAGAGAAATGGAGAGAGGAGAGGAAGACAGAGAGGGGGAGAGAAAGATAGACACCTGCAGACCTCCTTCACTGCCTGTGAAATGACTCCCCTGCAGATGGGAGCCAGTGGCTTGAACCAGGATCCTTATGCTGGTCCTTGTGCTTTGTTCCACATGTGCTTAACCTGCTGTGCTACCACCCGACTCCTCTCTTCTCTATTTCTTAGGTTATATACCTCCACTTTGTCTCATTATCTTTGCAATCCACGCCTCTGTATAGATTTCCCAAGGCTACATTATTATTATATTTTTCTCCTTCTGGTTTGTTTTACATCAATTTGGGGGGCAAGGAGTTAGAGGTGGAACTTGTCATTCTTCCAGACAACATTATAAGTCCTCATGATGGAAACTGTAAAATACTTTTGAAACTGCTATGTTTTAGGGCCATTGCTAAAGGCCTTTGTCCTTTCTGTCTTTGTGTAGCACTGAAGAGTTGCCATATTTTCCTTATCTTTGCTGTAGAAGGTGATAACATAAATGATGAATGTTCTTTCCTGTCTTCATTTCTGGTTTCCTGACTATAAGAAAGGATTTTACTTTAAACTGTTAAGTTTATTTGTGTCTAGAACTTGCATGCCTGAGAACACAGAGGCACAAATTCAATCCCTAGCACCAATTTATGCCACAACTGACCAGTGTCCTGGTCCTGCCCACTAATAAATAACCTTTTGTTCATGTTGTTTTCAGGCCTTCACCACTCTGAATTGGCTTTTTCAGAAAGAGAGCAAGAGAAGGAAAGATACAATAGTACCAAAACTTCCTCTAGTACAGTGGAGAGTGGGCTGCAATCTGGGTTGTATGCTTGATAAAGCAGTCTCACTATTCAGATGAGCTATTTTGCTGGCCCAATAAATAATCCTTGGAAAGATAAATTATTTCACAGGGATTTTTTTTTTCTGTATGACTTCTGTTTCAACTTTTAAAATGACCTGCTTCTAAGAGATTACGTCCAAGGAGTATCTGTCACCCCCCTCCCCCGCCACACATGCAAAATCCCTGGAAGTGATGTTTTTCCCTCTTTATAAAGCAAATAATATATAATATAGTGTATAAAAGTAGAGTCTCTGGATAATATTGACTTCTCCCTCATTGACATCATTCCGCACTGATCAAACATTTGTTTTCCTCATCCATAAAAATGGGAATGCAGATGTTCAGTTCTCAGTGCTGTCATGAGGATTAGATAACCATTAAATGTTGACCCCTGCAACTCATATTACCTTTAAAAGTGAAATTTTGTGATTGGTTTGAAGGGTACACATTACCATGAGCAAAGATCAGGGTTCAAGCCTCAGGTCCCTACCTGCAAGGGGAAACTTTGAGAGCAATGAATCAGGTCTGCAGGTTTTTCACTTTCTCCCTCTCTCTCTCTCCCACCCTTCTAAATTTTTCTTTGTGTTACAAAATACTTTTTTTTAAAGGAAAAAAAATGGCCACCAGGAGCAGTGGATTCACTCTGCAGGCACCAAGCTCCAGCAATAAGTCTAGTGGTAGCAAAACGAAAAAGAAGAAGGTGGGGGTAGGAGGAGGAGAAGAAAGATAATGGCATTTTTCATCAGCATCATCATAGTCATTATGGATACATGGTAAACATGATGCAGATAAAAAGAGGTCATAGGCATGTAAACATTAGGGCAAAAGCTAGGATTCTAGACAGAAAACTGACTTAGTAAAGGCAGCATATCCTGAAAGCTCTGTTGCAGAGATGTGATGCTATTCTGGGATCTGGGAGTTGGGTGTTGGTACACCTGGTAAAACATGCATAATATCATGCATGAGGACCCAAGTTTAAGTCCTCAGTCCCTACATTTAGGGGAGATGGTTTTAAGAGTGGACAGAAGTACTGCCAGTGTCTCTCCTTCCCTCTGTTTCTCCTTTCCCTTTCTCTCTCCCTCATTCTGTCTCCCTCTTTTCTCTTTCATTTTCTATCAAAAATAAATATGGAAACGTGGAATGATGGAATCACGGAGGAAATACAAGAAAAGGGGAGGGGAGGGGTGGGAAGGGAAAAGACAAGAAGATGATCTTCTGACAGTTATTCCAGCTCCACTAGTTGTAACTCAAGGCCATCCTAAGACTCTTTAATTTTGATACAGTTTCTTGCTGCCTGTCCTCATCATGAAATGTCCCTCATTAGCTTGGAACACATAGGGGGCAGCCAGTAGTGCATCTAGTTGAGTGTACATGTTAGTATGCCTAAGGATTTGAGCCACCAGCAGGAGGGAAGTTTCAGAAACAGTGAAACAGTGCTGCACACATGTCTTTTTCTCTCTCCCTTTCTATCTTCCCTGCCATTTTTAATTTGTCTGTTCTATCTAATTAAAATGGAAGGAAATAGAGAGGAAGGAGAAAAGGAAGGAAACAGGAAAGGAAAGGAAAGGAAAGGAAAGGAAAGGAAAGGAAAGGAAAGGAAAGGAAAGGAAAGGAAAGGAAAGGGCTGCTGAGAGTGGTAGAATGGTATCATAGGCACAGATAACTCTGTGGCAATTAAAAAATTAAATAGAAGGAAAGAAGGAAGGAAGAGAAGAAGGAAGGAGGGAAGGAAGTGAGGGAGGGTGAAAGGAAGGAAGGAAGAAAAGAAGGAAAGGATCAAAGACACAAAGCAAGGCACCAGTTACCTTGCTCAGTCCCAATCCTTACTGACACTGTGACAATTAAGAAAATATTAAACCTTTATTAATTCTAATTCCACTAAATCAGATCTCTGACTCCATGGCATTTAGGTAGGATCTCACCTTTTGAATCAATAAAGAAATAGATTTTTTTAAGTACAAGAAACATAGGAAGAATATAAATGCTTTTATTGCATTCACTCATTTTCCAGAGCACACAGAATAAATGGTAGATGGATACAAATTTGTATGTCTTAGACAGAAGACATTTTAGGTGGCTTTGCTGATACTCAGCTTTGCAAACATAATTTCTCAGGTCTATTTTGCAATTGGGGAGTCAGAGACTTATAGCAGAAAAGTTATTTCCTAGGATTTATTTGGTCTGATTTTTATTTTCTGAACTACTTCCTTCTTATTATGTAGTTTTCTGTCATACCAGGGTAGTTACTAGACATTTTACTTGTCTAGTTCACTTTTAAAATGCATGAATCACTTCTGATTTTATAAATTAAAACAGCATCACTAAAAGTGATATCTCTTAACTATTGATTGTTCACCCACAATTATCCTTGCTAGTTTATCCTTCTCTTTTCATGTCTCTACTTTCATTTACCCAGAAGTAATCACTCGTGTAAATGCCATTTTGCTCTTTGTAATTCTTTATAAAATAACTTTAGATGATTTTGTTATCACTTTTCAGTTCTTTAAAAATGTTCTTCTATATATGTAATTTACCAGCAAGAAAGATATAATGTGTGTTTTCTTAAATGGTGCCATACTATATATAACATTGTGCATCTTGCTGTTTTTTTTCCTCAGAAGTATTTTTGAGTTATACCCATGTTGACATATAGAATCATTTCATCCTTTTAAACCATAGAATATTCTGGAATATGAATATACTATCTGTTTTTGGCTATGGCCTGATAGAAAGATGCTTAGACTGCCTCTAATTTATTTTTAACATTACAAACAGTACCTCAGTGATCACCTTGAACATATACATCACCAAAGCTGAGCACTGGAATAGCTTACACTTAAAAACTACCATCTGAAATGGTCATTATAGATCATTTTTATCTGTATGGTGAATAGTCTCCTGAAGGGCCTTTATTTCTCTCTTCTTCATATGAACATATGGTTTTCTAGAATTACTAACATTCAGTCTTGGACTTTAAAGCTCCCAGCCTCAATTTTTAGAGTTAGATCCTGATGCCCAGAAGGTGAAGGAACTTAGCAACATGACTCATAGCTTCATCTTCTCATGGCATTACTGCTTGCCTGTGACCTCCTCTTCTCTATTTACCACTTGGTAGTAGTCAACTGTAGTTTCAAGGATACCCTAAATTCTGCTATAGAGTTTTAAAAACTAGAAATGAAGAGTCAGGCAGAGGTTTACCCAGTTAACTATGCAAGGAGGTCCTGTGTTTGAGTCCCACTGCTCCCCCCTGCAGGGGTGGGGAGGCTGCTTCATGATCAACAAAGCAGGTCTGCAAGTGTCTATCCTTCTCTCTCCTTCTCTGTCTCCTCTCACCTCTCAATTTCTCTCTAGCCTAGCAAATAAAATAGAAATGAAAAAGTTAGAAAGAAAAACCAGCAACTGGGAGCAGTGGGTTTGTAGGATTCCTATAGTGCTGGAATAGTGATGGGGGGGGGAGGGAGAGAGAGAGAGAGAGAGAGGGAGGGAGGAAAGAAAAGAAAGAAAGAAAGAAAGAAAGAAAGAAAGAAAGAAAGAAAGAAAGAAAGGAAAGAAGGAAGGAAGGAAGGAAGGAAGGAAGGAAGAAAGAAAAAGATGAGAATAGGAATAGTACCCTTAACAAGTAGCACAACCTTTAGCAAAGGAAGGACAAAAAATATCCCATTTTCCTTGACTTTTATTTCAAAGATGATGGGTTTATTCTTCAAGGGTTTCTATATGAAATTGGTTCCATTTCCATATGATAGTCCATTTATTATTACACTTTGACTTTCTTTCCTCCCTTGTCTTATTCCTGGGCCCTCACCTGCTTCCTGGAATCATATCTCCAGTCAACTACCAAAGTCCACATCCTTGATTCCAGTCTATTCTTCACAGAATTCAATGACAGATTCTTTCTGAATGCCAGGGTCTTTGTAGACAAAGAGAATACAAAAGTATGAATAATGTGTGATTTTCTGCTCTTATCAAGTCACAGGTTAGTAACCCTGATCTTCTGACTCCCAGTGCAGTGCTCTTTCTGCCATTTCATAAGCATACATTTAATTCAGTGACATCTTAAAAAAAATTTGGTTGCTCTTCCCAGCAGTCTGACTAAATGAAGTTTTATTGTAATAACAATTCTGCTGCTTTTTTTTCCTGCTAAAGACTTGACTAAAATATTAATCCTTAGATACAGACCTTAACTGGAAACCAAGCAGCTGCCCTCATGCTATATTGGCATCTCCATTTTTTCTGATATATATGCTTCTCCTCCCTCTGCTCTTAGTAAATGTTGATATTCAGTTTACCTTGATCAGTATTTAGCTCTTCTGGTCAATTTATTTTATTTATTGGCCTGAGCAGAAAATCAATGTAGTCTTCATTTGCCATCCTGTTTAAGTTGAGAGTTTGCTTCTGTGGAAATTGTGACCCTTATTACTAAGACATTGATAGGATACTCCAGAAAACCATTCAGGGCCCAGGTGTAATTGACCTTGCTCCTAGCCCATCTCTCTTCCCAGCTCCTACTGGCATGGCTTTAAAAGTTAGAGACAGTCAAGACTTGAATGTATTGAATTTGCTTTCAGAATATGAATATGTCCCAGAATTCTGCCAAAAGATTTTTTCTCACAGGGCCTTGTTAACTACACTGGGAGGTATAATATCTTTGTAATAAATAAATGACATGACCTAGAATGCTCTTAAAAAGCTAATTGCAGAGGCCAGGTGGTGGTGCTCCTAGTTGAGTGCACATGTTAGAACGTGCAAGGACCTGGCCGGGTTCGAGCCTCCAGTCCCCATCTGCAGGGGCAAAGCTTTGCAAGTAAAGCAGTGCTGTAGGTGTCTCTCTCTCTCTCTCTCTCTCCCCCTCTCCATCATTCCCTTCCTTCTCAATTTCTGGCTGTCTCTAGCCAATAAATAAATAAATATCATAATAATAATAACGACAACAATAATAACAATATTCTAGTTGCTTCTGCATTTTAGCAACTGCTAGGAGCCTCAAGCCCATGCTCGTCATGAGTATCAGTGTCAAAAGAACTCAGACTCAACTTTCATCCCAATTCCGTGGTGATGAACTGAGGCCTGGGGCAAATCACTCCCCACTCTGAACTTTTGTGATTCACCTGACAAGGAAAGATTCAGGGTTGTTGTCAGAATTAAGAAAAATGCCAGAGAAATTCACAGCAGGCTCCTTTTGTGACCTAATTGCTACCTTTTGACTTTCTCTCCCCCCCTTTTTTTTAAATTATAATGAACTCAATTTTTTTTTCAAAAAATTTGTTTGCAATACTTTTGTTCTATCTTCAGATACCATTGTTCTATCATCAGATATCAATTATCATTCACCCTGTGTCTTTTCATAGACAGTGCTTCCTTGGATGAAGGAAATAATGCCAAATTAGCCCCAGGTCCAGCACAGAAAAGGAACTCAGTTTTCTATCTAGAAACAGAAGCAAACACCATTGTAGCTACTGGGATCATCCTCTAGTCTGCATTTGAGCAGGGCCAGCATAGAGGTATCTCTAAATTGAATATATTCTGAGAGTGTGGATTGTTGTTCCAACCCTGGACCTGCAGAGAAGCAAGCAATCAGGCCTTATATTGTAAAGCATGGCAGTGAGCAAGTGGGGGGATTCAGACTCACAAAGAGGTGGGTCTCATAAAGCCTGCAGGGGTCTTACAGTCTTCAGAATCAGCAGGAGTTAACCTGAGCTTGGGCTTTTCCAGGAAAGAAGGAAATTCGGTAAAAAAAAAAAAAAAAAAAAGCTGTAGCACTTTGGAAATTGGTAGGGTTGACTCCTTGAGTAAATAGAAATAAAAATATAGATGAGGAAGGAAAAGATATGTTGGGGAGGAAAAAATGATCATAATAACTGCTTGTCTTACAGAGTGTTCACCCCATGCTAGGTACCTGCTAGGCACACTGACTTCATCTCCTTAGATTTAAATTCATGCTTAACGATTCTCAAGGTCCTAGTTTTAATCCCCAGCCCTTCTGTAAGCCAGAGATGAGCAATGGACTTGTAGAGTTAAAATAAACAAATATTCGTTCAGCAACCGCAGGACCTAGGTTCTGGAAGTATCTTGTAAAACCTGGGGCAACCGAGGTGGAAAAGATGTTTTTCCAAAGTCATATAGCCAGTGACCATCTGCACCTATCAACAAAATGTTCTTGTTTCAGAGCCCACAGGATCTTAAGCACCTGCAACCTTGCCAAGGTTTTCATCAGGTTATTAACCATATCTACAAAAAAAAACTGAAACAACGAAATGTTCTCTAACAGGTGGCTAGATAATTTAACTAGGCAGTTTTGATGTAGAACATGAAATGGTAATGAAAATTATGCCTTTGAACAACAAAAGAAAATCTTACAATATAGCATTCCAAATGCCCATGTAATAATGTTAAGAAACATTAAAAAAAAAGTGTTCACAAAAAAATGTGTAAAGTATGATTCAGTGGTCTGCATATATATGTTCACACACTCTCACTTGTGTGTGGCATATGCTTATTGGACAGTAGAGACTTTTCTAGTTACAAGTAAGACAGATTGAAGCTTATTATTCTCTTGCACAATGTACATTCTTGTACAAAAAACAAGACAAATAATAAAAGTTCTGTTAGGTTTTAGAAGGTAGTTACATCATGGAACAACAAAAAAATAAACAAATAAACAAAAAAGACAGGTAAGAATGACTGAGTGTGGAAAGAAAAAAGGGAGTGCCCTCTAATAGATATGGAGGAGGAGAGTTGCTAGCTATAATGTTGAACCCCAGGTTTAATTTGAATTCCCAGAAAACAGTGAATAATTGCAATGCTGGGGATATGTCTCAAGCAAAACTCATTTGATGTCTTCATGAAATTCAGATTTAACTTAGTATCTTGTGATTTTACTTGCTAAGTCTGGCCTGCCCTAACATTAGACCTTTATCCAGTGATATTGAGCAGGTGACATTTGAGCTAGGAAGATAAGAGCAGTCATGCTTGGTACAAAGATAACAAAATCACTATGGCTCTCTGGGCAGTGTGGGATTAATGGATTTGTTGTTCTTTTTGGTGTTGTCTAAATACTTTACACAAGCAATGCATGAATTTTATAATAGTAACTAATAATAATAACAAAGATTATAAGCCAGTGATCTGGATATGGTATAGCATAGTCTGACCAGAGCTGACACTCAGCTTCATCTTCTCTCTTTTGCCTTCATCCACTCCCTCTTATAACGTCCAGCAAACCAAGCTCCAGTGGCCACTCCACATAAGTTAACCAGCCCCATCTCCATTGCTTCATTAACAAATATCCACCCTCAGGCCATATGACCGGAACATTTACATGGAAAAGTCATCCCTCAGAAAAGAGGGGATATGACCTTGGATATGACATTCTAACATATGAAGAACTACTTTCTCAATTGTTTTGTTTTAAACAACTTCTTAGAAGATATATTAAACTAGATCAGAAATTATAGGTAAAGAATTGGAATAAAGTGGTTTTATTCAAGCCAAATAGGAAACAGAATAGTACTTTAAGATTCACTTATTTGTATATGTAATACACAATTTTAAATGGACATGAGTATTACTAAAGTAATAAACAAAATACTACAAGTAGATTAAAGTTCATTTACATTTCTAAACTAACAGGCAGACCAAGAACTGTCTGTATCTTCTCAGGAAAGCTGTGTGTGTGTGTGTATGTGTGTGTGTGTGTGTGTGTGTGTAAATTGAAAATATGTGTCATATTCAGGAATATGTGTGCTCTGAAGTCATTTTCATCTCTGTTGTTATAAGAAATAATAGCTTCCTGGTCTTGAATACTTATAATGCTACGAGCCCTAAATGCTTTGTCTTTATTAATTTGTTTTATCCTCACAGCAATTCATAAGAATGATAGCATAATTACCTCTGTTTCCCAGTTAAGACCTTAGGCAATCTGGATTTTTTTTCAAGTCAGCACTTTAAAAAATACATATTTATTTTTCACTGTGGAAAATGTCAAACAAAGACATAAATAGAAAGAATAATGCAGTGGATTCCCATGTGGATATTGCCCAGAGGTAATAACCTAACCTATGGTCTAGAGCCCAGCTACTACCAACTGGATCACCTCACCCTATTGCCAAATTCAAATCCTAGCTCCTCCCTTTACTTGTTGTGAGGCATTATGCAATATTCTCTCTGCCTCAGTTTCCCCATTTCAAAAGTGGGACAATGCAGCAACTCCTTCACTGGTTTGTGGTTAGATAGCAACACATGTTATGGGATAAGGTAGTTTTTTTTTTTTAATTTTATAATATTGCTACCAGGGTTATTGCTAGGGCTTGATTCCTATATAACAAATCCATTGCTTTCACCAGCCATTTTTTTTTCTATTTTATTTGATAGAACAGAGAGAAATTAAGAGGAATGGGGAAGGTAAAGAGGGAGAGATAAATAGAGATACCTGCACAGTGTTTCACAATACTTGTAAAGCTCTATCCCTTGCAGGTGGGAATCCAGGCTTGAAGTCAGGTCCTTGTGGGTTGTAAAGGTGCTAAATCAGCTGGAGCACTGTCTAGCCTAAGCTAACTTTTTTTTTGTTTTGCCTCCAGGGTTATCACTAGGGCTGCTTGCACAACAAATCCACTGCTCCTAGAGGCCCCTTTTCCCCATTTTGTTGTCCCCTGTTGTTACTTTTGGATAGGATGGAGAGAAATCAAAAGAGGAGGGAAGACAGAGAAGGGGGAGAGAAAGACTTCTACAGACCTGTTCCAACTGCTTATGAAACAGTGGGGATCTGGGGCTCGAACCGGGATCTTTAAACTGGTCCTTGCACTTCATGCTGAGTGCACTTAACTCGCTGTGCTATTGCTCGGGCCCCCCACCCCCAAGCTAAGTTTTAACATACAGGAATGTAATATCATTGAATTAATGTTCCTCTTCCTCACTCTAATAGAAACTACAGAAAATAAAATGTAATAATTTCAGGACTGAATACCAAGGGTTAGTGAACATCTGAGCAAATAAAAGCAAAATTATACCTTAGCCCAAAAGCTCCACATCATATAGCTCAATTACTTTTCAACAGAGAAATTTCCCTGTCCAAGATAATAGTTAGAACTATTCAAAACCATTCCAAAATAGAAGCAGTCTTTAAGAAAAATGGTAAACTAATGGAAATGTCAAGGCACCTCTGGCTACCCTCAGTGAAATAAACTGAACAATGCATACATTAAGATGCCTCCACACCAGGCATTTGGGTTCTAAGGACTTTGCTTTGATGATCCTGAGTTTGTAGAATTATTTCTAGATGAACTGGAATTGCTTTATTTATGTGCAGTCCAGCAGAGAACTAGCTGCCATCTTCAAACACTAACCTGAGGCCACAAGTGCCAAATAGTTAGACCAGGCAGAGAAGTAAAATAACTAATAAGATGATAGATTGTCTTTCTGTGAGTAGCTGCCTCAGGTGGAGATAGGTTCATACCACACCTTTACCACTTACCAGCCTAGAAAAAAAGGTCGCTTCTTTTCTTGGAGACATTATCCACTGTCTATATCATAGAGATAGCAGTCTTGAGACTCATTCTGAGATTTCATGACCTGATTGTGATCACATGTTACCTTCCCTTATGTTGGGCTTTAAGTATGTTCACTTCTGTTGCCTTGTGCCTTCTTGCTTAACAGTGCTATTCATAACCCACCCACTTCTTTTTGGCTAAAAACTTAAATTCTGAAAGATCAAATGACATAGAATCACACAGCTTTTGCAAGAGAATAATTCCTCACCCTGTGTGTCAATAGCCATTTCTTAGCTAAATACTTGGGTATCATTTATTCTAGGGTGGTGATGGAGGCAACAAATTAATCCAATTTACTTTTGTGCACAGAATTGATCTGCCAGGGCAAGTGGATTCTCATGATCGTATCATACTGAAGCTGGAAGATTTTCTTTAACTATCATGTTGAGCTATTGCTGGCAATTTGAAAAGTTTATGTGAGTCCTGAGCGGCCAATCATCTGGGTGGCAGGTGCAGTTAGAAACATGGAATAAGAAGGGAGTTTATTTATAAAGGGCCTGATGAATCCCCAAAATGAACTTGTCAGTCAACCCAAGAAATGTAACTGTGAAGGAACAGGAAATTAATGATTGTCCCCCCTTGGTGCAGACAGGCACTCCAGAACTCAGAGGTATGATTTGCTGACTGTCAGCACATTTCTCTCTTCCCCAGCCGGTTGTTAGTTATTTCTGTCAATATAAACTCAGTTCAATACCTCAGAAGTGTTGATCAATAAACTCAGCACTTGCTTGTTGAAATGAGCTTTAGCATCACCTGGAAAAGGAGGAAAGAACTGAATTCATTTTCCTCCTTCCCTCCTTTCTTCCTCTTTTCTCATTCTCTTCCTCTTCCTCTCTCTTCTGCATATTTATTAGACCTGCTGCATGCAGCACTGAGTACTGAGACCACACACAAATGAGAAGGATGAATATCATGAGCAAACATCATAGTTGTATACCCTTCCAGGTTCCCCTGTAGGGAAGGATCCATGATTTAGGATTTAAGAAGAATAAGCAGGCAGGCAGGCAGGCAGGCAACAGCAATTAAGTATGAGTGATGCAGTTGAGGTGGGCTTATGGCTTCATGGAGGAGGTGAGTTGGGCTCCAGAACATGAAAAAAGTTTACTTCACATTTTGTTTGAGAGGAAGGTCATAGAAACACATTCAATGAGTGGGTGGTACAAAATGACATGACTTCATTCTTCTGTCATTTCTTCCTCTTTCTTCCCTCTTTGTTGCTTCTTTCTCCTCAGAAATGAACCTCTAAAGAATTTTGACACTATCTCTGGGGGTGAAGAATAAGAAACGAAAACATAAATATCATGTTACACGTATAGCATGGCATAACTAATACAATTGCTATACTAGCATTTACCATTAGAAATGTTCAGAGCACAAGAAAGACCACTTGCCCTGGCAGCTCAATTCTGTGCACAGAATAGGATTAATTTGTTCCCCCCATCACCACCCTAGAATAAATGATACCCAAGTATTTAGCTGTGAAATGGCTATTGGCACACAGGGTGAGAAATTACTCTCTTGCAAAAGCTGCGTGGTTCTAAGTCATTTGATCTTTCAGAATTCAGTTTTTAGTCAAAAAGAAGTGGGTGGGTTATGAATAGCACTGTTAAACAGGAAGGCATAAGGTAACAGACAACTTGTGGTCTAGGAGGTGGCTCCATGGGTAAAGTGATGAGTTTCAAGCTTGAGGTCCATGTTTGGCCCCCAGCAGCACATGTATCAGTGATGTCAAGTTCTCCTCCTCAATCTCATTTTTCTCTCATTAATAAGTAAATTGTATTTTGGGAAAAAAAAGTAGTAGCGATATCCATACTGCTATACCTGGAGGCCTATAGATAGTCAGGTAATAAATATATGTATTTCAGAATGAATGTCAGGCATTTTATATATGTTATCTGTGACCTCACTATATATCTAAAAAGTGATAATATACTGTTGACTATGTAGAGTGATCAGAATTATTCTTTTAAACTATAATTCAGATCATTGAACTCCTTACTCAACTCCTTCATTGTATTTTATTTATTCCTATAATAAAACCCAGAGTTTTCCTGCTCTGTTCGAGATGCTGCATGATTTGACCACTGCTGCTCTTTTCAGGGCCAACTGTTGTGACACAGCATAGATTTTGGACATAATTAGCATATGACTGAGGCTGATGAAGGTAATTAGCATATAAGTGACATCAGCCTACGAACATACTATGAATTTACGCAAGGGATTATGGATGCATCAGAAGTTATTTAACTTCCAGGCTACCAGAAGTCAGGTCTCTCTCTTTTCCTGCACATGGCTGGTGCCTGCTCCGCTCCCCAAGACCTGCCATGCTGCCTCTCATGGGAGAGACTGAATACTTGTAGCCCAGCTCCTGTAAACTTAGCTTAAAAGACTTTCCTTACCTACTTCCTATTATACTTCCCTCACTCACTCCAAAAGAAACCTTATCAAAGCAAGGACTGCAAAAGCTGAATAAGGGCAAAAAACTGGCATACTTTAAAGATGACCCTTTAGTCACTATCACCCACCCTATCAGCTGGGGCCTAATCAGGGAGTCCTGAGATTCCCAAACAGACATGATGGGCCTAGACCTTGAATCAATCCCTCTCTCCATTGTTACTGGTCATTTCTATCAGGAACAACAAAATGCACCCCCCCCCAGGACCTGGCCCTCAACTTGAATCAACAACTGTAGAGAATGTTTCATCCTCCGAAGGAAGGCTGGACAATATAATCTATGCTACACCTGAAGAGAATGGGTCGATATTGGGGCAGCTTAGAATGTTCCTACTCATGACCACAGAATGTGAGCTCAGATCTACAGGGATGCAGAGGTCACATAGGCTCTTAGAAGCTAAATATGGGGTCCAGATCACATCAAATCTGTGGGGTTTACAGTCAACAATATCTATACACTTTTCCCATATTTGGGAGTTACTCTTTTCCCTGATCTAGCTTTCTGGTCCTTTTCCCAGCCATGACATCATCTCCCCAAACAATAACTTGGATGCACCTGCATTTCAGATTTCAGGATCATGGAAAAAAAAAAAAAAAAACTAGTATAGCCACAGGCCTTTTGGAATTTAACAAAAATATGCCTACTAGCTATCTACAAAATGGAGACCCCTGCCCCAACTCTTCATCTGCACTATTCCAGCCTTTTGGTTCATGACTGGTCAACAACTTGTTTGGCTTTGTATGTTAACTCTCTTTTCAGCCACCAGGTTCCAGATGCTAGCATTATGCCAACCAGACTTCCCTGGACAGATAATCCCACCAATCTGTCCTAGAGCTCTGATTCCCCAGAGCCCCACCCCATTAGAGAAAGAGAAATGCAGGCTGGGAGTTGGATCGATCTATCAACGCCCATGTTCAGAGGGAAAGCAATCACAAAAGCCAGACCTTACACCTTTTACATCCCCTGATGGCCTTGGGTTCATACACCCAGAAGGTTCTTCTTCTAGCGTTTGCCCTTCTTCCGTAGCCAGTCAACAGCGTCAGGTTGAGCCTGATGTAAAATTTCGAGACCTCCTTTGAATCTGGAGAGGTGGCAGTCATTGACTATGTGGGTCATAGTCTGTCTGTAGCCGCAGGGGCAGTTCGGGTCGTCTCTGGCTCCCCAGTGATGGAACATAGCAGTGCACCAGCCATGGCCTGTTCGATAGCGATTGAGGAGGTTAAAGAATAGGAAAGTTATCAGGGGAGGGGATGGGATACAGAGTTCTGGTTGTGGGAATTGTGTGGAGTTGTACCCCTCTTATCCTATGGCTTTGTCGATGTTTCCTTGTTATAAATAAAATAATAATAATAAAGAAGAAGAAAAAAAGACTCCTCTATGGCTGTGAGGAATAACCTATATCTCTGTCTCACTGCCTATCTTTCTGTACCTAAATAATACTATTCAATACTGCTTTAACATGATTTAATGAACTTCTTGATTCTATAAAACTGTGACAAGCCAGCTCTGAAGTCTTTTTATTTTTTAATTACTATAGCCAAGCCTATCCCTACCACTTGGCCTTTCCACCTGTTCATCCATCCATTTGTGACCTGCCTCGTCAGCCTAGTCCTCCTCAGGACTTCCTGGCTTTATAAAAAAAGTCCTCTATCCAAGCCACAGATGGCCTTTATAACCTAACAACACAATCTCTACTTTCAGAAATCTCTCCTCTTAACACTTGCTTTGTATTCCTTCCCCATTCATCATTTAGACTTCATACTATGAATTGATATGTTTGTTTATGTCTGTTTCCCTTGGAACATAACTGAGTCACAATAATTGCTTGTTGAGTTTGTCTTGTGATTGCAATGATACATATTTCCAAATTTATTCAGCAAGTCTATAGTAGAACAAACTTCCCCTATTCAGACAAGGAACTAAGAATATAGTTAACAACAGTAGAATTTATTGAACACTGGCTTGATCTATATGTTGTATTTATATAATATATAAAGAATGATAATAGATTATATATATGTATATTATGCTCAGCATTTATTGTTGCATATGATTATTTTTATTAACCTAAACACCACACCTTAAACCAGCACTGAATCCCTCAGTGAGCCCTGCCTTCATAACTCCCTTCTACCAAGTAACACTCTAGCACTTAACCATTTAATTCTTTAATCCTTATTTAATATTTGACTCTCCCCCCTAAAATATAAATACTGAGAAGGGAGAAACACTTGTGATGCACCACTTCCTTTTTTTTCCCCTTTTATTTGCCCTTGTTGTTTATCATCATTATTGTTGCTGCTGTTGTTATTGTTGTTGGATAGGACAGGGAGAAATTGAGAGAGGAGGGTAAGACAGAGAGGGGGAGAGAAAGATAGACACCTGCAGACTTGCTTCACTGCTTGCAAAGTAACCCCCTGCAGGTGGGGAGCCGGGGACTCGAACTGGGATCTTTAGGCTGGTCCTTGCACTTTGCTCCATATGTGCTTAACCCTCTGCGCTACTGCCCAGCCCCACCCCCTTTTTTTCTTTATCAGGAGCATTAATGATTTATAGTTAACAGTAAAATACAGTAGTTGCTACATGTTTAATACTCCTCAGTTTTCCACATAGCACTGAAACCTCTCAAATAGGTCCTCCCTCGCCATCATGTTCCAGGACCTGAATACTCTCCCTTGCCTAGAGTCCTTTACTTTGGTGCAATACACCAAATCCAGTCCAAGTTCTGCTTAGTGTTTTCCCTTGTGTTCTTTTTTTTGTTTTTTTAATTTCAACTTTTGTCTAAGAGTGGGATCATCTCATATTCATCCTTCTCTTTCTGGCTTATGTCACTTAACATAATTCTTTCATGCTCCGTCCAAGATGAGGTGAAGAAGGTGAATTCTCCCTTTTTAATAGGTGAGTAGTAGTCCATTGTGTATATAATACACAACTTACTAAGACACTCATCTACTATTGTACATCTGGGTTGCTTCAAGGTTTTGGCTATTACAAAGTGTGCTGCTGTGAGCATAGGTATTCAAAGATCTTTTTAGATGGGTGTGTTTGGTTCTTTAGAGTATATCCCCAAGAAAGGAATTATAGAGTCATAGGGCTAGGTCCACATCTAGCCTTCTGAGAGTTCTCCAGACTGTTCTCCATGGGGGTTGGACCAATTTGCATTCCTACCTTCCTACCAGCAGTACAGGACCATGTACTACTTTCTTTGTAATACACAATACCTGACATGTAATAGATACTCAGTAAATATCTTGAGATATTTCTGAAATGTCAGATTCCACCAGTGAAGAAAAAAGCACAATCTGCATCAGTGGTCAGCACCCCAAATCAACAATTTGCCAGAAGACAGCTCTTTCATACTGCTTATATGCAGTCTGCATTTTTTGGTTTCATCATGTGATCGGCCCTGAGCACTGTCTTCACTTGCTTTCTTCACCCCATTTCTCCAGGAAGCCAGAGAGGGACCCTGTCTATGACAAGACTGGCAGAACAGGAAAGTTCTTAGAAAATCTTTGGTGCCATGGATCTCTGACAGTGAGTTTTTGGCCTGGGCTTGATTATTACCTGCTACCTGCTAGTGATCCACCCAGATCTCTAAGTAGAGGATACCGGGAGTGACACTCTACATCCTCTCAAAATGCCGGTTTTATTGACATAAAGAATTGATTTTCCTGCATAAACTAAAAGTATCAGTGGACACATGTTCATTTAAGTAATGATTATTAATATGTTGTTAAATGAATGAGTAAACAACCCTGTTGAAATTAGGACAACTGAGACTCAAAAGAGGGAGGTGTTCATATATATTTTACTTACTCATAATATTAACATATATTCTAAAGGCAAAATCAACAAGGCAAAGTTGTATACACAGTAGTGTTCATCACACCATCTTCAATAATGAGATTAAAGTTAAACTGCCCCCCCCCCATTAGCAGTAAAGCAGGGGACTTGAGTCTACTTCTAGAATCCAGGCACAGTGATTTTCTCTCTAAGCCATAAACTTTTAAGCAACACAAATGTCCATGCTTAGGAATTGGATCTTATGAGTCAAAACCTCTAGGTTAGGTCACCTGCCTGGTTAGTTAAATGTTAGATTCAATTCACCAAGCAACTTTATTCATATTGGCCTTAAACAATATTCTCTGCTTTTTGTTGTTTGCCTTCCTTTCAACTTGTTTCATATACTTTCCAATAGGCATAGGACCATGATTCTACTTCCCTTGCCCCCTGCTTTCTGATGGTCTTTCTGGAGAGGCACAATACAGGCATCCGTCCTGCCTAAAACTCTTCTCAATGTTCTTCTCCAAAAGGTCTTGAATCTTGTGTTGGAAAACTCAAGACATGCACTATCAAACCAAGTAATTGTAAGCTGAAGTTCTCCTTAACTGCTTCCAGATATAAATGCTATGTGTTTACTCAGAAACCATTAAGGCTAAGCTTGCCTGTGACACCAGTCAACAAACCAAAGTACACCTACCACATGCACAAAGGTACAGGAGCATGGATCATGAATAGTTTATAAGTGATTGATTATCATATTCTCAGTCTTCATGTCATTCTACTTAAGATTCACATTTCAAGAAATAAGCATCTGAATGGTTTAGCTGTTCATTCATATAAAAGTAAAAGGTGAAAGATTAATGTGTTAGGCACCTTTGACTTTGTAAAGACATATAATCAGTGCAGTGTTTGTTTTCATAGAGCTAATTTCTAGTGAAATGCCACTCCCCAAAGTTTTTTTTTCTTTGTATATAATTTGTCTTGATTTATTTTAGAAGGAGACTAATATTATATTTTTCAATACAGTTAGCTATTTTATAAATAATAACTTTTAAGTTTCCACATAATATCTTATTGAGTGAACAAACTATAATGTCCACAACCATATGACCTCTAGTGAATATTTAGATCATATCTCCTTTTAACTATATTATAGAAGATGCTGTGATGATAATTTTTAAGCATATGTGTCTGCTCACACTGCTTATTTGATGTGGTCACTAGGTCAAACCATATTAATTTTTTAGGAGTTTTGATATATTCTGCCAAATGTCTTTTTGTAAGGAAAGGAGAATGCATATCAGTGCAAGTTATATGTTGATAGTTTACACTAGTTCAAGGAGTAGAAGAAAAATTAAAGATGCTCTCATCAACACTGAACATTATCATTTGATAAAATTATCTACTTGATGGAAACTGCAAACTTCATGTCAAATGCATGCAAATTAACTCATAGACTTAGGAAGACTAGCTCCACTTTCTTTGAGTCAGGTCTTTATTTTTGCCACTCATGATGCAAGCCCAACTATAATGACATACTTCAATTCAGAATCTCCTCCTCCTCCTTCTCACCCCTCGCACCAGTGCCAGCATTGATTTTTAGTAAAATGATTATTTTTGGGTTGTATTTTCTGATCCATCTTCCTGCTCTGTGTTTTTTAATAGGTGAATTCAGGCCATTGACATTTATTGAAATCAAAGACTGAAGATATTTTGACGCCATTCTTGTAGAGTTTTATAGTGTTCTAATATATGTCCTATTTATGGTGGTCTGATTGTTTATAAATAAGCCCATCCATTTATACAGCTCAAAATTCTGAACACTCATGGTGAAGTCTCTCTTGATTTATATACTCAACTCTTATCCATCCCTGAATTACAGATTGGAAATTATCTCCACCTTTCTAATTTTGGGCTTTGAATACTACACTATCTTACAATTGTGGATACTTGGTGGGTCATTATCTGATGATTTTACACCATATATGTTCATTAAATTGTTTCTTAATTGTGCTGTTAAATTGTGATACATCAAAGTTTCAATAGATTTTATTCAACAAACTTGTTTGCTAGTATTTAAATATTGTAAGTTGTTATTCACTACTAATGTGTTTGCAAGTAACTTACAGACTAGGCACAACACAACCCTTTCCTCTTTAGAATTTTGTTTTTCTTTTCCTTTTTCCTCCTCCCCTCCCCCACCTCTTTCTCCTTTTTATAGACATGTAGAGGTATCTTCGGTTCTGTATAAGCTGGAGTCTCTTGGAAAAATGCATTTTCTTCAAGCTGAGGGTATAGATAGACCTACCAATGCCCTTTTCCAATGGAAAGTCATTACAAAAGCTAGAAATCCCACCTTATGCACCTCCCCCCCAATTTTTTGGTCTATACTCCCAGAGGAGGAACTCCATCTGGACCTGGAGAGAGAAGAGGGAAAATGGGAGGGCATTTGAAAGTATTTATAGGTGTAGGCATGACTTAGAAAGGAAGAGAAGACAGGGCCATAGGGGGAAAAGTCAAATATATATATATATATATATATATATATATATATATATATATATGAATATAGACAGGTAGTTATAGAAATAATAGTCAACCTCTATCCACAATATTAGGAGAACTACTATAGCTTCCAGTGGAGGGAAATAGAATACAGAACTCTGATAGTAGGAATAGTGCAGAATTATACTCCTATTATCTAATAATATTTGAATCAATATTAGGTCACTAATAAAATTTTAAAATTAATTAAACTTAACTTACATGCACATATCAATAAGTAAGAATTCAAATAAAAATAATGTGTTTTCTTCTGCCCTATCACTATCATGTAAGAATAACAGTCAGCACTGGTGCTGAGAAGTATAGCCAAGGGGAATGCACACTGCTTAGTTATATCCTTGCTCTCTAGGAGCCAAGTAATGGATTGCTTTAGGTGGTTTAGCTCATTTCTTTAGTAATTTTTTAATGTTTATTTATTTTCCCTTTTGTTGCCCTTGTTTTTTTTTATTGTTGTTGTAGTTATTATTGTTGTTGTTATTGATGTCGTGATTGCTAGATAGGACAGAGAGAAATGGAGAGATAGGGGAAGACAGAGAGGAGAAGAGAAAGCCAGACACCTGCAGATATGCTTCACTGCCTGTGAAGGGACTCCCCTGCAGGTGGGGAACTGGGGGCTCAAACCGGGATCCTTACTCCGGTCCTTGCACTCCATGCCACATGCGCTTAACCTGCTGCACTACCGCCAGACTCCCAGCTCATTTTGTTTATATCTGGTCTGGAAGGCTGATGAGGCAATTTCCACTAGAAAAGTATAGAAATCAGATCAGAGAGAACATGTGACTCACTTAAGGTCACACAGTTAGGTTACAGGCAAATCTGGGATTTCATCTGAGTTTTCTCTTTGGGGTCAAATGTTTTCCCATGTTCTGAATGTTTGTCTTCCTTTTTTCCCCCTATCAACACTTGACATTTTCTCCCTACTCTAAACCTATATTATATAGAGAGAATAGCTTTTCCCACATTACAGGCTAACCTTCCATTCTCAGGATTCCTTTTCGTTGCTTACTTGTGGTCTCCATATCCTCTGCTTGTGATAGTAAACAACTCTTCATCCTGCAGTCATCTCAAAAGGTGCTTGTTTTTTACTATTATTATTTTCTCATCAGCCAAAACACAATTGTTTCTACTGTTTACTCATTTTAAATACTGGCACTTTTCCATTTGTTAAAATTTATGGCTGCATTGGATATAATGGCTTCTTTGTTACACTGGACTTTGATTATTCAAAATAATTTCCAGTCTCCAAAAGCCTTTCATATCAAGAACCCCCATCCCCAAGCTGACTAGACACCATGAATAGTTCCTAAGACAGTTAGAATTGAGAAGTGACTTTAAATAAGTCATTCTACATTTTGAGTTCTCGGCTTGCTCAACTGTGAAATGGAAATAGCCAGAGCAGGGACAACAATGACATAAGACTGTGAAACCATCACCATCATCAAGGTAGTAAATCATCACCTCAAACAACAATATTAACTACAACAACAATAAAAAACAACGAGGGCAACAAAAGGGAAAATAAATAAACATTTAAAAAGTATTTTAAAAAATGAGCTAAACCACCTAAAGCAACCCATTACTTGGAGAGGAGGGGAGGGGAGGGGAGGGGAGGGGAGGGGAGGGGAGGGGAGGGGAGGGGAGGGGAGGGGAGAGGAGAGGAGAGGAGAGGAGAGGAGAGGAGAGGAGAGGAGAGGAGAGGAGAGGAGAGGAGAGGAGAGGAGAGGAGAGGACTGGTCTTCTGTTTCAGAGTCTGAGAGAGCTAAGTTTAGATTCTGATTAGCTGTCTAAAGAAAACCTGTCCACTTGCCCGAGTTGCACCTTTTCCATCTGTACAGAGGACTGGATTTGCCTCTCTTATGGATTTGCTGTGAGTGTTAAATGAGATAACTAGTGAAGACACAGTATCTTGACTATTACTCTACTATGAGTAATAATGAAATATAATCAACATTCAGTGAGGTCATGGAAAACATGGCTAATCTAGCTTAGATGAATCAAAAAATATGTTTTCAAAGACAATGAGGATTTGTTAGCAGAGTAGTTCTGACATGACCAAAGAGAATCTGGTGAGGTGGAGAAACAGATGTGTAAACTGTCCCCATTCTTCAAGTTTTCAGAAGCTTCTCCCCTGTCTCAGGAATACACAGTAAATCTTGTGTTCTTGAATTCTACAATTTGAATTCACTGGTTAGTCTTGTGGGTGAGAAGCAGACACTCTCCCTGACCCTTGTGTTGATCAGGGAATCACTGACATGGATGGAACAGGAGGGAGCAGCAAAGGTTGCTGGCAGTATGGGGAAAACGGGTAGTACAGAAACGTGCAACACACACACACACACACACACACACACACACACACACATTTTTTTTGAAAGAAGAAGAGGGAGAGTGAAGAAGGAAGGAGAAGAGGGATAGAGAGAGAGAGCTGCTCATTATGTTGCTTGGGATTGAACCTGAGCCCTCAGAACCTCAGAGCCTCAGAGCCTCAGAGCCTCAGAGCCTCAGGCATGAGAGTCTTTTGTATGACCAGTAGCCCTGAGCTATTTTTCCCATAATACTTGACCTGTCTTTCTTTTTCTCATTTCCTCTTCCTAATCCATCCCACCCATTATCACTGTCTTCATCTTCTTTAAATAACCACTGTATTGCTGTCTCCTGCAGGAACATTTTTCCAGGCAATCCAGGAAGAATTTATTGCTTCCTCTTGAGGAGCTCATGTATTTTTATGTATCTATGCTGTAAGCTTTCATTCTTCGTTGTTGTTATAAATCTTGACTTGTTTCTGGCCCCAGTATGTGCATGTCTAAAAGCAGAGACTTTAGGCACCAGTGAGTGTTGAGTTTCTAGTAAAAAGACTGGTGGTAAGGAATATGGGACTGCAACCTCCCCGCTGCACCATTCAGTAGTTTTAAGTACAGTGGCTGAAATAAACGTGTCTCCCTCTAGAAGAACTAGAAGGGTTAGCTAACATTTGCACATTTGTGAAGGTGCAAGTGCTACGTTTATTTCATCCTGTCTCTTCCAGCCACCCTGTGAGGAAACATTATGATGATGCATTTGCAGATGAGGGAACTGGGAGGGTCAGAGAGGAGGTCACTGAGGTTTGGACATATCCTAGACAGCTTTTAAAATTATTTTTCTACAACAAAAATTAAGTTCTCTTTTCATTAAACCACATGTGCCCTTCCAGGAAGGTATGGTTTTGGTGTGCTCATAGAGTTTTAATTTCCTGTCTCTTCTTATCTAGACCCAAGTTCACGGTTTTATTCATAGACTGTAAAATAATTCAGGGAGAAGATTTCTCCCTCAAAGCATCAGTAAAGGCAAAAGGCCATGACCTGGGGCTCATGAGATTACTTAAGAAAATAATGTATTCTTATTTCAGCACCTTCAATCGAAATGTAACATTTTCTTCTGATACAGAGATGAGCGAGTTAATAAATCCTGTGACTTTTTCACCAAAAGAAATCAGTTGTAGTTTTATGTTGTGCTTCATTTATTTTAGATTTCTTGAAATAAAAGACAGTTTTTGCTCATCATTATTTCCGACACACATGTTGCTATGTCTGTTCATTTAATATGTCACTAGAGAAACAAAGATGTTATTATATTACACTTGACTTTTGAAAAGCATTTTAATAAAGGTTTCTTTTGAAATCTGTTTTATATTTGATTTTATTCATTAAAAAACATTGTTCTAAGATGGAACCCATATGCTTCTCCAAACTGATGAAGAATTCTTGGACATTAAGCTAAAGCCACTAGACTCTGAGCTTGAGTGATTTTTCAGGATTGATTAAATGCAGGCAATTGTTTGTGACTACAATTTTAACCATAATCACAAATGTAGTAGTTTCTGCTATATATTCAGTGCTGGCTGGAGCTGTTCACATAATTTGCATTTATTCATTCAACAAAAGTTTGAGTTCCTATACACTGTTCCAGGCACCAGACATCAGTAAGCAGGGCAAACCTGGCTTTCACAGAGTTTGTATCATCTCATGTAATCCTCAAGGCAAGAAAAAAAGTGTTATGAATGAAAAATTGAAGTTATGAGAGGCTGATTGAATTATTAACATGTTTCAGCTATTAAGTATCAGATCCCAGAATTTCCTCCTATTAACACAGTTGTATTTATTTATTTCTAATTCCTTTACTGATTCCCTAAGTTTCCTGATTCTCTTAGATGAAGAAAATGGATATAAAATGGTTCTCTCATCCTCCTTCTTCTTCCTCCACCCCTCTCTAGCCTGACATTTAAACCATGAAATTCAGGTATTATATTAGAAATCTGAGTTGGAAAGACCCTTACAGATCATCATCTCTTTGCTTTTTAAACATGAAACCTGAACCTCAAAGGGGGCAGAAAGTGGCCAAGTGACACAAAATAGGGTAAGGTAGAACTGGGCCCAGAAATCAGCACCTCCAGATAGTGGGTATAGATAGTCCTGTTTACTCTCTAATACTGGATTATTCTAAAAGCTTCCTTTGTCATCCTAGACCACAATTTTTCCCATCCTTTTTTGGGTGGCAGGATGCATTTCCAGCTTTCTGAGGAGTTGTTCCTAAGAATCCTACAACTAAGCCCTCCCACACCTCCACACATATACCACAGCTCATCTTAATTAACTCCTTTCTCAGACAGAAGCCAAGAGAAGCTCCTAATGACTCCATGTAGGATTTTTGTGAATGAAGCCCCTTTATTCTTCAGTGTTTGTCTCTGAACCTTTCTGTTTGGTTGTTTCCTTTTTTAAAATAAGGATGGGATATGCAAGAAACAAGACGTGTGTGTGTGTGTGTGTGTGTGTGTGTGTGTGTGTGTGTGTGTGTGTGTGTGTGTGTAACTCTGTGAGTCATTACAGGAAGGAGCTGTGACTAATATCAAAAGAATGATGATCTGGGAAATCAGATGGACTCCAAGTACATATTACATATGGAGATGGAGTGAAGGGAGTTCACATTATCTAGATATTCATGGGGCCACAGAACTTCACTCAGTTACTCACAGGCAGGTTTGTCTTCCAGGATGAACCCTTTTCAGGGAAATCTGCTTCTTTCAACTCCAAATACCACCTCCAACTCCTTAGATTAGATTGGCCCCTCTGTCACAGTACCCTAAGTCTTTAAAACACATACCCGTTTGCAATGACTGGGAGATACAGACAGAGACAGACATTAGATAAGGATGAAAACAGAAAGACAGGCTTAGAATTAGACATAAAGGTGAGGGTTGGGCAATAGTACAGCCACTTAAGCGCAGATGGCACACAGCGCAAAGATCAGAGTAAAGATCCCAGTTTGAACCCCTGGCTCCCCACTTGCAGGGTGGTCACTTCACACAGGTGGTGAAGCAGGTCTGCAGGTGTCTATCTTTCTCTCCCCCTCTCTGGCTTCCCCTCCTCCCTCCATTTCTCTGTCCTATCCAACAACAACAGCATCAATAACAATAATAGTAACCACACCGTTAAAACGACAAGGGCAACAAAAGGTGTGGGGGGGGAGTGGGGGGGAATAGCCTCCAGGAGCATTAGATTCATGGTGCAGGCACTGAGCCCCAGCAATAACCCTGGAGGCAAAAAAAAAAAAGACAAAAAGGCATAGAGGCACAGATATAAAGATAGACATAGACAGAAAGCATTAAGAAATAGGCCTAGGAGCTGGGCAGTGGCACACCAGATTAAATACACATAGTAAGAGGTAGGCATAAACAGATTTAGATACAGGGAAATGTGACAGGGAAATTTTTCCTTAGACAGGGAAATTTGAATAACTCTATTTTGCTAATTGAGTTTTTAGTTGCAAGAGAATAAAGCCATTGACTCTTGTTATTTTCTCTATACTGATCCAGCAACTCCTATGCAAAGTGATGGGTAAATATTTTAATTTTGAAATGAAAATACAAACAAACAATTCCCTTCCAAAATATAGTACCTCCTCACTAAGGGCCCAGTGGCAAAGAATAGCTTGTCCAGTTTTTTATCCCATTGAGTCTTGACAGTGATACTGTGAGTTGACTGTTATTGTCACCATATCATAGATGGGCAAGACACACTCAGATTTTCTTTTCTTAGTCCCCAAGACTACACTGATGGACCTCACTTATCCCTCTTCCTTTTCTCTCACCACCTGTGTTTCCTTATTGAAAATGAAGCACACACAACATGCTGGAGGATGCATGAGGGGGCATCTTAGCACACAGGAAACCTACAAGCTACTCAAGGACATAGACATTCACAGGAAATTGTGAGACTATATTGCACAATACAGAAATATTGACCAAAACTGGTGCCAGGCATAATTACTACAGGAAAGGAAGGGAATAACATTTCCCAAATCTCTGGGGTGGGAATGGGGAGAACTATAGGAGAAATGCAAAACACAGTCGGGATTGGAATCAGATATCTTGGTCACTGTGAGTAACTCTGGACCACAGACTTAGTGGATAATGTCTGAATTTAATATTGGCAGAAAGAGCATAATGGAAAGGTGTAAGACAAGCCATGATCAAAATCAACATAGTACCTTGGCATACTATAGGTGTAAAATACTTGTCAAAAGAATAAATGAAATAAATTATTAGATTTGCATTGAGCTTTAGAGATCAATAAATGTATTTCTGTGCACTGTGTTATTGTTTACTCACAATAATCCTGTAGGGTTAGGAACTAGAAGAAAATTCTCATTCTATCTATGAGAATTCTGAGGTGAGGTTAAAAAAAAAAAAAACTAATCCAACCTAACATGTGTCTTTTTGTAAATGTATTCTTACACAGTCATGGTCAACAATTGCATCTTCCATATTCTCCATGACTGCAGATAATGCCTTGAAAATCCAAGGTATGTAACACATATTCTTGTATATAAAAGTTTCCTGATCCTTAATCTGTAGGGTGGATATAAGAAAAAGGTCCTGGGGGATTAGATGTTGAGTACTAAGTGTTGGTCAGCTCTCTCAAATTAAGGTGCAGATTATGTGGAAAGTATCTTTACCATGCTCCTTTTCCTAAGATTTCACAGGCCTGATATATATATATATATATATATATATATATACTGTAGCACACAGAGGCTGGTATAGGAAAGACTCAGATGGTTTTGAAATCACTGGAGTGAGAGCCAGGGAGTAGGGTATTCTGCCACACTGTATGAGCCTGAAGATTTTCTTTCAATCTTCATGCAGTATATTGAGTAAAGTACCTCTGAAATAACTTCAAATCTAAATTTTAGGATGCACCTTTATTTGGATATAAAATCTTTACAGATATACTTTTATTTATTTATTCCCTTTTGTTGCCCTTGTTTTATTGTTGTAGTTATTCTTGTTGTCCTCATTGTCGGATACGACAGAGAGAAATGCAGAGAGGAGGGGAAGACAGAGAGGGGAGAGAAAGGTAGACACCTGCAGACCTGCTTCACTGCCTGTCAAGCGACTCCCCTGCAGGTGGGGAGCTGGGGGCTCCAACTGGCATCCTTACACACCTGTCCTTGCGCTTTGCGCCACGTGCGCTTAACCCACTGCACTACCACTCGACTCCCTTTACAAATAAATTTAATTAAGGTCTGGTCGTATGGATTGGTGTGGCAGTGGGTCCTACATATAATCTTTGCCATCCTTGTAAGCAGAGTAGCATGATGGCAAGATAGCTCATCTGGATAGTGCATTTGGTTTCTGATATATGTGACCCAGGTTTTAGCACAGCCCAAATTCTTTCATGCTATGGTATATTTCTTTCTCTCTGCCTTTGTCTTTGTCTCTTTCAACATGGAGAAGGTCAGCATGGATCAGTGAAACCCTGGTGAAGACAGAGAGAGAGAGGGAGGGAGGGAGGAGGTTTTGGGGGAGAGAAGAAGGAGGAGGAGAAAAAAAGGAGGAGGAGGAAAAAGGAAGAGGAGGGGTGCTGAAGGAGGAGGGAAAGGGAGAAAGAGAAACAGGAAAGGACACATAGACTCAAGAAAGAACATGTGACAAAGGAAGTAGAAGTTGGAGTGATGCCTCTATATCCTTTGCCAGGAGCCATGGAGGATTATAAAGAGACAAGGAAATACTCTGCCCTAAAGAGTACAATAGAAGCAAGATCCTCCTGACAATTTGATTTGGGATTTTCACCCAAATCATCAAATAGGATGTGAGAAAAAATAATACATAATATATATAGTTTAGTAGCACCCAGTTTGTGGGACTTACTATGGCAACTCTTGGAGGAAATTAATATACTATGTGTTTCTTTCTATCTCAGCATGGATTCAAATTAAAATGCAGTACCAAAAAAAAAAAAAAAGGGAGGAGGAGGAATGAAAAAATAAAACAAGCAAGCAAGCTGGGATTAAACACTGGGAGGCACACAAAGATTACAAAGGTGCTGCATTTCCTCCTCTTTTTCCTTTAAGACTGGTATGGGATACACATTTCTACCAGGGTCCAATTTGAGAGCTCTTGCCCAGTAATGCAAAAGTTGCAAAGCAAGCTTATATGTGGCATGGAGAAATCCCTAGACTTGTTGTTAGGCTATCTTGCATGCACACCTGACCTTAGTGATTCATATCCCATGTGAAAAAGGACAATGATATATCTCCCCTAGCACCCACTGTCTCCAGCTGTGCCACAGGAGACAAATGTATGCCTCATAGGGCTACTGTAGAAATGAAGGGAGATTGCACAGAAAAGGTGTTAAGCAGTTATAGAGGCTGAAGGTTATGTTAGTGATGATGGTGACTTCTTCCAAAGCTGACGTTCTTTTGTTTTAAATTAAATTAAATTAAATTTATTTATAAAATAAAAAATCGAGAGTCAGGCAGTAGCACAGTGGGCTAAGCACGGGTGGCGCAGAGCACAAGGACTGGTTTAAGCATCCCGATTTGAGCTGCTGGCTCCCCACCTGCAGGGGAATCGCTTCACAGGCAGTGAAGCAGGTCTGCAGGTGTCTATCTTTCTCTCCCCTCTCTGTCTTCCCCTCCTCTCTCCATTTCTCTCTGTCCTATCCAACAATGACGACATCAATAACAACAAAAATAATAACTATAACAATAAATAAAACAAGGGCAACAAAACAGAAAAATAAATAAATATAAATTTTAAAAGTATATAAATAAAAATAAAAAATATCAACAAAACCATAGGTTAAGAGGGGCAAAATTCCATACATTTCTCACCACCTGAGCTCTATATCCCATCCTCTTCACTGGAAGCTTTCCTATTCCTTATCTCTTGAGGAGTATGGACCCAGGATCATTATGGGGTGCAGATGGTAGAAGGTCTGGCTTCTGTAATTGCTTCTCTGCTGAACATGGGCATTGGCAGGTTGATCCATACTCCCAGCCTGTTTCTGTCTTTCCCAACCCTGATGCCATCTCTCCAGATAATAACTTTGGCCTACCTGTATATTATCTGTCAAGCTCAGGCAAAAACTAGTAAAGTCATGGGCCCCTTGGAATATACCTGAAAGAGACCTACTGACTTTTTTTTCCAAAATGGAAACCCCAAATCTCAGCTACTATATTCTTGCCTTTAGGTTCCAGATTGTTAAACAATTTGTTCCTTAGTATAGCATATTTTCTTCCAATCCAACTCCACCTTCTGTGCCATTTCCTTAATTCCTTTGCTCCTTCCTATTGTGACAGCCCTAAGGCCCAGCCCTTAATTCAACAGTTGATGGGAGGGATGGAGTCCCAAGTTAAGAAAATGCCAGCATCTGTCTAAAACTCTTCTCACACTTGCTCTCAGACTTTTCATTTACACAGCCTGACGCAATCACTTTTCCAGACTCAGTAACAGCCTCTGTGGCAGGTCTTTCTCTTTTAAAGTATGTTCCCTCTCACATAACTGATGTTTATGCAGAATCAATCCTTTGAAAAGCTAACAACCTCCCTATTTGTGTAGCCTGTGCTGTCCCTAGCTTCCATTGAAATGTGACTTTTTTTTCTTGTTCTCTTCTTTTATTTCTCTCCACTGATTTGTCTGTGCTCTGTGTGTATGTACTGTGTTTTCACTCCCATTCAGTCTTTTGGAGTCTATGTCCACCCACTTCACTCTATTCTTTCCAAACTTTTCTCCCTTCTCCACCTCTCTTCCGCCTTCCCCCTCTCCCATTCATGTGTAGCTTTGTTCTGTATCTACCTTGATGCTTACTCTTTTCAGAGTCTCTGTTACTTATTCCTATCTTTCCCTATCTCTCTTTCTCCTTACTTCATTTTTATCTGTCTTTTCTGTTTCCATTTTCCCTCATTCCCATAGTCTCTCTAGGTATCTATATGTTTCTGTCACTGTTTATATAGCTTTGTATTCATCCATTCATTCTTGTCTATCTATCTTATATCCATCTATCATCCATATACCCACCTCTCTGTCTTCTATCCTTCCATTTAGCTCCTGTATGACTGTGTGACTGTTTATCATCCCCTTTTTTCTAGCAGTTTTTCTACATATTTATTTCTTTTCTTGCTACCAACACTTACTTTCTCATATTATCTATTCCTTAATTTCCTTTCTGCAAGTCTTATTTTCTCATCTCCTTTGGGAATATTAATATTTTAACAGCCTTAATGTCTTCCTAGGATCCTTGGCTCCTTTCATGATTCAAAAATATTCAGCAACTGCCAATTGTCTTTCCCCATCCACCTGTCATTCAAATTGTACAAAGTTAGGAAATAAAAGTTAATTTTGAAAAATCTCCTCCCATCTTCTCTTGTGTCCTTATAACCACAGCTTCAACCATGGGCGGGGGGGCTAAAGGGGGGGTTTGAGTAGGAAATCTGAGGTAAAGATGAGCCTGGGAATGTCCTAGAGTAAAATCTTGATGAAACTATTCACTGATGGAAACTATTCATATCTTGTTTTCTTTACCTCACTTGCAAAGTATTTAATCAGGACAGTTCTTACTAGGCCCTGTGCTGAGGCTAGAGAAAGATGAATAAATCAAAGAAGTCACATTCTCTTCATGAAACCATGCAGTCATTCATCAGAAGCAATAAGATTTAAATAGCATTTTATATGACAAATATTCAGTGGAATACTAGCCTCCAATTAAAAAGATCATATTTTGTCCTTTTGGTATGGATGGAACTTGGGATTATTGTGCTTAGTGAAGAATGGTGTTGCTCATATGTGAAATAGAGAGAAGTGAAACACATGAACTTAGAAAAAGAGAAATTTAGCCCAGTTGCAAACTGTCTCTAAGACTCTATGAGGAAGAACTATGATGGTTGTTAGTGAGTAAAGATACAGGTGGAATGATACTCTGCAATCTTATAATCTTGTAGACAAACAAAAATAGAATTATGTAGATGTGGACAATGGATTTAAGGGAAAAATTAATTGATTATGACTGGGGGGAAAAAAAAAAGATTTCACAGATGAGGCAGTGAGCTTTCTCAAGGCCACTGCCTTGTCTACAGTACCTAGAATCCTGAGCCACACATGGTAAGAACTCAGTAAACACTGCAGTTTATTCATCTCGTAATTTTTAGTATTCAAGTCTTTCACTTTTGTTAGGTTTATTTCTAGATATGTAATTATTTTTTGCTACTATAGTAAGCAGGATCGCTTTTATTTTGCTGAATTTCTTCTTACTTAGTGTTTGTGCACAAGAATGCCACTGATTTTTGTATATTAATTTTGTAACCTGCCATTTTACTCTATTGGCTACTAATTTTTTTTGGTTCTTTTTTAAATTTCTTTATTGGGGAATTAATTTTTTACAACAACAGTAAATATAATAGTTTGTACATGCATAACATTTCCCAGTTTTCCATATAACCATACAACCCCCACTAGGCCCTCTGTCATCCTTCCTGGTTCTATATTCTCCCCATCCACCCAACCCAGATTCTTTCACTTTGGTGCAATACGCCATTTGCAGTTCAGGTTTTACTTGTGTTTTCTTTTCTGATCTTGGTTTTCAACTTCTGCCTGAGAGTGAGATCATTGCATATTCAGCCTTCTGTTTCTGACTTATTTCACTTTAAATGAATTTTCAAGGTCCATCCAAGATCAGCTGAAAATGGTGAAGTCACCATTTTTTATAGCTGGGTAGTATTTATATATAAATATTTCCATTGTGTGTGTATATATATACCACGACTTGCTCAGCCACTCATCTGTTGTTGGACATTGCTTCCAGGTTTTGGCTATTACAAATTCTGCTGCCAAGAACATATGTGTACACAGATCTTTTTGGATGGATGTGTTGGGTTCCTTAGGATATATCCCTAGGAGAGGAATTGTAAGATCATAGGGTAGGTCCATTTCTACCCTTCAGAGAGTTCTCCAGACTGTTCTCCATAGAAGTTGGACCAATTTACATTCCCACCAGCAGTGTAGGAGGGTTCCTTTGACCCCACAGCCTCTACAGCATTTGCTGCTGTTACCTTTTCTGATGTATGACATTCTCACAGGAGTGAAGTGGTATCTCATTATTGTCTTTATCTCCATTTCTCTGACAATCAGAGACTTTGAGCATTTTTTCATGTGTTTCCCGGCCTTTTGGATCTCTTCTGTGGTGAATATTCTGTCCATGTCCTTCCCCCATTTTTGGATGGGGTTATTTGTTGTCTTGTTGTTGAGATTCGTAAATTCTTTATGTATTCTGGTTATTAGCCTCTTGTCTGATGTATGGCATGTAAAGATCTTCTCCCATTCTGTGAAGGGTCTCTTGGTTTGTGTAGTAGTTTCTTTAGCTGTGCAGAAGCTTTTTAATTTTATGTAGTCCCATAGGTTTATGCTTGTCTTAATTTTCTTTGTAATTGGATTCACTGAAGGTGTCTTTACAATTTATGTGGAAAAGAGTTCTGCCAAAATTTTCCTCTAAGTACCCGATAGTTTCTGGTCTAACATCCAAGTCCTTGATCAACTTGGAATTTACTTCTGTATTTGGTGAAATATAGTGGTTCAGTTTCATTCTTCTGCATGTTTCAACCCATCTTTTCCAACACCATTTATTGAAGACACTCTGCTTTCCCCATTTAATAGTCTGGGCACCTTTGTCAAAGATTAGATATCCATGTTAACTCTCTTTTCAATCACCAGGTTCCAGATGCCACCAGGATGCTGGCCAGGCTTCCCTGGATTGAAGACCCCACCAATGTGTCCTGGAGCTCAGCTTCCCCAGAGACACACCTTACTAGGGAAAGAGAGAGGCAGACTGGGTATGGACCGACCAGTCAACGCCCATGTTCAGCGGGGAAGCAATTACAGAAGCCAGATCTTCTCACCTTCTGCAACCCTCAACGACCCTGGGTCCATGCTCCCAGAGGGATAGAGAATGGGAAAGCTATCATGGGAGGGGGTGGGTTATGGAGATTGGGTGGTGGGAATTGTGTGGAGTTGTACCCCTCCTACCTTATGTTTCTGTTCACTAATTCTTTCTTAAATAAAAAATTTAAAAAAAAAGATTAGATATCCATAGGTATGGAGCCTTACTTCTGAGCTCTCAATTCTATTCCGCTGGTCAGTATGTCTATTCATGTTCCAGTGCCAAGCTTTTTTGATGATAACAGCCTTATAATACAATTTGAGATCTGGGATTATGATGCCTCCGGTTCTGTTCTTTTTTCTTTCTCAAGATTGTTTTGGCAATTCTAGGTATTTTCTGGTTCAAAATAAACATTTGTAGCATTTGTTCTATTCTCCTAAAAAATGTGCTTGGGCTATTGATGGGGATAGCATTAAGTTTGTACATGGCTCTGGGTAGTATATTCATTTTGATTATGTTAATTCTTCCAACCCATGAATGTGGAATATCTTTCCACTTCTTTGTGTCTTTTTCAATTTCCTTGTGTAGTGACTCATAATTTTCAGTATACAAGCCTTTCACTTCTTTGGTTAGGTTTATTCCTAGATATTTTATTGTCTTTGTTACTATAGTAAAAGGAATTGATTTCTGGATTTCAATTTCTTCTAACTTAGTATTTGCATAAAGGAAAGCCACCGACTTTTAAATGTTAATTTTGTAACCTGGCACCTTACTGTATTGTCTGATGATTACCAAAAGCTTCTTGCTGGATTCCTTAGGTTTTTCTATGTATACTATCATGTCATCTGCAAATAGGGAGAGTTTGATTTCTTCTCTTCCAATCTATATCCCTTTAATTTTTTGCTCCTGCCTGATTGCTTATGGCAAGAACTTCCAACACTAGGTTGAATAGTAATGGTGATAGTGGGCAGCCCTGTCTAGTACCTGATCTGAGTGGAAATGCTTCCATTTTTTCACCATTGAGTATGATGTTGTTTGTAGGTTTGCTATATATAGACTCAACTATCTTCATGAATTTTCCATCTATTCCCATTTTTGTAGTGTTTTGATCATAAAGTGATGTTGTATTTTGTTAAAGGCTTTCTCTGCATCTATTGATATGACCATGTGGTTTTTGGTCTTGCTTTTGTTGGTTGATGTGGTGGATCACAATGATTTATTTACGTATATTAAACCAACCTTGCATATCTGGTATAAACCCCACTTGGTCATGATGAACAATTTTTTTAATAGACTGCTGTATCCAGTTAGCTAGAATTTTGTTCAATATTTTCACATCTATGTTCATCAGAGATATTGGTCTGTATTGTTGACTATAAACCCCATAGATTGATCTGATTTTAGGCCCATATTCAGCTTAGGAACCTATATGACCTCTGCATCCCTATATATCTGGGCTCACATTTTGTGGTCATGAGTAGGAACATTCAAAGCTGCCCCAATATCAACCCATCTTCCTCAGGTGTACCATAAAGTATGTTGTTCTTCCTCCCTTCAGAGGATGGAATATTCTCTACCATTGTTGATCCAACTAGGGGGAAAGTTTCTATGGGGCCCCATAAAAGGGTCTATTTTGTTGTTCCTGATAGACATGACCAGTAACAATGGAAAGAGGGATTTATATGTGGTCTAGGCCCAATTTGCATGTTTGGGAAAACCAGGATTCCCCAAATAGGGCCCCAGATGATGGGAGGGGCTGATAGTGACTAAAGAGTCATCATTCAAGTATGCCAGTCTCTTGCCCTTATTCAGCTTTTGCAGTCCTTGCTTTGATAAGGTTGGCTTTGGAGTGAGTGAGAGAACTGTAATAGGAAGTAGGTGAGGAGTAAGTCTAAATAGACACTATTTCATTATGAACTTTATACTGACTCACTACAGACTATTATGCATTTTTGCTTTCAGGTATATATTTTGCCCTAATTTACGGATACATGTGAATATATGCTCTATCTTACGGGACCTGGTCTATATATAGGTTTTGGGACACAATGGAATACTACGCAGCTATTAAGAACAATGAACCTACCTTCTCTGACCCATCTTGGATGGAGTTAGAAGGAATTTGGTTAAGTGAGCTAAGTCAGAAAGATAAAGATGAGTATGGGATGATCCCACTCATCAACAGAAGTTGAAACACAAAGGGAAACTCAAAGCAGGATTTGACTAAATTTGACACCAAACTAAAAAACCTGGGTTGAGGGTGAGGGTGGATATTCAGCTTCACTGGGTGGGGGCTAGGAAGGGAGGGTGAACAGGATGGGACACAGTCTTTTGGTGGTGGGAATGCTGTTTATGTACACTCCTATTAATTTTTAGTCATATAAATCACTTTTTTGGTTGTGTCCCTGTCTGCTTTTGGTAGCAGAGTAATGTTGGCTTCATAGAAGCTGGAAGGGAGTATTCCAGTGTCTTCAATCTTCTCAAAGACTTTTTAAAAGTAGAGGTATTAGTTCTTCTTTGAAGGTTTTGTAGAATTCATTTGTAAAACCATCTGGTCCAGGACTTTTATTTTTGGGAAGATTTTTGATAACTGTTTCAATTTCATTAGCTGTGATGGTTCTGTTCATGTTGTCTACTTCCTCTTTACTTAGTTTTGGAAGTTGGTAGGTATCTAGGAAATTGTCCATTTATTCCAGGTTCTCTAGCTTGGTGGAATGTAGTTGTTCATAAAAGCCTTGCATGGTATGCAGTGACTGATAGTTTCTGGTCTAACATCCAAGTCCTTGATCAACTTGGAATTTACTTCTGTATTTGGTGAAATATAGTGGTTCAGTTTCATTCTCCTGCATGTTTCAACCCATCTTTTCCAACACCATTTGTTGAAGATACTCTGCTTTCCCCATTTAATAGTCTGGGCACCTTTGTCAAAGATTAGATGTCCATAGGTATGGAGCCTTACTTCTGGGCTCTCAATTCTATTTCTATTTATTTCTATATTCTATTGATGTCTCCTCTTTCATTTACTATCCAATTTATTTGGGTCTTTTCCCTTTTTTGTTTTGTGAGCCAGCTAAAGGTTTGTCGATTTTGTTCACTCTTTCAAAGAACCAACATTTACTTTCGTTGATCTTTTGTATGGTTTTATTTTCAATGTTACTGATTTCTGCCCTAACTTTAGTGATTTCTGTCCTTCTGGTTGCTTTAGGGTTACTTTGTTATTCTTCTTATAGGTCTTTAAGATGTGTAATCAGGCTGTTTATTTGTGTGGCAGAAGCTTTTGAATTTGATGTAGTCCCATTATTTTCTGTTGTAGTCTTTCTTGCAACTCGGTTTTTATCATCAATGTTGTCCTTGAGGTTTAGGTGGGAAAGTGTTCCACCAATGTTTTCCTCTAAGTATTTGATGGTTTCTGGTCTATCATCCAGGTCCTTGGTCCATTTGGAGTTTATTTTTGTTTCTGGCGAGATAATTTCCCATCTGTTCCCATTCTTTGTAGTGTTTTGTGCATGAATGGTTGTTGGATTTTGAAAAGGCTTTCTCTGCATCTATTGAGATAATCATGTGTCTTTTGGTTTTGATTTTATTGATGTGGTGAATGACATTGATTGACTTAACATATGTTAACCAGTGCTGCATTCCTGGGATAAATCCCACTTGGTTGTGATGAACAATCTTTTTGATATACTGTTGTATCCAGTTGACCATGATCTTTTTTAATATTTTGGTATCTATGTTCATCAGAGATATTGGTCAGTAGTTTTCTTTCTTGTTGTGTCCATATCTGCTTTTGGTATCAGGGTGATTTTGGCTTCATAGAAGGTGGAATGGAGTGTTCTTGTTTCTTCGATCTTGTGGAAGAGCTTTATTAGTATGGGTATTAGCTGTTTCCTGAAGATTTTTTATATGTGAAGCCATCTGGTCCAGGACTTTTGTTGTTGGGAATACTCTTAATACCTGTTTCAATTTCTTTGTCCGTGATTGGTCCATTTAGGTTTTCTAGTTCTTCTTGGTTCAGTTTTGGAAGGGCATACATTTTTAGGAATTCTTCCAGATTCTCTAGCTTGGTGGCCTATAGTTCTTTGTAAAAGTTATACATATTTTTTTTTATTTCTGTGCTATCAGTTGTGATATTTCTTCTATGGTTTACAATTCTATTTACTTGAGTCTTCTCCCTTTTTCTATTAGTCAGTCTGGCTAGGTTTCGTCAATCTTGTTTAATTTTTCAAAGAACCAACATTTGGCTCATTGATCTTTTGTATGTTTCTCTTATTTTCAATGTTGTTTGTTTCTACTATAATTTTAGTGATTTCCATCCATCTTATTTCTTTAAGGTGTGCAGTAAGGTAATTTATTTGAGCTTTTTTTGTTCTCTAATATGTGATTGTATAGCTATGAGTTTCCTCTCCATACTGATTTAGCTGTGTCCCAAATATTTTGATAACTTGTATCTTCATTTTCATTTGTTTCCAGGAACATTTGAATTTCTTGCTTGAGTGTCTCTCTGACCCAGTTTTCTTAAGCAGCATGTCATTGGGTATCCAAATTCTGTGACTTTTAGTAATTTTCTGTTTGTTGTTGAATGTTAGCTTTACTACACTGTGGTCTGAGAAGATACTTGCTATGATTTCAATGCTCTTGAATTTGTTGATACTGTCTTTGTGGCCTAATATGTGGTCTATCCTTGAGGATTTGCTTTGTGGATGTGAAAAGAATGTGTATTTCTGGTTTGGGGGGTAAAGAACTCTGAAATTGTCCAGGAGGTCTAGTCTTTTCATCTATTCATTTAATTCTCTTGTTTCTTTGCTGATTCTCTGCTTCACTGATCTAAGTATGAGAGTGGGGTATTAAAGTCTCCCACTATTATTGTACTACTATTGTGTTTTATAGTTCTTTCAGTAGGTGTTTGATGTGTTTAGATGGTTCCCTCATCGGGTGCATAGATGTTAATAATTGTTAAATCTTCTTGGCTGATTGATCTTCTAATCATTATGTAATGGCCTTGCCTATCTTTTATTACTTTATTTAAAGTCTGTTGTGTCAGAGATGAGAATGGCTGGTCCTGCCCTTTTTTGTGTTCCATAAGCCTGTAGAATAGTTTTCCATCCTTTCACTTTACATCTGTATATGTCTTGTTGGGTCAGATGGGATTCTTGCAAGTGGCATATGGTTGGGTTGTGTTTTCTGACCCATCCTACAACTCTGTGCCTTTTAGTGGGTGAATTTAAGCCACTGAAATTTATTGATATTACACATGGAATGTATTGTAGTACCATTGTTCAACTTTTTTTTTTTTACTTGCTCTGATATATTGCAAGTGTTATGGTGATGTTCTTGTTTATAAGAGGTCTTTTAGTACCTCTTTCAGGGAAGGTTTAGTGATGGTTGCCTCCTTTAACTGTTGTCTGCCTCAGAAGGTTTTGATTCCTCCATCTAGTGTGAATGAAAGTCTAGCAGGACATATTATCCTTGGTTGAAACCGTTTTTCATTCATGGCTCGATCAATATCTTGCCATTCTCTCCTGGCTTTTGGAGTTTGAGGGGAGACATCTTACGGATTTTTCCCTGTATGTGACTTTTTGTTTTTCTCTTGCAGCCTTTAGGATCCTTTCTTTATCCTTACTTCTTTTCATTGTAACTATGATGTGTCTTGGTGTCTTCAGGTCTGGGTTGATTTTGTTTGGGACTCTCTGGGCCTCTTGAATCTTAATTCCTTTCTGTTTAGGTCTGAGAAGTTTTCTTCTATTACTTCCTCTAGATTGTTTACTTCCCCTTCCTCTCTTTCTTCCTCTGGTAAGATAATTATGCGAATGTTACTTATTTTGAGATCATCCCATATGTCTCTGTTGTTGTTTTCAGTGTCTCTCAATCTCTTCTGGGGCTCTTTTACCTTTTTCTAAATTTTCTGTAGCTCATCCTCTGTCTGGCTAATTCTGTTTTCTGCTTCTATTAATATGCTTTCCCTTCCTTCAGCTTCTAGTTCAGTTATAGTATTAGCTTGTTCTGCTAATTGGCCTTTTAGCTCAGCTATTTCAGCTTTCACTTCTCTAATTAGCTCGAGTTAGCTTATATTTTCTTTGAGGGTCTCATCTGTTGTTTCCCTAGTTCTGATAGCCCTTTCCTCCGTAGTTGTCTTCATTTCTGTGAATATTAGGTTTACTATTGCTTGCATATTTTTCTTATCATTGGTTACTTCTGAGTGATTTGGAGTTTCTTCTGGGCTCCTATCCTGATTCATTGTGGTACTACTTTTATTTGCTCTTGATTTAACCTCTTTTTTTTTATTGATGTGATTTTTATTTTTCTGTTCTGTAGTTCTTCAGTTGTTGTGTTTTGAGTACAAGACACACTGTACTAAAGACCTTTATGACAAATGTAGTCACCAATCTCAGCTATTACAACAGTAATAACTTAAGCAAGGATTGATGCAGTTCAACTAATATCAGTTAGCCAAACAATACCTAAAGACCAAGAAAAAATAGCAACCAAACAAAAGGAAAAAAAGAGAAAGGAAAAAAGGGGACGTAAAAATAGACAATTATGGAAATCTACTGTCCACTATAAATTCTAGGGATAGAAAGAGGAGAAATGGGAGTAGAGAAGACACACACACACACATAGTCCATTCTGAACCAGATTTTTTTTTCCCCAAAATAATTCACAAGTAAGTATCAGTTAATTCAGAAAGCAAAAAAAGGAGGAAGGAAGATATGAATAAAAAAGGAATAGCAGTGAAAAGAAAGAGGTTTTTTTTGTTTGTTTGTTTGTTTGTTTTTTAATTAGCTAGGAGGAGGGAAAAAGGAGAATGGAGGGAAAGGTAGAGAGAAACAAGTTCTTCTCACAATGGATAGGACACCGAGTCACCTAGCAATAGAAAAAACAACAGCTAATTTTGTTCAACCTGAAGAAGGAGGAGGGAAAAGGGACACACACATATAATAACATTAATAATAAAATAAAATAAAACAGAGTAAAAAATGCTAACAGTCAGTCTTCAGCTTGGACTGCTCCGGATTGACTATAAGCAGTCTGAGCAAAGACAGCCAATTGTAAGAAGTATGCAAAAAAAAAAAAAAAAAAAACCTCCAGGTAGTCTTTCCCAGGCAGGGATGAGGCTATGATTGGTTCTCTAGTTTGTCACTCAAATAGAGCTCCAGCCACTTTAAAAAAAGTGAAGTTAAACAAAAAGGAAAAGACTTGGAGTGTCATTCCAAGTGGTGAGCCAGGAATCTTGGTAAAGAAAATATCTCAGCAGGAAGCCTGCTAGAAGGGACTGTCAAGCCCCTGGGGGCTGGTTCTGGGATAGAGGGGTAGAGGTGAGCTCACAAATAGTCAAAAGATTTCCCTTTCTTTTCCCCATGGCCTCCGTTTGTCAGCTGAGTGAGTTATGGGACTGTATTTTGGTGTCACACTGACCAGCCTGTGTTCACCTTTCTACAGACAGGCCAGTATCCTACCCTTTCCAGAGAATCCCAAGTCCCAAGCTGCTGCTTTTTGGAGCTCATGGCAGCTGCTGCTCCAAAGTTGCCATCTTTGTTCCGCATCCCAGATTATGTGATGTTTTTAATCTAGACTGTGATGTTTAGTCTAAAAAAAATAAAATTCTAGGGTACTATGGTTAAAACTTCTATGTGTGTGCGCTGGTTTTGCTGTTTTTATAGATTTCACGATTTAAGATAGATTCTTTGGATTTTACAGCTTCAGTTCATATCTATAAGGCTAGAATACTCAGAATGTGTCCATTATTGCTTTGGGGGTTGTGGAATCTTTAGAAACTTAAATAATAACATATATAAGTTATGTGTTGAGCTCCAGATTAGACTTCCCCAGAATTGTATGTAGCAGAGATGAGCTGTGCTCTGGTCTCTCTCAGTCTCTCTCTCTCAAATATATAAATAAAATTATATAATGTAGCAAGTTTTTTCTGTGGATTCAAATGCAGACTAACACAAAATCTTGTTCTGCCACATTATAAAATGCATATTTTTAGTAAGATGCTTTGCCTTGCTAAGTCATAGTTTACCTTTTGACAAAATCAAAATCTCTTAAATACTCCAAAATGATGAAGGTCAATGAAATTAAAAGAAAAGAAAAAATGGCTGCCAGGAGCAGATGATTTGTCATGCAAACACTGAACCCCAGCAATAACCTTGGTGGCAACAGCAACAACAAGAAAGTATTATTATTTTGACTACAAATGTAATCTCAAATGTAACATATGCCCATTTTGATGTTTTAATACAGCTATTTTTGGAGATTAACCATTCCTTTTCTCTCCAAGGGAAGAAGCAATGCTGTCCACATACTTTGAAACCATCAATGACCTGCTGTCTTCCTTTGGACCAGTTCGTGACTGTTCTCGAAACAATGGGGGCTGCACTAGAAACTTCAAGTGTGTGTCTGACCGCCAGGTGGACTCCTCAGGATGTGTGGTAAGTGCTCACTGCCCCTTAAGAATGATGACTACTTCCTGGAGGCCCTTCCCTATTATGGTAGGTGGTCCAGAAGCATCACACTACACATAGTTCCTACTTCTGTGACTTGAACCACAGTAGATTTCCTTGGTTCCTTCATCTGTAAAGTGGGATCATTAAACTTGTTCTGTCTGTCTCATAGAACTGTTGCTAGAATGAAATGAGATATTAGAACTTTGTTGCCCAACAGACAATATAGATTCTTCCTTGAGATTTACCAGTCATTGAAAGCTTATGGTTCATTTAGCTGAGAGGAGGGAATGTCTTATCTCTGTGAACATAATAGGCTCCATGTCATCCAGATGTTCAAAAGAGAAAGTTTAAACTGAGATAGAAGGCTTATTGATGGCTTCTTGGAAAATCTGGTCTTGGCATTACCTTCAAAAGATGGGGGTGGGTAAGACAGAAGCATGATACATATATGGACAAGGAAAATGAATGGCAGTCTTGTTTGCAAGAAGCTATAGTGCCTAATCTGAGATAAGGATACAGAGTAATAAATATGAAGATCTTTGCTGTCTACGAAATATGATTTGTTTGGGGGCTGGGTAGTGGTGCATCTGTTTGAGCACACATGTTACAATACTCAAGGATCCAGGTTTGAGCCCCCCAGTCCCCACCTGCAGGGCTAAAGCTTTGCAAGTGGTGAAACAGGTATCTCTCTGTCAATCTCCCTCTCTATCACATACCTCCCTCTTGATTTCTAGCTATCTCTATCCAATAAATAAATAAACGTAATAACAAAAATATTTTAAAATATGATTTATTTTGTAAGATTGAACTAAGATGCTTTTATAAAAATGCAGGCTCCTGGGATCCACAATAAAATCTTTATAGGGGTAGATATACCCCTAGGCACCTAATTTCTAACAAATACTTGAGCAGAGGAGAGGTGGGGGGAGTGGAGGCTTGTAAGTATACTTGTGAAATATTGACTACAGAATAAACTTGTTCCTTGGTATTTAATGACCTTTAGATATAGCCCCTTTTGATCTTCCCACTACTTTATTTCACTATACACTCATGGAGCTAACTAGATGGAGTTCTCTCAACATACGTTTGTCTATATAATGCCTCAAAACCTCTGCTCATGCCATATTATTTCTGCATAGGGTAAATTGCCTCCCAAGTCTATTGCAAATAAGTGGACATATATCATATTTCTAGACTCATTTCCTTTATGAAACTTTCCTCTGCCAGTTAATAAATAAAGATTTTTCTAAGGATCTTTATTCCCCCCATCCCTATCTTCATTGTTTCATCACCTGTTGTCATTTATTGCACATACTTGATTTTGTTGTTGTTGTTGTTTTTAGTCTATTTCACTTAATATGCTGGTGGAAAACTGAAGGAATTTGTGGATTTGGTTCAACACTCCAGCAGTGTTCCTCTCAGTAAATTTGAGGGTAAGGAAGAAAAGACAAAGGAAAAGGTTAGGGCCAAGATAAGGAAATCCCTTTGTGAACTAGTGGGTTTTTTTTTGGTTTTTGTTTGTTTGTTTGTTTGTTTGTTTTTCCTGAGAACACACTGTTAAAACACCTACACAATAATAATTGTGGAAATAATCACTCTCAAGTAAATTCATGCAAAGACTAGATGATCCAGTGAAAAGATACTTTTAGGTTCAGAGATCAGCAGATAATCCCAAGTAGGTGGCCACTAGGAGATTTTATTGATTAAATTCTTAGGACTTTAAATGTCATTTAAAGTTACTCAGTTCAATTTAAGCTACTTGGTAGTGGGGGGGGTGATACATATTAACTCAAAACAGGAGTTAAATCACAATGGGCTAGAAAGACTTGAAAAATGATGTTAGAATCTCTCCTTAGTTTTACTTTTCTTTTTATTATATTTATTTATTCCCTTTTGTTGCCCTTGTTTTATTGTTGTAGTTATTATTGTTGGTATTGATGTCACCGTTGTTGGATAGGACAAAGAGAAATGGAGAGAGGAGGGGAAGACAGAGAGAGGGAGAGAAAGATAGACACCTACAGACCTGCTTCACCACCTGTGAAGCGATGCCCCTGTAGGTGGGGAGCCAGGGGCTTGAACAGGGATCCTTAGCCGGTCCTTGCGCTTTGCGCCACATGCACTTAACCCGCTGCGCTACCGCCTGACTCCCCAGATATAATTTTTTTACAAATAAATTTTATTTCTGTTTTGTTCCATCACTTCATAGTGGATTCTAGTCATTTTGGATTTTCTACCTCCTACTTCTTCCTGAAAATCTGAGTTCAAGGCGACTGATAAGCTTCTAAGTTATAAAAGTAAAAAGAATACTTGGTGCTGGACCATCACCTCTCAGTTTCTGTTACTTGATGTCTCATCAGTCCTTTGCCCATTACTCTCCTTCTTTGACGGTGCCTCCCAGGACATCTATGTTGCCACATAATTTAGGATATGATGATATGGTATGAGGATGTCCATATAGGCATTAATATAATGACCACATACTCCTCAACCACACCTCAAGGTGATTTGAGACCAGGTAACTTTATTAAGCATGTAATTTTCCCACTATACTAAGTGCATGAGGAATGTCTTCTAGGCCAAGAATATGGGAAGAGAGCATATTTAAGTTTCCATCTGCAGTTGATTGCTTACATGCCAGGGAAGAATACTCAGCCATGTTTGCCACTCATAGTTTTCTGTCAGGCAAATGAAGTCTAGATACTCTGAATCCAGATACTTCAAACCTATATGATTTTTTCTAGTCCCTTTATTCCTGTAAACTACTTCATATAATTATCCTATTGAGGATAAAGCTGAGATTCTCTTTTAGGTACATTCCCTAACATTTACAAGATCATCTTATTTGGCTTTTAATGTTCCTCCCCTTTTTTGAGCTCCAGTCACTGTAATTTCTTTGTGATAGGTTCAAGTTAATTTTCTGACAGGTCAGTCATTAATAATCAGAGTCCTTCACTGTGGAAGATAGAGGCAGCAGAGGGATTCAGAGTGGTACAAAGCTTTGAGGATGGGAAAAAAAAAAACATTTTTTTTCATACAATCTAAAGAAAGTCTCCAGAAGCTGGAAAAGTCAAGATAATGAATTCATCCCTAGACTTTGTTGAAAGGAATGCAGCCTTGGAGGTACCTTGAATTTATCTTGGTGAGACCTTTGTTGATCTTTTAACCTAGAGAAATGGAAGAAAATCAATCTATGCAGTTTTAACCCACAAGTTAGTGGTAATTTGTTATGGCAAGCAACTAAAATCCGAGTGTATAGTGATGTGGGAGGGAGGCTGATCCAGGAGATACTTTCTAAAGAGTGATCCTGTTGTTTTAATTTGCAATTATTATCAGGAAAATTATCATATCTTGACCAGTGATAAAGCAATCAATAAATGAAGCATCAGAGAAAGGAGAGAGATTTAGTTTCCTCTCCAACTAACTACAGAGTACAAAATTGTTCTCTATTTGAAATGATGTAAATCTGACAAACATAGTGATGTCAGCAAGATACCATTTGAAAAGTCAGCACTGACTCCCTTTATTCTGTGTATAAGTATAAAAACTGCATGATTTTTATCAGAGTAGAGGACAGACTAAAGAAAGTTCTAAATCATGGTATAGTGAAAACATTATACCTTCTTTGTATAATTGCTGCCCTCATAAATATCACACTTATGTCATTCCTTTGTATTTCCCTGCTTTTCTAAGCATGGGCAGGAGACCTTTTGTTGAACTCGACTCTAGACAAGACATTCAGGCATCAAAAGTCATACTATCCAGCCCTTTTTTGAAGTGCCAACTCACAGTTTACCTACCTTATTACAAAAATTTGGCATTAGCAACACCCATATCCAACACAGAATCAATTACAGAAGCCTGACTTTCTACCTTCTGTATGCCACACAGAATTTTTTAAATTTTTATTAGTGATTTAGTAATGATTAAAAAGATTGTGAGATAATAAGGATATAATTCCATACAGTTTCCACCACCAAAATTCTGTGTCCCATCCCCTCCACTAGGAACTTCCATATTCTTTTTTTAAAATATTTTTTATTTTTATATTTATTTATTTATTTATTGCCTTTTGTTGCTCTTGTTGTTTTATTGTTTTAGTTATTATTGTTGTTGTTATTGATGTTGTTGTTGGATAGGACAGAGAGAAATGGAGAGAGGAGGAGAAGACAGAAAGGAGGAGAGAAAGACAGACACCTGCAGATCTGCTTCACCACCTGTGAAGCTACTCCCCTGCACGTGGGGAGCCGGGGGCTCGAACTGGGATCCTGAAACTGGTCCTTGCATTTAGCGCCACTTGCGCTTAACCGCTCCTCTACCGCCCGACTCCCGCTTCCATATTCCCATAAAGAATTTGGTCCATATTCCGAGAGAGGTAAATATTAGGAGAAGATGGCCAGAGGGCTCTGAACTCTAATTCCATCAGGAACTGGAGAAAGAGAAGGAAAAAAAAAGAAAGAAAGAAAGAAAGAAAGAAAGAAAGAAAGGAAGGAAGGAAGGAAGGAAGGAAGGAAGGAGAAAGAAGAAAGAAAGAAAGAAAGAAAGAAAGAAAGAAAGAAAGAAGGAAGGAAGGAAGGAAGGAAGGAAGGAAGGAAGGAAAGAAAGAAAGAAAGAAAGAAAGAAAGAAAGAAAGAAAGAAAGGGAGTCGGGTGGTAGCGCAGTAGGTTAAGCACACCTGGCTCAAAGCACAAGGACTGGCTTAAGGATTCTGATTCAAACCCCCAGCTCCCCACCTTCAGGGGAGTCGCTTCACAGGTGGTGAAGCAGTTCTGCAGGTGTCTGTCTTCCTCTCCCCCTCTCTGTCTTCCCCTCCTCTCTCTATTTCTCTCTGTCCTATCCAACAATGACAACAAGAATAACTACAACAATAAAACAACAAGGGTAACAAATGGAATAAATAAATAAATAAATATAAAAATATTAAAAAAGAAAGAAAGGGAAAAAGGGTAGGGCACTCAGAAGTAGTAAGTATGATTTAGAAAGTAAGATAAAGAAGGATTAGATATAGATATGGATATGGATATGGATATATATATAGAGAGAGAGAGGGAGAGAGAGAGAGAGAACGAGAGAAATAATAGCCCATATCTGTGATCTTGGGAGAACTAATGCAGTTTCCAATTGAGGTAAAATCTAGTGGTGGGAAAGTTATGGAATTATATCACTATTATCTTATAATTTGTAAATCAATAATAAATTAATAATATATTTTTTAATTTGTTGTTGTGGTTAGGGGAGATAGCATAATGGTTATGCAAACAGACTCTTATTCCTGAGGCTCAAAGTTCTCATGTTTAATCCACCACACCACCGTAAACTAGAGCTGTGCAGTGCTCTGTGAAAAATAAATAAATAAATAAATAAATAAATAAACAAATAAATAAATAAATAAATAGTTTAGCTGAATCACTTCTCTGATTCATTACTTGTGGGGAATTTTGCAGAGGATATTTAAACACCTTCACTTACACGTCCCTAGTCTGCCCTGTGAGCAGGAGGTGAAGCATGGCTCCAAAAGATTAATCAGAGAGACATAAGCTATGTGTCTGACTGAGACGCCGAAGGTGACTGAACTGAACATACACTCCTATAGGAGGGGAGCATGCTTTCATGGGCCACAGCCTTTTAATAGCAAGTCTTACAATACATGAATAAATTCAGATCAAAGGAGTTCATTCAGTAGGAAGCAGGGCATGCAATGGTATGTGAGTAGACAGCTTTAGGATACAGGAATATCTCAAACATCAGAAATCTAAATCTAACATCTGAACTGGTTCTCTACATCCATATCAGAAGCAACCCAATTCTATCACCTTTGCATCTTTAATGTTTTTGCACAACGACTCTTTCAGGAATCTGCAAATAACTTTATGGGGAGCATAGTGCTCCAGGTGCTGGGTTCGCTATTAAGTATCAAGTTTGTAATCATCAAATATCTAGTTGGAATGTGCTGCTTACACTTGTATATCTGTACTGGACCTGGAACACTTGGGGACAATTGATCCTGCCTATGATGAACCTTGGATAATATGTTACTTTGCCATGTGTGTAACCTGGTTAAAATGATTTCTCCATATAATGAACTTCTTATGCCATTGTGCCTGGATTTGCAAAGATAACCCCCAAGTTTGAATGTTGCCAGGGCTAGGCAGAAGCTGCAAGGCAAGTCCTAGAACATTATTCCTACCATGTTCTATCAGTACAAGAGGGGTTACATACAAAATCCTTACCTGATAACTAGGTCAGACTAGATGGACTTCAGCAAGGCTGCAATATGCCATAGAATGCATTGCTTTCTAATTGCATAGGAATGCCTAATGGGTCTGAAGAGACAACATAATGGTTTTGCAGAAGATACAACCATTGTTTGAGACTCTGAAGATTCAGGTTCAATCCCCAACTCCATCATAAACCAGAGCTATGCAGTGATCTGTTGTCTATCTATCTCCTTCTCCCCCTCCCTCTCCTTCTTTCTACTTAAAAATAAACAAATAAATAATAAAACAAATTGATTTGAAAAATAAAGTCTGGGGCCAGAGAGTAGAGAAGCAGGTTAAGCACACATGATACAAAACACAAGGATCAGTGTAAGGATCCTGGTTCGAGCCCCTGGCTCCCCACCTGCAGGAGGATTTGCTTTACAAGCTGTGAAGCAGATCTGCAAGTGTCTATCTTTCTCTCCTTCTCCCTGTCTTTCTCTTCTCTCTTGATTTCTGTCTTATCCAACAACAATAACAACACAAACAACAAATAGAAAAATGGTCTCCATGAGCAGTAGATTCATAGTGCAGGCACCAAACACTAGCAATAACCCTAGAGGAAATAAAATAAAATAAAATAAAATAAAATAAAATAAAATAAAAGTCTGTGTGAATATTGAGGAGAAAAATGAGGGGCTTGGGTATGGGGGAAGACAAGCTTCTCACTGAGTACCTACTATGTGTCAGTTCATTGTGTCAATGTCAATTATCACTTATAACTATTCTTCTTGTTGGGTATTATTAGATGCATTTTACAAGAGAGAACATTTAGAAATGCAAAAACAATCATCCATGCGGCCCATGATGCTAAGTGCTCTGTTTATTTTAACCAATTAAAGTCTCACAGTCATCTTATGAGCTAGGTTTTATGACTATCTTCATTTTACTCTTAGAAAAATGCAGTTTTCTTATAGGAAGTGAGGAGTGTGTGGAGAAACACAGTGAAGGGATGGAAGAAAGGTAGGGTTATACTAGGTATGGTGAGAATGTCCACAGAAAGTTTCAAGCTGTATCTAAGAGACATCACACTGGGAAACAAGTGTGTGCATTCCAGTTTTGAACCCTTTCACCACATGGGAATGTCACGGCACCAGAAGGAGCTTTGGTGTTATAGTATTTCCCTCCACTCACTTTCACCTCCACTCACTTTCACTCTCCCTTTACACTGTCTGAACTGGAAGACGCTTTGAAGAGGGTTAAACCGGGAACAGCTGCTGGCTATGATAACATCACCCCAGAACTCATTCTTAACCTGGGCCCCGCGGCAAAGAAGTGGCTCGCTTCATTCCTGTCCCACATCTTGGAATCTGAGTCTATGCCCAAAGTTTGGTGTCGTGCGAAGATTATAGCGGTTTTGAAACCAAAGAAAGACCCAACACTGGCCGCCAGCTATAGACCAATTTCTCTCCTCTCTGTGTGTTACAAACTCCTTGAGAGGCTGCTTCTGTCACGTATTTCTCATCTTACAGAGAAATTCCTATCACCCGCCCAGGCTGGTTTCCGCCCAGGAAGATCTACCTGTGAACAAGCCCTGGCCCTCTCAACTTACATTGAAAATGGATTCCAGAAGAATTTAAAGACAGGTGCTGTCTTTGTTGATCTCACAGCAGCCTATGACACGGTCTGGCACCGTGGTCTCCTGGTCAAGATCTCAAGATGCCTGCCTCCATGGGTGGCCAACACTATATCGTTTCTTCTCCAAAACAGAAGATTCCGGGTACATCTGGGTGACAAGTCTAGCAGATGGAGACTTGTCTCAAGTGGCCTCCCCCAGGGCTCTGTTCTGGCTCCTACGCTATTTAATATTTACATCAGTGACCTCCCAGAAACTTCTTCAAGGAAGTTCATCTACGCCGATGACATCTGCTGTGCAACTCAGGCATCCAAGTTCGACATCCTCGAGGAAACACTCACGAAAGACATGTCTCTGATATCTGATTACTGTAAAAAATGGCGACTAATCCCTAGCACTGCAAAAATGGTATCATCTATTTTCCATCTACACCATGCCTCAGCCTCGCGTGAGCTTAATGTGCAGCTTGGCGATACGAGAATCCGGCATGAAGCCCAGCCAGTCTATCTTGGCGTTACTCTCGATCGCACTCTGTCATTTCACGAACATCTCATAAAAACTGCAGCAAAGGTGGGCGCGAGGAATAACATCATTGCAAGACTGGCCAGCTCCTCATGGGGCTCGAGCGCTTCCACACTACGATCATCATCTCTGGCATTATGCTATTCCACTGCAGAATACTGTGCCCCAGTATGGTTCCGTAGCCCCCATGTCCACTTGGTCGATTCCAAATTATATTCCTCCATGAGGATAATTTCTGGAACCATCCGTTCCACCCCGGTTCCATGGCTGCCAGTTCTTAGCAACATCGCCCCGCCAGATATTCATCGGGATGCGGCATCATCTAAGTTCATTTCCCACGTCTACGCTCGACCGGACCTGCCAATATACGCGGATATCTTCACCCACCCTGTTCAACGCTTGACGTCTCGTCACCCAATCTGGTCCCCTACGCCTACACTGAACTTCTCTGTTCCAGTCTTTTGGAAACAGAGCTGGCAGTCAGCTGAGGTAAAGAACAAACACCTCGTCACAGACCCCTGCAAGCGTCAACCCGGCTTTGACCTAGCACGTTATGATTGGGCCCTCCTCAATCGCTATCGAACAGGCCATGGCCGGTGCGCCGCTATGTTCCATCGCTGGGGATCCAGAGACGACCCGAATTGCCCCTGCAGCTACAGACAGACTATGACCCACATAGTCAATGACTGCCACCTCTCCAGATTCAAAGGAGGTCTCAAAACTTTACATCAGGCTCAACCTGATGCTGTTGACTGGCTACGGAAGAAGGGCAAACGCTAGAAGAAGAAACTTTCACCTGAATGAAGAAAATTCCGGATGGAGAGAATCACAGGTATTTGTATGCCTGTAAAATCCCAGGGAATGATGACATATTTTAGCTGGTGTAGAGCTGATTCCCAGACTTGCCTCTACAGTCCATTACCTCTGTTTTATCTCAAGTCAATCACAGTGTGCTCTGCCTTTCCTCCAATCACTCAGCTTCATCCCTACTGTCTTTGTTTACTCTTCTTTTTTTCACCCGTCTTGACTTAAAAAGTCATCTGGCCTTTTCATATTAATAAGAAACATGGGGTCACTGACTGCACTTAGATAATCAAAGACAACAAAAGAAACAATCCTGCATTCTAAAATTTCAAAATTAATAAAGATAAAATGATGCACTTATTATAGGTCTGGTATCATTTGACCACTCAAAAGAATGTGAAACCTGGAGTCTGGTTCATTTAGGGAGGGAGGGGAAGAGAGAGAGGGGGAGAGAGAGAGAGAGACTGATTTGCTCTGCTTTTCATCCTTACCATGCACTTTTAAGGATCCAGCTGAAGTGTAATTGAAAGCAACAAAACAAGGCAGAGAAGACATTCCAGGAGAATCAGTAGAGTGAGAAATCAGTTTGGAGCGCAGCCTAGGCACTACTGCCCAGAGGATGCCCACCCCAGTTTCCTGAGCATCTACCCTCATGATGTGTGCTTCTTTTTCCATGTATACAGACTTGGAAGCTTCATCCTCAAAGAGGAGAAATGGTCCCAGTTCAGGGTCTTTGATGGATTTCCAGCACAATCCGGACACATTCGTTAGAGTCTAAAAATGGAGGAATGATGCCTGCCAGTTTGTTTCTTCCTAAAAACTTTAGAAATGTGCAAAGCCAGAGCACAAAATATCTTTATAGAAACCCTTTCAGAGACCACTGAGCTGAGAAACATTATTAAAAGGGTGGAATATATGCTTGGTGTATTTATCAAAGTACCCTCTGATTAGAAAGTCCATAGGCAGTTCTCTACAGTACCTTTACCCGTGATGCTATCCTTGATGTTACTATTGATAAAATACACTAGTTGCTATTATTAATAAATTAATACTACCAATTATATCAGTATTAATATTACTTATAGATATACTAAGAGACTTTTTGACTATAAATTAATCTTCCAGGATCTGGACTAAATGCAATTAACCTTAAATGCTTATAGCTTCCTTAAAAAGTAGGCAGCATTACTATTCCACTTTAATTCATAAGGAAATGGACTGAAGAAGTATGAGAAACTTACCCAAAGCTACCTAGCCAGATAAAGACAGCACAGAATCTATCTAATTTCCAAACCCATTCTAGCAATTTATTAATAGGCAGAGAAAATAGTTTCCTAAGGATTAATTGGATGTACCCAATGTTTAGGAAAATAAAAAGATGTGACATTTCTTGTCCTTACTTCATTCTGTACTCTTTTTTTTTTTTCTTTTTAACCAGAGCACTGCTCACCTCTAGCTTATGGTGATGTGGGCGACTGAACCTGGGACTTCAGAGTGTTTTTTGCATAACCATTATATTACCTATCCCCGCCCTTTCCCCTGTATTTTCTATTGGGCGTCATGAAGTCTGAAAGAAGATTAAGAAGACTGAGTATTGCCAAACAGGGTCAGGATGGTCAGAAAGCAAGGACATTGGAACTCTGTACCCCTTTGCTCCATGCCTGCTTACACAGCAGGAAAATTAGGAGCTGATAAGGAAAAATGTTGCATCTCAACTGTGTGTTGTGCCTTTGAATCTCCTCTTGTGGACTCTCAGTAGGGTGTGCCTCCTTTTTAGGTGGGTGTGAGCATGTGTCTGCAGTTTGGTGTTTCAAGATTATATATAATGTGTACCTTTTTCCTAAAGCTTATGCACCTTTTTATGACACTGAGCTTTTATTTTCCCCATGATATTTGAAACTTTCTCTGTCCACCTTGTTTTATTTTTTTGGAACATGAATATGGTAGGCCTGAAGATATTTCTGGTAAGCTGCCTTTATTGTATAGAAGTCATTATCTGCTAAAGTCAGGGAGCAGCCTCCCCCACCACCACCACCACAGGTCCCATGCCTTTACATAATTAATTCCTGGAAGAATAGCATGGAGGGTATCTCAGATTGGAGACAGGAAGTGGAGGAGGGCTATCTAATTCTGCCACCTGTTGACTCTAAGCATAGAAAATATCACATGTAGGGAAGGTGACACCCATATTTGTAAACTGCACACTGGAACCTGGTGAGAGAGCTAGGGACCATCCTGAAAAGGGATTGATGAATTACTAAATTTAATTCCCGAAGTTGTTGATTCTCAGACAGTTTCAGAGAGCAGTGCTTCTAATATTGGAAGAGCCCTAGGGCAGAAAAAGTAACTTGAAATAGTAGGTGAGGCTTTACTCACTGATTGGTAGAAAAAAGAATGTACAAGGAGTTGGGCGGTAGCACAGAGGGTTAAGTGCACATGGCAGAAAGCACAAGGACCAGATAAGGACGCTGGTTCGAGCCCCTGGATCCCCACCTGCAGGGGAGTCGCTTCACAGAAGGTGAAGCAGGTCTGCAAGTGTCCGTCTTTCTCTCCCTCTCTCTGTCTTCCCCTTCTCTCTCCATTTATCTTTGTCCTATGTAACAACAGCAACATCAGTAACAACAATAATAACTACAACAACAATGAAAAACAACAAGGGCAACAAAAGGGAAAATAAATAAATATAAAAATGAAAGTAAAAGATAAAAAGAAAAAATGTACAGGCCTTTAAAATTACTATCTCATTATCTCCCTTTTGTAAACACCTCTGAAGTATTAGATGGCATTCTTTAAAATGTTTTATTTATTTACTAATGAGAAAGAAGAGATAGGGCAGAAGGAGAGAGAGGGAGAGAGAGAGAGAGAATGAGAGCATATTTTGGAATATACCAGGGATAAAACTCAGTAGCTAGTACTTGTAAATCAAATGCTCTATCCACTGAGCCACTTCCCAGGCTATATGACTACCATTTTATTATTTTTTTTAAATATTTTATGTTTTTATTGGCTAGAGACAGAGAGAACTGAGATAGGAGGAAGAGATAGAGAGAGAAAGAGAAAGAGAGACATATGCACAACTTCTTCAAGCTTCATCTAAGATGAGGTGAGGAAAGTGACTTCCTCATATTAACAGCTGAATAGTATTCCATTGTAAACATATACCACTACTTTCTTAGCCATTTATTTGATGGTGAATACCTGGGTTGCTTCCAAGTTTGGGCTATTACAAATTGTGCTTCTATGAATATAGGTATACATAGATTTCTTCAGATAGGCATATTTATTCCATTAGGATACATCCTCAGAAAAGTAATTGTTGTATCATGGAGAAGGTCCATTTTTAACAACCTAAGATTTCTCTATACTGTTTTTTACAAGTATTAGACTAATTTCATTCTTTCTTTTAAAAAAATCTTTATTTATTTTACTTGATTGAACTGAGAGAAATTGAGAGGGAGAGAAGATAAAGAGGGAGAAAGAGACAGAGAGACACTTGCAGCATTGCTGTGAATCACGCTTTCCTTCTGCCAGCTGGGAACAGGGGCTTGAACCTGGGTCTTTGTGTATGGTAATATGTGTACTTAACCAAGTGCACCACCACCTGGCCCCCAATTTACATTCTTACCAGCAGTGCACGATGGTTCCTTTGGCCCCACACCCTCTCTAACAAATGTTTATTGTCCTTTCTGGTATATAACATTGCCACAGGGGAGAAGTTGTTGTTATCTGCATTTCTCTGATAATCAATTACTGAACATATGTCTATTGTACCTTTGGATCTCTTCTTTGTTAAATATTATGTCTATATTCTCTTTTCATTTTTGGTTGGAATTGTTTTGGTTATTTTGGTTGTTTTGTTGCTGAGTTTGATGAGCTTTTTCTATATTTTGGTTAATAGCCTCTTGTCTGATATATACCATGTAAGGATCTTCTCCCATTCCATAAGGACTCTCTCTAAATGGGTGGTGATTTATTTTGCTGTGCAGAAATTTTATATTTGATATCACATTGGTTTATTTTTGTTTTTGTTTTCCTTGCAATTGGATCTGTCTCACTGAAGATGCTTTTAGAACATAGATTGAAAGGGGTTCTGCCTGTGTTTTCCTTTAAATATTTGGTGGCTTTGGTCTAACATCCAAATTTTTATACACTTGAAAATTACTTTTGTGTGTTTTAGCAAAATATAGTAGTTCAGTTTCATTCTTCTGAATATTTCAACCTAGTTTCTTCAGTACCAATTGTAAAAGATACTCTTCTCTCTCTACACAATATTTTGGGCCCCTTACTCAATAATTAGATGTACAGAGGTCTGGGCTTTTTTTTTTTCTGGGTTTTCAATTCTATTCCACTGGTCAGCATTCTGTTTTTCTCCCAATACAAGGGAGTTTTGAATAGAATAAGTATATAATATAGTTTGAGATCTGGGGATGTAGTACCTCAAGATTTCTTTGGTAATTCTAGGTATTTTCTTTTTTTGTTTGTTTGTTATTGTTGTTGTTGTTATTGACAGGTCAATCCTTACCTCCAGCCTATTTTTATCTTCCTCTAGTGGAGTGGGGCATTGGGGAGGTATGGTTCCAGGACACATTGGTGAGGTCTTCTGCTCAGAAAAGTCAGGTTGGCATCATGGTAGCATCTGCAACTTGTGGCTAAAAAGCATTAAGATCTAAAACAGAACAAACTGTTTAGTAATCAGAAATATAAACATAAGAGAATATAGCAGAAGAGATTTGGGGTCTTCATGTTGGACGAAGCTAGGAAGTCTATTTTAGGTATATTCCAAGGGACCCATGACTTTACTAATTTTGCCTGAGCCTGATAGCACCTATCATTTGTTACTTTAAGTTTATTATGCCAGATATGAACATAGCTTACTCTGTTGATCCCATTGGGTTATGTTTTCTGATCTATCTGCTTTTCAATGGGTCAGTTTACACCACTGATGTTTATTGATATTATGGATTTAAAATATCAATGCCATTATTCTAAACTTGTCTTGGGTTTTCTTATCTGCAACTTTGTTTTGCTGTTGTTGTTGTTTATGAGACCCCTTTTAGAACTTCTTACAAAGAATATTTAGTGAGATTAGACTCCTTCAATTATTGCTTGTCTTAGAATTTTTTTTCCTTCCTCTTTCTAGTCTACTATCTGGCAAGGTAGAGTATTCTTGACTGAAATCCTTTTTCATTATTCAATTGATATATGACTTTCTGTTCTCTTTTGCTGTTTAGAGTTTGTGTGGATAAATATACTGATAATCTAATTGGTTTTTTATTGTATGTGACTCTTTGTATTTTCTTGTAGCTTTTATAATCCCTTATCTTTAGTCTTTGCCATTGTATTTATGATGGGCTTTGGTGTGCACAGATCTAGGGAAATTTTGTTTGGGACTCTCTGAGCTTCTTGAATCTTTATGTCCTTCTTATTGTTTAGTTTGGAAAAGTTTTCTGCTATTATCTCATCCAATATGTGTTCTTCTCTATAATCTCCTTTTTCCTCTGTCATTCCACATGCCTTCTTCTGGTGTTATTGTCAGTCTTTCTTGGTGTCTTTCTCAGTTTTTCTACTTATTCATCCCTGTTCTTGCTAATTTTATTTTCTGCCTCAGATTTTCTACACTCACCTCTCTCAGCTCTATTCAGCTTTTGACTTATTTTGATCAGTTAATTTGATTCTTAACTCAGCTGTTTGGATATTTAATTTATTTTTGCAAAACTATTCCTGCTTTCTCTCAGTCTCATCTGTTGTTCTCCCATTTTCTGTTAATATTTTCATCAGAACCTTCCCTCACTACTGTGATTAACACATCTGCTGATAATTGAATGTTTCTTTAATTTGTTTCTGGCTTGCAAAAATTTTTAGGAGGAGGAGGAAGGTCTTATGTCCTGATCCATTACTGGAAAAGTTCTTTGTCTTATCATTTTATTTGGTGTCTTCTAAAATTTGTGGCAAGGGTGTTTACTTATCTAGGTTTGCACAGATGTTCCCTGTAATGTGTTTCTCTCTGAACAGGATGTGTGGAGCCTGTTTACTGTGCAAATACAACTGAGTCCCAGGGAAGACTCATGTAAGAAACTCATAGATATTTTGTCTGCATGGGGTTGTACTTTACCTGAGATGAAGGAGAGGCAAACAGGAGCCCCTCTGCAGAAGTAGATCAGGCCAAGAGAGCAAGTCTTAGATAAATAAATAAATAAATAAATAAATAAACAAATAAATAAATAAATATAACTGCAGTACACAAGCTTCTCCTACAGTAATGTACTAGTCAGGTGGAAGTTGTCAGTGATGCCTGGGTTTGGTTTTAGATTCTGTGTGTAGAAGCAGTGGCATACCTTTAACAGTTGCAGAGCTTCCATTGCAAATGTAGATTATATTAGAGTGTACATGTTGGTTGAGGCTGAAATTTCTGGCAAGAAGCCCATGGAGGCCCTTGTTGGTCAGCTGGAGGTTGCCTGAAACTCCAGAAAATTCAGGAACAGGACACTGTGGTTCACTCTAGGGAAAGTAGCCCTTAGAGCCTGATGCTGTTGTCGAGGTATAGAGCAAGGCTACCTGTGGGATGTTGATTCCATGACTCCTGAATCCAACCACCTTGTGATGTATCTCAGGAGTGTCCTGAATCCAACCACCTTGTGATGTATCTCAGGAGTGGGTAGAGCTGCTCAGTGAAAGGTAGGGTGTGGGTAGCTGCTGCCAAGGCAGGCAATTCACCTGTGTTCAAATTGTAGAAACATAAATAAATTTACTACAAATGGGGACTGGGAGGTAGTGCACTGCGTTAAGCACACATAGTGCCAAGTGCAGGGACTGATGCTAGGATCTTAGTTTGAGCTCCCAGATTCCCATCTACAAGGGGGTCACTTCACAAGCAGTGAATCAGGTCTACAGGTCTCTTTCTCTCCCCTCTCTATCTTCCCCTCCCTCTCTCAAGTTATCTCTGTCCTATCCAACAAAACAGCAGCAATAACAACAACAATAATAGCAACAACAATTATGGGAAAATGATGGCCTCCAGGAGCAGTGGGTTTATAGTTCAGGCACCAAGCCCCAGTAATAACCTTGGCAGACAAAAAAAAAAAAAAAAGAAGAAGACAATGGTGAAGGTGAAGATGAAGATGAAGGTAAGAAGAGGAGATGGAGGAGGAGAAAGAGAAGGACAAGAAAAAGCAGCACCAAAAAAAAAAAAAAAAGAAAAAATGTATACACAGAATGAATTAACAGACTAGTAGAACAAATACATATACACAAAAGGTGACATAAAGACAAACAAACACACAAAGCAACAAAAGAAAAAAAAATATGAGTCTACATACATAAACATAATCAATGGTGGTAGTGGTGCTACCAGGTAGAGGATTTATGGGAGGTAAGCAATAGACTAGTTTATTACTAACTGGGGAGAACACTGGACTAATGAAGTTTCCCCAGGTTCCCAAAATACTTATCTCTGGACATCTCTGCTGCCCCACTTTCAGGGGGCCTAGTTAATGCTTTACGAGCACAGTTTCTGCCTTCTGTAAAACCTGGACTGAAAAAATCATCAGCAGTGTGATTCCGGGACAAATTTACTTTGATGTCTTAGGTTTAGATTCATATTGAGTAAAATGAAGGTAATGATAAAAAGCTCTGTTCAGACTCCTTGAGAGACAGAACATACAATGGACAGGCACCAGGCAATAAGCAGACTGGAAAGGTGATTGTTCTTATGATTATTAGCTGGTATTTCATGCAGGGATGATACTGGTGGAGGACATAGTGATAGTGAGAGCCCAAGTTTTCTGAGTGGAGTGTTCACTATGTTCACTCTCTTTATCTGAAAAAAAGAAAGGGGAGGAAGGAGAAAGAGAGAGAGAAAGGAAAAGGGGAGGGAAGAAATACGATCACTGAAAATGGTGGAGTCATCATGCAGGTACTGAGCCCCAGGAATAATCCCAGTGGAAGAGAGAAAGAGAGAGAGAGAGACTCCTTAAAGTATTAAAGAGTATTTCAAATTGCATTTGTGTTCCATGATTTAGGTGAAGAAAATGATGAGGGCTCTGGGAGGTGACTTAGCAATAGGATCTATGCTTTTCATATGTGAGGTAGTGCTCCTCTTCTTTCTCTCCATTTCTCTCTCTCTCTCTCTCTCTCTCTCTCTCTCTCTCTCTTCTCTCTCTCTCTCTCTCACACACACACATACCACAACCTCTAGTTTTCCAGATCAGTCCTGTTTTGGGGTGCTGGTGTTTTTTTTCAGAATGCACTTCAAGAGCAGGCTACAGTGTTTGGATTAAAGGGATACTGATCAGAAGAGTGATAAAATAAAAGCTATACTTTAGGAAATAGAATTCAATGAAGTATGTAAATGTATGTGGGAGAGAGTCTAAATGCAGAGGTACTATGCAGAGAAAGCTAAATGAAGCAGTGGACCATGTTCTCCTTGGAACAGGAGGGGTCAGAGGCAGTGTCTGCTAGCTTCATAGTGGGTGTACTAACTTTTGCACAGAAGGATCCATAGTAGTTAGACAGGCTGATAATTAATTGCCTGTTCATCAGCTCTGAAGATGAAAACCTGGGACAATTGTGCTCATCCTAATTGTAATGAAATTTCTTCTCCTTTTATAAAGTGACTATTTAGTCTTCAGACTTCGTTGTTCTTAGTTTTTTTAAGTATTTCACAGTCTTTGTAAAATAAAGTAAAGCAAATTCAAATATTTATAAACGAAAAATTTATAAACAAAAAATCTAGAATCCAAAGTTTCTCCTCCCTCTCTCTCTCATTCTCCTCTCTTTCTTTCTCTTTCAACACCTATCAGCTCTATTTGTGCTACCAGTGATTGAATCTGGGAATCCCATGTCCAAGGCCTGTATGCTACTGCTATCTCTAAGTTTGATCTTTCATTATGTCTTATTCACTGTAGAATGGTACCATATTGATCTCCATATAAATCTCTTACACATATGCAAATATACATAAGCATTTATGCATGTAAGTTTAAAAATGTGAACATAAAAAGCACATAGTTGTGCTTCTTTGGGATGACTTTCAAAGTGCATTTCTTTCTTTGTAGAGGAAGCTCATTTCCTGAGTTATTTTTAGTCATTTGTATGACCTTTATCTGTATGTCAGAAATAAAGGTGAACAAATTCAGGCTAAAAAGCATAAAAGTTCTGTTTGACCTGAACCCAGATTTCCCAAACTCCAGTCTAGGATTCTCTTCCACAGAGAGCAGAGTTATTTTATTGTTAATAATTATATCATTATCTTTTTTCATGGGCCTTACAGTTAAGTGGGTGGAGAGAAAAGCCATCATAATTATTATCAATTGAAAAGATACATTTTTTTCACTTTATTCTCCAGCTTCTTGCTAAATCCTATCTTCTTGGAGATCAGAAAAGATGTCCAAATTTTTCAGTTACATTGGAGCTCACGGGGGGGGGGGGAGGGGGATAATCTGATGTTGGCGCTAACCACAATATTGAAACTTTTTAATCTTAAGGTTACTTTAAAGCAATTCTGGGAGCTTTCATTTCATTCAGAAACAAGTACCTGGAGAAATTTGAAATGTCCCTAGGAAGGTGGGCTAGTAAATCAGAATTATAAGCATCGTCTTGGCCATGATACAGAGCTAGACTAGAATTTCATCCCTCTTATTAGGAAATTATATAATTTTGGACAAATTGCTGACTAGGTGTGAGCATCTCTTATCTCATCCATAAACCAGACATGAATAGGGCTCTATCTGTAACCTCTTTTCCAAGGGCCAATTTCTTTTTTTTATTGATTTAATAATTATTGATGAGATTGTAGGATAAGAGGAGTAGAATTCCATACAATTTCCACCACTAGAGTCCCATATTCCATCCCCTTCATTAGAAGTTTCCCCACTTTTTATCCCTTTGGGAGTATGGACTCAGGATCATTATGGGTTGCAGAGGTTGGGAGTTCTGGCTTCAGCAGCTGCTTCTGCACTGGACATGGGCATTGGCATGTTATCATACTCCCAGCCAAGGGCCATTTTCTATACAGTAGAGAGGAGCTGGAGGTTTGGGGTGGGTGGGCAGTGGCACACCTGGTTAAGTGCACATATCACCATGTGCAAGGAATCAGGTTCAGGCCCCCCACTCCCCTGTAAAGGGACCGGTTCATAAGCAGTGAAGCAGGTCTGCAAGTCTCTGTCTTTCTTCTTCCCCCACCTCTCTATCTCCCCTCCCTTCTAAATTCCTCTCTGTCACATGGCCTCTTGGAGCAGTGGATTTATTATGGCTGCACCGAGCCCCAGTGATAACCCTGGTGGCAGAAAGGAAGGAAGGAAGGAAGGAAGGAAGGAAGGAAGGAAGGAAGGAAGGAAGGAAGGAAGGAAGGGAGGGAGGGAGGGAGGGAGGGAGGGAGGGAGGGAGGGAGGGAGGAAGGAAGGGATAAAAGGAGCTTGGTAAAGTTAAGAAGCAAGGTACAGTGTGTGTGTGCGTGTGCGTGTGCGTGTGTGTGTTTCTTTTTTCAATGTATTAAACAGTTCTCCCCTTCTTAGTGAATATTAGCCATGTATTCCACAATCCCACTCAGTTCTGACACTATCTGCCTGGAGATGGTGGTCCTACATAACCCTCCCCTGTGACTTCAGTTGCTAATCACAAGTTCAGGTTGTCGTCTGTGCTTCTGATTCACCAGCTAGCTCATAAATTCTCATGATCCCTTTCTTGAATTCAATTAATTTGTAACAACAGCTCACAGAACTCAGTAAAGAAATTAATTTGGCTTACCATTTTATACAAAGGGTGATTTTATAAAAAATACATATAAATAGGGGGTTGGGTGATTGCGCACTTGGTTAAGTGCATATGTTGTCATGTGCAGGGACCTATGTAAAAGTCCCTACTCCCCACCTGCAGGAGGGCAGTTCAAAAGTGATGAAGCAGGTCTATAGGTGTCTTTCTTTTTCCCTTTCTGTCTCCTCCCCACCTTCAATTTCTCTGTCCTATCAAGTATAATGGAATGGGAATAAAATAGACACCAGGAGTAGTGAATTCATAACACTGACACTGATGCATTGAGCCCCAGTCATAACCCTGGTGGCAATAAAAATAAATAAATAATAGAAAGACATACATAGGACAAGGTATAGGGAGACGGACACAGAGCTTCTATGCCCTTTCACACCTTGGAAGTATGTATGCCAATTCAGAAGCTTTCTGAACTACATTTTTTTTTCAGGGTAAATCATTTAGTACATAACTATGATTGATTAAGCTATTGGCCATTGGGACTTAATTCATGTTCCAACCCCTTTTCTCTTCCTGAAGGTTAGTGGGTGGTACTGCAAGTTCTGAACCTACCATTTCATGTGATGGGGTCTAAAATTTACCTCATTAATACAAAACTATGTGTGGTTGAAAGGGATTTGTTCTAACTCTCATAATGCCTTATTTACTCCAATGATTTAGGAATTCCCAGAGAATTTAAGAGCTCTGTCTATAAATGAAGATGAAGACAGAATGTATTTCTCATTCTGTATCACAATACCACCTATGAGATTTTTTTTCTTACTTTTATTAGTTTTTCAAAAAAATTTTGTTCTTACCACCATTACAGAAAAACTGATTTCAGAATCCCACAATTATGAGAATGATGCAGTTCCAGATAATAAAATTAATCTGTTTTTAAAATATTTTATTTATTTTATTTATGAGAAAGATGAGAGAGAGAGAATGAGAGAGAGAGAGAGAGACAGAGAGAGAGACAGAGAGAGACAGAGAGAGAGACAGAGAGAGAGAACCAGACATCACTCTGGTACATGTGCTGCCAGGCATTGAACTCAGGACCTCATGCTTGAGAGTCTAGTGCCCTAGCCACTCTGTCACCTCCTGGACCACAAATTACTCTGTTTTTTAATGGGGCTTCATTTATTATGCATCCTTAATTACACAGACTTATGATTTTCACCAGTTCAGAGTTGGGTGTGAATTTCCCTGAGTTCTGCCCTTCTCCATAGTAGTCCACAATTTTAAGCTATAGTTGAACCCTAAAAAGGAAGACTTTTATGATAGACTTGTATGAGAATCAGTGAACCTCGTGTGTCCCTCCCAACCTCTTCTGGAATGTTGTTCTTTTGTGTTAGTGAACTATAGGGAAAGGATGGGTTCTCCAGATGGCAAAAAGTCAAGTGGGAATGCTGTAACCAATCTCCATGACTTTGCTGTTGCCATGTTTAGATAATGAGACATTTCAACTAAACACTTATTTTTCCCCAATTATTTGCACATATAGGAACACTTAGATTATAGAGAGATAATGAAGAAAGTATCACCCATGTTCATACCACCTTTAATAGCTACTATTAGCATGTTGATATTTCCTTTTATTGGCTTTTTAACATGATGCATATCTTGCAATTTAATAGTAAAGTATAATATGCATATAAGAAATCTACAAACACCATATACAGTTCCAGCAAAAATAATTGATCAGTAACCACCTAGCCACCATCTGGGTCCAGGATTAGGACTGTGCCTACATTTCTAATGTCCTAACATGTTCTTAGTGCCCCATATCCCATTGTAGCTCATTCTTTCTCTATAGAAGTGTCATGACCCTGAATTTTGTGTAGGAATATCCCTACTTTTTCCATTTCTATTTTCCAATTTGTGTCAACATAAAAAAATTTTTCATTTTATTTTTGCTTGTGGACTCTTCAGCATCTCCATTACATCTCTCTAAGCTACAACGGTAAGGGGTGGGTGGCTCAGTGTTAGATCACATGCTTACCATCTCTCTAAGCTAGGTAGAAGTGATCTTCCTTGAATGAAACAAACAAACAAAAAAAAATGACTGCCAGCCAGTACAATTTTTTTGTTGTTGTTGTTGTTTTGCTTACTTATCTGTTTATTTTCCCACCAAGTTTATCACTTGGGCTAGTTGCCTGCACAGCTCTACTATTCCCAGTGGCCTTTTTTATGAGAATGAGAGAGAGGCAGACAGAAAGGGAGCAAAAGATAGAAAGAGGGAAGAGATACTTGATATACTATTCCACCTCTTGTGAAATTTCCCTCCTGCAGGTGGGGACTGGGGATTTGAATCTGAGTCCTTGCACATGGTAGCATCTGTGTTCTTCTGAGTGCACCACATCTGGGCCCCCTCATCGATGATGATGATGATGATGATGATTTTGACTGAATTCCAAATACAGCTCCTATGACTGGCAAAATAGCTTACCTGGTTGTGCCATGTGTACAGCCCAGGTTTGATTCCAGTCCCCATCACATTGGAGAAAGTTTTGGTGCTATAGTGTTTTTCTCTCTGTATGTCCCTGTTTCTCTTCTTCTATCTGAACACACACACACACACACACACACACACACACACACACGAGAGAGAGAGAGAGAGAGAGGAGTAATGTAGCCCCTAAATACCTACTACGTGTTGGACTTCCAGTGAAGACTCATAGCACTGTACCTGTGTCTTAATGACCAAGAACCTCAGTCTATTTGCCAAGCCAGAAAAAGGAAACTTAGCATCCAGAGTGACATGACACATCCATAGGATGAAGACGAATTGTCTCTTTTTTGTAATGATTCCCTATGGTGTAGATTTTGGCTTGAGCTGCTGTTTCCCATTCTTTGAATTTTTGGCACCCATGTGAAAGTATCTTTTTCCCAGCTGGTCCAAAACCAAGCAGGCTCTTTCTAAGGCATATCTTAAAATGTTGAACCCCGGCTCCCCACCTGCAGGGGAGTCACTTCACAGGCGGTGAAGCAGGTCTGCAGGTGTCTATCATTCTCTCCTCCTCTCTGTCTTCCCCTCCTCTCTTCATTTCTCTCTGTCCTATCCAACAACGACAACAACAATAATAACTACAACAATAAAACAACAAGGGCAACAAAAGGGAATAAATAAATAAAATAAATATTAAAAAAAAAATGTTACATTCTGAGTTCAATCTAGGTGAGAGGAAAACCTTTAAGATGGGGGTTGGGATAGACAGAAAAAGAGAACAAATGTCTTATGATCTGCTTTAGGTGTAACTTTGCATCTTGGAATCTTCACAGGTTTCTCCTACTCCCCAAAATGGTACCATTATCTCGATTGTGCCTATGTAGAATCCAGCTAAGTCGGCAAGCCCACTATCACTTGAATAAGGCCTGGAAAAGATAGGATCAGAACACAAATCTGAGGGACTTCTATGAAGGAAAAGCTGAGTACATGGGTCTGAGATGAGAGTTTTTTTAGAGAACAGTTTCCTGTATGCTTAGATGACCCTACTGAGCAAAAATATCAGTGTGTTCTTGTTCCAAACAATGATATATCAAGGTGCTTTTACTCATACTGGTACATCACCATGGGGTTACTTAAATAGTTAAATGAGCCCTTATTCACATAGTCCACTATCTGAATCAGTAAGCAGAGTACTAGAGATAAGTCAGCCAGGTTGTTGGGAAATAACCACTTGGAGGACTTTTTCCTCAATCTGGCAGCTACTTCTTAGCTATGGGTGACAGTACTACAGAAGAGTCAGAGTTGTAGCTTATTTATTTTTTTTTTAGCTCTTGTGGTTTTACTTCTACCTACCTCCATTCCTACAACTGTGAATTTGAAGGTCAAGGACCTGCTTAGGTTCTCAAGGTCCAGCACAGGGTCTCAAGGTCTCCACACAGGGGTGGAATTTCTTTTGTTCCTTTACTTAAATTGCTCTCTTCAGCAACAACAACAACAAAAAAATATATGCAAATGGCTCAAAATTACACTCAACAGATGCTGAATAAATATATGCCCACAGAAGCATATGTTCAATGACTGCTGTTCCATGCTTTTCAGAGCCAACTAGTCTACAAAATCATTCCTCATGCCAAACCCGGGTGATCAATGAAAAGGTGTGATGGCATGAGGACACAACCTCAAGCTGCAGATTGAGTTTGTAGTTATAGAGGAAGGGGAGGGAAATTAGCCCATAAAACCCAGTGCTCATAAACAAGCTTTGTCTGTAGCTTTTTATTTTGAAGGCCTGACCCTGGCTCCTAGGTAACAAGGGAGACAAAATTCTTAGGGGGAAAAAAGTGGGTGGGTTATCCTTGGCTCTGCCATTTCTTTTAAAACATTGAGACCAGGGGCCAGGTGGTGCTACACCTGGGTAAGTGCTCACATTACAGTGTGCAAGTATCTAGGTTCAAGATCCTGTTCCCTGTTTGCAGAGGGAAAGCTTCACAGGTGTAAGCAGGACTACAGGTCTCTCTCTCTCTCTGTCTCCCCTTCCTCTCTCAATTTCTCTCTATCTAATAATAGACAAATAAAATATTTAAAAAAATAAAACATTGAGTCCTAGTCACCTTAAACTTATTTGCATTTTATTTTCTTGGTATGAAGAAAAGAGAATGGGGTAAAGTGACAGTCTCTTCCTATAGTGATTATTCTAGGAAGTAAAGCCATAGGGTTAAGGAAACAGACTCTGGTACCTTATTTCCTGACTGTGCCACTTACTGTGTTACTGGGGGCATGCTAATGGACCTTTTTGTATCTCACATTCCCCATCCATTAAGTCATTATGGTAAGAGTATCTACCACCATGTAGAGTTGTTAGGAAAAAGGATGAGTTAATGCATAGTCAGAATTTATAATGAGTGGGATTTGACTTCACTGTTAGTGCTCAGACAATGCCAGAATAAACCACTTTCACCAAGCTCCCCTTTGCACTAGGTCAACCATGTCACATATGCTTGACACACAAGGAACTTTGTGTCACTTATAGATGGGATAGGTCTTAGGGCTTCTGAAGACTAAACAAACAAAACCCTAGCATCTACTGTGGTTACTTAAAGCAACCCTCGGTTTGTTATCTGTGAGTGGTAAAATGAGAGTATTATTCCATTTTTTTGAGGCATTTGAAAGATTTAATACAATAATATGACCTAGAAATGTATCTGGCATGTGGAAAGTGTACAACTAATGTATCTTTTCCTCCCAGCACCATGAGCCCACAGAGTGCTAGAACCTAGCTGGCAGCTGATAATCAGCTCACCTTGGCCATAGGTACAAGTTTTGCATGAGGTTGAGCTAATCAGCCTAGCCAGTAGAGGTTTGGAGTAATGTAGACATGAACAGAGCCTCAACCTCACCCCTGCCTACGCACTATGTGACCCTGTGGCCTATGCTATCTGTACCTTGGTTTCTTTAAAAAAATGGGAAAGTATAATATACTGTATATTGTAATATATACTGTAATGTACTATATACTGTATATACTATATACTGTAATGTACTTATACTGTTAGGCTATGGTTAATATTATGAGTTAAAAATAATGACACATTTAGAGCAGTGATTGGCATACAGCAAGCACTATTAAGTATTATCTATTATTAGCTAATTATTAAGTATTAGCTATTATTATTAACAAGCATTAGGGTGATTAGTTGTTATTGTTATAACCAGACAATTACAGAGTAGACTTTCTTCAGGATTCTTAGCAGTTTTTATGGAGAAAGTGTTCCCTGGTTTCCTCTCTCTTAGTCCTCTGTTAATTTGTATCATATAAAAACTTTTTTTTTAATATTTATTTTATTTATTTATTCCCTTTTGTTGCCCTTGTTGTTTTATTGTTGTAGTTATTATTGTTGTTGTCGTTGTTGGATAGGACAGAGAGAAATGGAGAGAGGAGGGGAAGACAGAGAGGAGGAGAGAAAGATAGACACCTGCAGACCTGCTTCACCGCCTGTGAAGCGACTCCCCTGCAGGTGGGGAGCCGGGGTTCGAACCGGGAACCTTATGCTGGTCCTTGTGCTTTGCACCACCTGCGCTTAACCCGCTGCGCTACAGCCCGACTCCCCATATAAAAACTTTAAGGAATGTCAAGGGGATTGATTTAGCAGTAGAGCACAAGATTTACATGTGGAAAAACCTAGATTTAATACCCAGCACTTTGTGTGTCAGAATAATGATCTGATCTCTCTTAGTCTGTCTGTTTTCCTTAGAAAATAATAATAAAAAAACTTTAATGAATTTTAAAAAATTATGGGGATTGAAAAGTCATCAAGAAGAAGGTGAAGGAAAATGGATGTGCCTAAAGCAGATGCATCATCTGTGTTACAAGCACTCTGGGTTCCTCTAATGGAAAGGACAGATGACCATATATTCACATAATTATTCAGATCATTAGCCACAGTCAATGTGTGTGAAAAAAAACTATTTTATTATTTATTATCATTTCAATATTAAATTTATCTATCTATTTATTTATTTATTTATTTTTGCCACAAAAGTTACAGTGGGGATTGGTGCCTGCATAACTCCATCATTCCAGGTGGCCCTTTTTGTAGGTTTTAGTAAAAGGTAAGAAGCAGAGAGAAGTAGAAAGGGAAAGAGAAGTGAGCAGAGAAAGAGAGAGAGAGAAAGAGAGAGAGGGTATCTATCAGATTAAGACTAGGATCACTTTAGGAACATACCAAGCCACGAATGAATGCAAACAGGTATGGCTCATGGAGAGAGAGGGACTGAGGGAGAGATCCCAGGGTACTTGTACTCAAGAGTGCCTGGTACCAGTTCAGCAGTTCACCAGCTGACGCACCACCTCTGGTCTGAGTTTTATCAACACAAAAACTGCTGAGAGGAGGACAAAATCACCTAAAACAAAGCAATTCCCAACTGTGAGTTGTCATTGCTGTTGTTCCTCAGAGGATGGAATACCAGAAGGATAACTCTTTACTAACATCCAGAGGCAGATAACTGACTGGGTGCCTCAGGAGAAAACCTATACTCCCGGTTATGTAGTAAAAACATTGTTTTGATGAATGAGGAATGAGGAAAAATAGCACATAGTTGCCTCAGAATTTACCCCAACCCTGCAAAAAAAAAAAAAAGTCTTTATTGAGAAACTCACAAGGCCAAAAAGCACTACATGGTTCAGCTCTGGCTAGCATTAGAGTGTAGGACTGGGCCTAGGGCTTTATTTTATTTTATTTTTATAATTTTTATTTAAAAAAGGAAACATTGACAAGAACCATAGGATAAGAAGGGTACAACTCCACACAATTCCCACCACCAGAAATCCATATCCTATTCCCTTCCCTTGATAGCTTTCCTATTCTTTATCCTTCTGGGAGTATGGACCGTGGGACATTATAGAGTGCAGAAGGTGGAAGGTCTGGCTTCTGTAATTTCTTCCCTGCTGAACAAGGGCCTTGACAGGTCAATCCATACTCCCAGCTGTGGGGCACAGTTCTGGGGAAGTGAAGCTCCAGGACACATTGGTGGGCTACTCTGCCCAGGGATGTCCACTCATGTAACATGGTGGCTGAAAGAAGAGTTAATATAGAAAGCCAAACAAATCTTTGACTAATCATGAACCTAAAGGCTTGATTAGTGCAGATGAAGATTTGGAGGTCTCCATTTTGTAGATAGTTAGTAAGCCTATTTTAGGTAGATTCCAAAGAGCCCATGACTATATTAGTGTTTTTTTGCTTTGTTTGTTTGTTTGCTTTTCTGAGCATGACATCTGATATGCAGGTGGACCCAAGTTATTGTCTGGGGAGATGATGTCATGGCTCGAAAAAGAACCAGAAAGCTGGATCAGGGAAGAGAGTAGCTCCCAAATATGGGAAAGGTTTATAAATATTGTTGACTGTAAGTCCCATTGATTTAATCTGATCTGGGGCCCATATTCAGCTTAGGAGTCTATGTGACCTCTGCATCCCTGTAGATCTGAGCTCACATTGTGTGGTCATGAGTAGGAACTTTCCAAACTGCCTCAGTTTCAGAACCATCTTCCTCAGATAGAACATAGAGTATGTTGTCCAGCCTCCCTTCAGAGAATGGAACACTCTCTACCTTGGTTGATCCATGTTGAGGGCAAGGTCCTATGGGGGCCCACCTAGGGATCTATTGTGTTGTTCCTGATAGAGATGAGCAGTAACAATGGAGAGAGGGATTTACTCAAGGTCTAGGCCTATTTTGTCTGTTTGGGAATCTCAGGACTCCTCGAAGTAGGACCCAAGCTGATGGGTAGCCTGATAGTGATTAAAGAGTCATCATTAAAGTATGACAGTCTTTTGTCCTTATTCAGCATTTATAGTCATTACCTGGATAAGTTTAGCTTTGGAGTGACAGAGGGAATTGTAATAGGAGGTAGGTGAGGAGGTCACCTACGTTTAAGTAGACACTATTTCATTAGGAACTTTATGGTTTCTTATTTTTTAAGATTATTTTTTAATATTTATTTCCTTTTTGTTGCCCTTGTTTTGATAGTTGTTGTAGTTACTATTGTTGTTGATGTCAACATTACTGAATAGGACAGAGAGAAATGAAGAGAGGAGGGGAAGACAAAGATGGGGCGAGTAAGATAGATACCTGCAGGCATGCTTCACCGTGAATTGACTTCCCTACAGGTGGGGAGCTGGGGGCTACAACCTGGATCCCCACACTGGTCCTTGCGATGGTGCCACATGTGTTTAACCCGTTGCACTACCGCCTGACTCCCATAGTGTCTTTTCATGTCTTTCTACCACCTTGCTTCATATACTGACTCACTGCAGACTATTGTGCACTTTTGATTTCAGGTATATATTTTGCCATAATTTGTGGATACATGTGAACATATGCCCTATATCATGGGACCTGCTCTATATCTAGGCTTTGGGACTTTGTTAGGAAGTAAACCACCTGAAATGTAATTAGAGAATCCTATGAGAGGAAAGGTCTTACTTACCCAAGTAATGAGGATAAAGGGTTGACAATCCATTCCTGATGTGTCTGGATGCAGTGTGAAATAAAGCATGCTGAGGTGGTACTCATTGCATTGATATGGTTGGGATCAGTGGACGCAATATCATTTGGTCTGAATTGATATAAGCATGCAGGAAAGTGAGCCCACCCTAGAAGTTCCAGGACTGGGGGAATTATAGGTTCTATAGAGAAAGTGGGACTTTCCTGTTGTCTTAGTGTTTAAGAAGGCAATAGATAGCTATTGCTGTAATCAAATTATTTGGCAATTGAGTTAACTTTGAAAATCTCTTTGCTAGAATTTGCTGTATAATATACAACATCACCGTAAATTATGTCCTTTGGCATTATTTGTATATAGCTGTGTCTTATAGAGTAATGCCACTGTTCTCCCTGGTCTAAGGTTTTTAGAGAGAGTCAACATTTAAAGGACTTGGCCTATTGTCTGTGCATTAAAAAATTTGAGACATTCAATCAAATTTCCCCCTTTCATACTAATTAAATAGTGATTTATATAACTACAAGTTAATAGGAGTGTACATAAACACCATTCCCACCACCAAAAGACTGTGTTCCATCCTCCACTCCCCCCCACACACACACACCCCAGAGAAGTTGAACTTCCGCCTTCACCCTCAACCCAGAGATTTTTATTTTGGTGCCCTACTCTACAATCAGTCAAATTCTGCTTTGAGTTTCCCTTTCTGTTCTTCTTTCTCAGCTTCTGTTTATGAATGGGATCATCCCATACTCATTTGTCTTTCTGACTTAGCTTACTTAACAATTCCATCTAGCTCCATCCAAGATGGGTCAGAAAAGACGGGTTCATTGTTCTTAATAGCTGTGTAATATTCCATTGTGTATATATACCACAGCTTTCTCATCCATTGATCTGTTGTTGGGCACCTGGGTTGCTTCCAGGTTTTAGCTATGTGAATTGTGATGCTATGACATAGATGTATACATATCTTTCTGGTTGGGTGTTATGGAGTCCTTGGCATATATTCCTAGGAGAGGAATTAGTGGGTCATATGGAAGGTCCATGTCCATCCAGCCTTGTGAGAGTTCTTCAGACTGCTCTACACAGAGGCTGGACCAATTTACATTCCCACAAGCAGTGCAGAATGGTTCCTTTGTTCCCACAGCCTCTCCAGCATTTTTTACTGCTGTCGTTTTTGATGTATGCCATTCAGACAGGGCTGACGTGCTATTTCAATGTTGTCTTTATTGGCATATCTCGGACAATCAGTGACCTGGAGCAATTTTTTATGTGTTTGTTAGCCTTTTGGATATCTTCTGTAGTGGATGGTCTGCTCATATTCTCTGCCCATTTTTTGGATGCTATCATTTGCTTTTTTGTTGCTAAGTTTGCTGAGCTCTTTGTATATTTTAGTTATTAGTCTCTTACCTGGTGTATGGCATGTGAGGATCTTCTCCAATTCTATGAGGGATCTCCTTGTTTGAGTGGTGGTTTCTTTGGTTGTGCAGAAGCTTTTCAATTTGATGTTGTCCCATTAGTTTGTTTTTCTTTTAGTCTTCCTTGCAATTGGGTTTGAATCATCAAGGATGTAACTTCGGTTTAAGTGGAAAGTGTTCAACCAATGTTTTCCTCTAAGTATTTGGTAGTTTCTGGTCTAACATCCAGGCCCTTTGTCCATTTGGAGTTGACTTTTGCTTCTGGTGAGATAAAGTGATTCAGTTTCATTCTTCTGCATGTTTCAACCCAATTTTCCCAACACCGTCTGTTGAATAGAGCCTCCTTCCTCCATTTAATATTTTGGGTTGGGTACCCATACAAAGATTAGATGTTCATAGGTGTGGGGGTTAGTTCTGGGGTTTCAATTCTGTTACACTGGTCTGTGTGCCAATTTTGTTCCAATACCAGGCTGTTTTGATGATGATGGTCTTATAACATAGTTTGAGAGCTAGGAGTGTGATGCCTTCATTTCTGTTTCTTTTCCTCAATATTTTTTTTGGCAATTCTAGGTGTTCCACATAAATGACTGTAATTTTTGTTCTATGCTCTTAAGCTTGGTGGAACTTTGATGGGTATTGCATTAAATTTGTGTATGGGTCTGGGGAGAATATTTGTTTTGATCATATTAATTCTTCCAATCCATGAGCATGGGATGTCTTTCCATTTCTTGGTATCATTTTCTATTTCCTTGAATAGTGACTTGTAGTTTTTAGTATATAAGTCTTTCACTTCTTTGGTCAGCATTATTCCTAGGTATTTTATTGATTTTGCTGCAACATTTCATGGGAGTGATTTCTGGATATTTCCTCTTCTTCAGATTTAGTGTATACATAAACAAATGCACTGATATTTGTACATTAATTTTGTAGCCTGACACCTTGCTATATTGCCTAATAACTTCCAGTAGTTTTCTGCTGGATTCTTTAGGTTTTTCTTTGTATACTATCGTATCATCTTCAAATAGTGAGAGCTTGACTTCTTTCCTTTCAATCTGTATTCCTTTGATTCCTTTCTCTTGCCTGATTGCTATGGCAAGAACTTCCAATTCTATGTTGAAGAGTAATGATAATAATGGACAACCCAGTACAGTCCCCAATCTGAGGGGAATGCTTTCAGCTTCTGTCCCTTGCCTGTAGGTTTACTGTATATGGATTCCATTATCTTGAGGAAGTTCCCATCTATTTCCATTCTTTGAAGAGTTTTGAGCATGAATGGTGTTGGATGTTGTCACAGACTTTCTCTGCATATATTGAGATAATCATATGGTTTTTGGTTTTACTTTTATTGATGTGGTGAATGACATTGACTTATGTATACTGAACCAGCCTTGCATTCCTGGGATAAATCCCACTTGGTTGTGATGAACAATCTTTTTGATATACTGCTGTATCTGGTTAGCCAGAATCTTGTTCAATATTTTGGCATCTATGTTTATCACATATATTGATCTGTAGTTTTCCTTTTTTGTTGTGTCCCTATCTGCCTTTGGTATCAGGGTGATGATGGATTCATAGAAGGTATAAAGGAGTGTTCCTGTTTCTTTGATCTTCTGGAAGAGCTTTAGAAGTATAGATATTAACTGTTTCCTGTTTTCTTCCATTTCTTTCAGATTCTCTAGCTTGCTCGCATATAGTTCTTTGTAAAAGTTTTGCATGATTTTCTGGATTTCTGTGGTATTCATTTTGATATCTCCTTTATCATTTATAATTCTATTTATTTGAGTCTTCTCCCTTTTTTTAAGTGAGTCTGGCTAGGGGTTTGTCAATCTTGTTTAATTTTTCAAAGAACCAACATTTGGATCATTGATCTTTTGTATGGTTCTCTTTTTTCAATGTTGTTTATTTCTGCTTTAATTTGAGTGATTTCCGTACATCTGGTTGTTTTAGGGTTCCTTTGTTACTCTTCCTCTAAGTCCTTAAATTGTGCAGTAAGGTAGTTTATTTGAGCTTTTTCTTGTTCTCTAATATGTGATTGTATGACTATGAGTCATACAATTCCTTCTCAGTACTGCTTTAGCTGTGTCCGGAACATTTTGATAACTTGTATCTTCATTATCATTTGTTTCCAGGAACATTTGAATTTCTTGCTTGAGTGCCTCTTTGACTCAGCAGTTATTAAGCAGCATGTTGCTCAGTTTCCAGATTTTGTGGCTTTTAGTAATTTTCTGTTTGTTGTTGAATGTTAGCTTTACTCCACTGTGGTCTGAGAAGATACTTGGGATGATTTCAATGCTCTTGAATTTGTTGATACTGTCTTTGTGGCCTAACATGTGGTTTGTCCTTGAGGATGTACTGTGTGGATTTGAAAAGAATATGTGTTTCAGTTTTGGGGGGTGAAGAACTCTGAAAATGTCCAGGAGTTCTAATCTGTCCATTTCTTTGTTTAATTATCTTGTTTCTTTGCTGATTCTCTGCTTCCTTGATCTGTCTAAGTGTGGGAGTGGGGTGTTGAAGTCTACCACTATTATTATATTACTATTGATTATTTTTGTAGTTCTTTCAGTAGGTGTTTGATGCATTTATTGGCCTCTCATTGGGAGCATGGATGATAATTATTGTTAAATCTTCTTGGTTGATTGATCCGCTAGTCATTATGTAATAGCCTTGCCTGTCTTTTATTACTTTATTTAATTTAAAGTCTGTTGTGTCAGAGATGAGAATGGCTATTCCTGTTTTTTTTCCCTGTGGTCCATTAGCCTGTATGATAGTTTTCCATCCTTTCACTTTAAGTCTGGGTTTGTCTTGTTGCTCAGGTGGGATTCTTGCAAGAAGCATATGTTTGAGTTGTGTTTTCTGATCCATCCTCTCACTCTGTGCCTTTTAATGGATGAGTTTAAGCCATTGACATTTATTGATATTATAGATTTAAGGTATTGCAGTGCCATTATTCAACAGTTTTGTTTTATTTGTTCTGATATATGGCAAGTATTATGTTGACATTCTTGTTTATAGGAGTTCTTTTAGGGCAGGCTAGGTGATGGTTGTTTCCTTTAAGTGTTGACATTCTAAGGTTTTAATATTTCCATCTAGTTTGAATGGATGTCTAGCTGGATATATTATCCTTAGTTGAGACCCTTTTTCATTCATGGCTCGATAGATATCTTGCCATTCTCTTCTGGCTTTTGGAGTTTGAGGGGAGAAGTCTCCTGATAGCCTTATGCATTTTTCCTTGTATGTGACTTTTTGTTTTTCTCTTGCAGCCTTTAGGATCCTTTCTTTATCCTTACTTCTTTTCATTGTAACTATGATGTGTCTTGGTGTCTTCAGGTCTGGGTTGATTTTGTTTGGGACTCTCTGGGCCTCCTGAATCTTAATGTCTTTTCTGTTGTTTATATCTGGGAAATTTTCTTCTATTACTTCCTCTAGAATGTTTACTTCCCCTTCCTCTCTTTCTTCCTCTGGTAGGCCAATTCTGCAAATATTACTTCTTTTGAGATCATCCCATATGTCTTTGTTGTTGTTTTCAGTGTCTCTCAATCTCTTTTTGAGCTCTTTTACCTCTTTATTAGTTTTCTCTAGCTCATCTTCTGTCTGGCTAATTCTGCTTTCTATTAATCTGCTTTCCTTTCCCTCAGCTTCTTTCTTCGTTTCATTTATAGTATTAGCTTATTCTGCTAATTGGCCTTTTAGCTCAGCTATTTCAGCTTTCAGTTCTCTAATTACCTCGAGGTAGCTAGTATTTTCCTTGAGGGTCTCATTTGTTGTTTCTCTAATTCTGATAACTTTTTCCTCCATAGTTGTCTTCATTTCTGTGATTATTATTACTTGCATACTTTTCTTATCTATGGTTACTTCTGAGTGATTTTAACTTTCTTCTGGGCTCCTGTCCTGATTCACTGAGGTAGCAGTTTTATTTGCTCTTGATTTAACCATTTTTTATTGATGTGGTTTGTACTATTCTGTTCTGTTGTTCTGCAGTTGTTGTGTTTTGAGTACAAGCCACACTAAACTAAAATCTTTTTAGAAATGCAATAACAAACCTCAGAAAGTACAACAATAGTAGCTGAAGAAAAGACTGATGTAGTTCAACCAATACCAGTTAGCCAAACAACACCTCCAGTCCACAAAAAAAAAAAAAGGAAAAAAGGAAAAAATAAGAAGGGGGGAACAAAGCAATGATAGATAATTATGCAAATATACTGTCCACTATAAATTCTAGAAATGGTACAAGTAGAAAGGTTAGAAAAAAAAGACACAGAAAGGGAGAATGAGTCCACTCTGAGTCAGATATCTTCCATAAAATAATTCTCAAATGAGTTTCAGTGAATTTACAAGGCAAAAGAAGGAAGAAGAAGGGGGGAAAAAAGTAAAAAGAGCAGTGAAAGGAAAGAGGTATTTTTTGTTTGTTTGTTTGTTTTTTGAATTAGCAAGGAGAGAGAATAATGAAGGTGGAGGGAAGAAGTGGAGAGAAACAAATTCTTCGCACAGTGGGTAGCATGCCCAGTCACCTATCAGTGGAATAAGCAACAAGAGTTAATTTTTTTCAACCTGAAGAAGAAGGTAAAGGAACATGCATATATAATAAAAGTAATAATAAATGAAAATTGAGTAATGAAACCTAAAATTCAGTCTTTAGCTTGGATTTGCTATATACAGCCTGGTCCCCTTAGTAAACAAAACAAAGCAAAGACAACCAATTAAAAGAGGTATCAAAAAATAAATAAAATAAAATAATAATAACTCCAGCTAGTCTTTCCCAGACAGGGCTGAGGCCCTGATTGGTCATGTATTCTGTCACTCATAGAGCTCCAGCCCCCTTAAAAAAGAAAAAGAAAAAAAAAGGACTTGGAATGACACCCCACCCCTGATGGGCTAGTAATCTTAGCAAAGAAAGTAGCTCCACAGGAAGCCTGCTAGGAGCAGCTTGCCTGTGGGGGCTGGCTGGCTTTGGTGTAAAAGGGCAGGGTGAATTCAAAAATATTCAAGCCAAGGATTTTCCTTTTTCCTTTTGGCCTCTGTTTGCCAGCCCAATAGTGGGTTAGAGGACTCTCTTTTGGTGTCACCCTGACAACCCCTTGCTTTCCCTTACCACTGATGGTCAGAAATCCTTCCCTCTCCCAAGAGTCTCAAATTGAAAGCTGATTTTTTACAGAGCTCACATAGGGTGTTGTCTCCAAGTCACCATCTTGGCTCTGCCCCCCTGGGCCCAGGACTTTGAACCCTCAAGCATGGAAGTCTCTTTGCATAACCATTGTGCTATCATCCACCCTGTTTTATAACTTGGTGACAAGTGAGTGATAAAGGAAAAAAATCTACTTATAGTTAAAAAGTCCTCAGGCTCCCATAGCCTGTGGGAAAAATGAATAACATAATAACATATGAAAGCTTAACAGCCACTGTGTTTCACTTCAGGATTTGAGATAATTTTGAAACAACTATTAAGATTCACAACTGTGAACTATTAATTACCTAATTTAGACTCAAGTCTGTTCAGGCAAATGTGATCAGTGGATTGAAAAGTAGTGAAGAGGGACTTCATAACACACCAGAAATGATGGTTAAACCAAGAAGAAACATTGGAGAAATGAGTCAGGACAAAAGCCCAGATAAAGACCCAAAGGACAGAAGTACATAAGAGTAAGGACAACATCCAAACACTAATTGATGCAATAGTTACATGGGTGAGGAAAGCTTTTGAAGGTAATATAAGAAATAGGAAAACAACAAATGAGATTCTGAAAGAAAATACAGTTATCTCCAGATAATTAGGAACTCAAAGCTGAAATAGCTGAGTTAACAGCACAACTAGCCGAACAGACTAATACAGTATCAGAACAGGTAACAAAATAGTTGAGCTTCAGAAAACAGCAATGGGGAGAGAGAACAGAAAAACTGAGGCAGAAAACAGAATTAACAAAATTGAGGATGAATTAGAGAAAACTAAGAAAGAAGTAAGAGAACTCAAAAAGAGATTAAGAGATACTGAAAACAATAGAGACATATGGGATTTCTTCAAAAGAAATAATATGTGCATTATTGGCTTGCCAGAGGAAGAAAGAGATGGAAGGGAAGAAAGCATTCTACAGGACATGATAACTAAGAACTTCCCTACTCTAGACAATATTAAGGACATAAAGATTCAATAAGCCCATGGAGTCCCAAACAGAATTAACCCAGACCTAAAGACACATCATTTTTAGAATGAAAATGAATAAATATAAAGAAAGGTTCTTGGAGGCTGCAAGAGAAAAATAAAGAGTCATATACAGAGGAAAACCCATAAGAGTAACAGTAGATTTCCCCACACAAACTCTAAAGACCAGAAGAGAATAGCAAGATATATATTGAGCACTCAATGAGAGAGAAAGACTTTCAACCAAGACTACCGTATCCAACTAGACTCATTCAAACTAGATTGAGGCATGTGGGACATACTAACCAGTGGAATAGAATTGAGATCCCAGAAATAAGCCCTCACACTTACAGACATCTAATCTTTAACAAAAGGTGCCCAGACTATTAAATGGGGAAAGGAGAGTCTCTTCAACAAATGGTATTGGAAAAAAATTGGGTTGAAACATGAAGAAGAATGAAACAGAACCACAATATTTCAGCAAACACAAAAGTAACTTCCAGGTGGATTGAGGACTTGGATGTTAGACCAAAAACTATCATATACTTAGATGAAAATATTGGCAGAACTCTTCTACATCTAAATTTTAAAGGCATCTTCAATGATACAAACCCAGTTACAAAGAAGACTAAATTAAAAATAAACCAATGGGGAGTTGGGCAATAGTGCAGCAGGTTAAGTGCAAGTGGCAGGAAGCACAAGGACCAGCGTAAGGATCCCGTTCAAGCCCCCGGCTCCCCACCTGCAGGGGAGTTGCTTCACAAGCTGTAAAGCAGGTCTGTAGGTGTCTCTCTTTCCCCCCTCTGTCTTCCCCGCCTCTCTTCATTTCTCTCCTATCCAACAACAATGACATCAACAACGATAATAGTAACTACAAAAACAATTTTAGAAACCACGAATGGCAACAGAAGGGAAAATAAATAATAAATAAATAAATAAACCAATAGGACTATACCAATTTTTAAAAAGCTTCTGCACAGCAAAAGACATCAAATAAAGAGACCCCTTTCAGAATGGGGGAAGATCTTTCTATGTCACACATCACACTGTAATGTGGCTAATAATCAAATTATATAAAGAACTTTCCAAACTCAGCAACAAGAAAACAAATGAACCCATCCAAAAGGGGATGATAGGACATGAACAGAATATTCACCACAGAAGAGATCCAAAATGCCAAAAAACACATGAAAAAAACGTTCCAAGTCATTGTCAGAGAAATGTAAATAAAGACAATAATGAGATACTGCTTCAGCCTTGTGAGAATGTCATAGACCAGAACATATAGCAGCAACAAAGACTATAGAGGTTGTGGGACAAAAGGACACACTGAAATGCTGGTGGGAGTAAAAGTTGGTCCAACACCTGTTGAGAGCAGTCTAGAGAACTCTCAAAACAGAGCCTGAGAATGAGAGAGAGCATAATTGTTATGCAAAAGGTTTTCATCCTGAGGCTTTGAGCTTTAAGGCCCCATGTTGGATCCAGGTAACACTAGAAACCTGGGCTAAAAGGTAGAGATATGCTGGAGTTATGGATTGACCTAACAATGCCCATGTGCAGTAGAGAACAATTACAGAAACCTGACTTCCCACCTTCTGTACCTTCCCAGAGGTCCATATTGGTCCATATTCCCAGAGGAATAAAGAATAGGGAAGCTTCTAATAGAAGGACAGAATGTGGCACTCTGGTGGTGAGATATATATGAATTGTACCCCTCATATCCAAAAATTTGTTAATCATTATTAAATCTCTAATAATAAAAAAATAAGTTGAAAAATAAGAAAACACAAATCAGATCTTGCACTGGATTTGGTGTCCAAACTAAAAGACACTGGGTGGGGGTGGGGAGTCAGATCCAGGAACATGATGGCAGAGGAGGACCTTAAAGGAGGTTGAATTGTTATGTGGAAAACTGAGAGATGTTACATATGTACAAACTACTGTATTTTACTGTTAATCTTCCCCAATAAAGAAAAAAAAGAAGAAGGGGGGGAGGGAGAGGGAGAAAAAGTAGAAGAAGGCAGAGGAGAAGAAGGTAATAAAAGTAATAATAATAATAACAGTGTTTGGTCTGACAAAATAGCTTATTTGGATAATGTGCCTCTTTACCATGTGTATGACTCAGATTTGAGCCCAGTCCTCATTGGATTAAAGGAAACATCAGTGTTCTGTTCTCTCTCTCTCTCTCTCTCCCCCTCACCCTCTCTGCTTTTCTGCCTCTATCTAAATAATAGTATAATGACATCACCTTCTTATTGTAATTTGTACATTTTATATAATTAGAAGGGCTGAAGTCTTTGCCTCTCTGCTTTCCTGTATCTTATCTAAAAAATAAAAGAAGAAAGAAAATGAAAAAAAGTGATAATCTTAGTGCTAAATTTTTATAACACACAACATTTTAGTACATACCAAGTACTATGTTACAATCATTAAATATACCCCCACACACAGAGAAGGTAATTCTACAAAGTAGATATAACTAAGTTCATTCTACTTTGAGAATATTGAGTCTAAAAGAGTTAATGAATTCACCTGCTAGCTCTAGTGATGGAGCCAAGTGGGATTCAAGGACAAGCCTGCCAGACCCCAAAGGCCACTCCAGGTATTTCACTTCTTTATGCCAGACTCTGGAATTGTGCCAGGAAGCAGAAGCTATGTGTGCTGCACACTTTCTCCACAAATAGCCCCTACACTCTTTGGGAGACAGACTGGGAACCAGAATCCATGCTGTCTGGCACAACAGAATTTGTGCTAGAAGAAAAATTAACATGAGAAGGAAAAATGATTCTCCCTAGCTCTCATCATTAAACAAAAGTAAGAACTTCCATACAAGGATTTTGTTTTTGTCTGTGTTGGCACTGACTGTAACAACCCCAGTAGACAATTACTTATTATTAAATCTACTTTATAATGGGAAAGCCAAGGCCAGAAAGGTGTGGTAGCTAACTCAAAGAGACACAGATAGGAAGTCACAGTGTCTGAACGAGACTCTGTGTCTGTCTATTGGAATCTTTCTGCTTCCTTTTTTTATCATTTTATTAGGGAAATGATGATTTACAAGTCACGTGTCACCTAAATACAGTTTCTTATTTCCCCATGATAAGTGTCTGCACACCTTTCCAACCATCAACTAAAGTCTTCCACCATCATCTTCTGGGTCCCCAATGCCCACCCAGCCTTGTCCTTCTACTCCCCTGCCTCACTGGAGTCTTTGACTTTGTTGTCACAGACCATGCCTAGTCCAAGTTGCACCATTTGTTTCTCCTTTCTTTGTGACTTCTCTCACTCAACATGAATTCTTCAAGTTCTATCTGAGATGTGGCAAAGGAAAAAAAAATCTTAACAACTGAGTAATATTCCATTGTGTATATGCATCACAACTTTCTCAATGAATGAATGATCTGTCACTGCACACCTGGGTTGCTTCCAAGTTTGGGCTACTACAAACAGTGCTGCTGTGAATAGATATACATAGTGCCCTCTGGATAGGCATTTGTATTTTTTGTTTTTTGGGTAAATGCTTAGAAGAATTGCCAGATCATAGGGTAGATCTCTTTCTAGTGTTCTGAGGAAATCTCCCCAGTGTCTTGCTCAGGGGTTGAACTAACTAACATGTATTCCTCTCCCTCTTTGGTCTGGAAAAACCCAAAAGGGGTGCTACTGGAACTGTTACTGGAGTCACTGGATTCTGTAGGAAGAGGAGGTAAAATAATATACATAGGTAGTAAAGTTCATAATCATAAGGCAGGCTGTTGTTGTCTGCCAAAGTGGTTCCATTCCCTGGAGGACAGAGGCGGTAGGTGGTCAGTTTGACCTGTTTGCCTGATATCTTCCCTAGGTTCTGGGAGTAGATACTTTACTTTTTCACTTTAAAACTTCAAGCCATCGAGTGATAGTGCCTGCAGCTGCAGTCCCACACCAACGATTATTGGTTTCAGAAACCCTTTGCATGCCCACCTCTTTCCTCTGTGTCTGCTTCGTAGCTCAGTGCAAATTGAGCGGCAGTTGAATTGGTGTGAGTTGATTAAAACTCACAGTAATTATAGGTTCTCAACTGGCCTGGTTGTCCAAATCAATGTCGGCAATTCCAGACAGACTAGCTGGTCTTGTTGACAGATTGAGGCTGAAAAGGGAGAGGGCTGGGCCTGAGAGTTGGCAGGGCAGTCCATTCCTCTCTCACTACAATTCCAGGCAGTTCTCCAAGGTCTCCCTGGACAATGAGAGCCAGCCTAAAAAGACATTTTGCACAAGAGGGCTTAGAAGCACTTGTTTAGCTTGTTTGATCATCCATGACCTTTCTTGTAATATGCATGCATCTTAAAGACACCTCTGTGTTTTGTTGTCAAGATTCAAAGAGATAATACACAGAGGAACTATTTAGCAGACAGTAGGTAGGTAAATGTCCCTATCATTTCCTTTGTAGCTTACTCTCCTTCTTTTTCTTCTACCCAAGTTGCTGTACATATAAGACTATGCTGCCAGTAACCACTCTGTGTCCTCTAATAAGCCATCATAGTGACTTTTCACAAGGTTCTCCAATTCCCCACCTGAACCACATATTATATGACAGGCCAATTCCAAGTAGGTCAAAAAAAGTGATGCATTTTCAGTCAGAGAGTTTTCACTGGTGGGCAGTCTGCCTTTGATTACTGTGTGACTTCAGGTAGTTGTTCTATGGAGATGTTTCCTATTTGGGAGAAAGTAACAAGCTGTTCACTACAACAGCCTCCACTTTTTAACTCCCACCTTTGAGGTAAGTCTTCACAAGCTTGGGGAAGCAGGAATTAGTTAACTCTTCCTTATGTATAGATCTGGAAGCTCAGGAAGCAAGGGAATACAACAGAAAGGGCTTCTGGCCAGATTCCACTTCCAGATGGGGAACCCCATGTAACTGAAAATGTGTTTCATCTATCTTCTTTCTTTCTTCCATCCTTCCTTCCTTCCTCCCTTCCTTCCTTCCTTCCTTCCATCCATCCTATATTGCTTTCTTCTTTTTAATAGAAAAATTGACAGGGAAAGGGGAGTGTGAGAAGGTGATAGAAAGACACCTGCAATGTTGCTTCACTACTTATGAAGTTTTCTCCCTACAGGTAGAGACTGGGGGCATGAGCCCAAGTCATTGCACATTAGGTAACCTGTGTACTCAGCTAGGTGCACCTCACCAGTTATACCACCATCCAGTCACTACATCTTTCATTCACATTTAATCTGACTGGTGTTATGTGGTCTCCTTTAATATCTTTGAAAAAGATTTATTTACATATTAATGAGAAGGAAAGAGAACCAGAGCACCACTCTGGCACAAGTGATTCTGGGAATTGAACTCATACCCAAGGGTCCACCCTTTAACCACTGTGCCACTCCTGGGCCACAATTTTCATAACTGTTTACCATGATCCTGGGACAGTTCTGTTCTGAGGCAGTAGTGACATGCACTGGCGAGGAAATGCCAAATTTTAGCTATCCTTTATAGGAGGAGGAGACATTGTCCTTAGTTAGGCAGACCCTTGTGTTTCTTAAGATACGGTTGTTCAATTTAAAGGAAACTAGCCATTTTCTTCTAAAATGCAGTCATGGATTTTCTAATGACAGGGTATATTCTGAGAAATACATAGTTGCACAAACCTCATCAAGTGTAATTAAAGCTAGATGGTTAGCCTGCTACATACCTAGGCTACATGGTGTAGCCTATTTTGGGACCACTGTTAACTGCATAGCTCATATTTGAGAGACATATCCTTAGGTAATACCAGGTCATTTAAAAAATTTATTTTATTATTATTATTATTTATTTTTTGCCTCCAATCACTGGAGTTTGATGGCACTACCAATCCACTGCTTCTGACAGTTTTTTTTCTTTTTTAATTTGATAGGACAGATAAATTGAGAGGGGGAGGGGAGGCTAGATAGAGGGTGAGAAATATAGATACCTGCAGACCTGCTTCATCACTTGTGAAGTGAGCCCCTGCAGATAAGGAGGTCCGGGTGCTGAAACTAGGATCCTTTCACTGATCTTGGCACTTCATAACATTTGCACTTAACCAGGTGAGCCACTGCCCAGCCCCAACCCCAATTTTTAAATACAATTTTTTTCCATTGGGAATCGCACTAGGGTATTAATTCCTGTGTGATTCCAAGGGCCACTCTTTCTCTTTTCCTTCCTTCTTTTTTTTCCCCTTTCTTCCTTTTTTCCCTCCTTCCTTCATCCTTCCCTCCATCTACCTCTCTCTCTTTCTTTCTTTTTTAATATTTATTTATTTATTATTGGATACAAACAGAGAGATGGGAGGGGAAAACAGAGAGGAAGAAAGATACTTGCAGCACTGCTTCACCACTCGTGAAGCTTTCCAGGGGTTTGGGCCTGGGTCCTCGTGCACTGTAATTTATGTGTTTCAACAGATATGCCACCACCTGGCCCCTGCTTTCTATCTTTTTCTTGATAGGAGAGACAAAAATAGAGAAAAAGAGGTGAGAGATAATAAAGACCTCTACAGCACTGTTCAACTTGTGGTGCTTTCCCCCTGTAGGTGACAACTTGAGCCTGGGTCACCATGGTAAAATGTGTTCTGCCAGGGGTGCCACCACCCAGATCCTCTGTCCATTTTTTAAAATGACATTGTGTAGCTCAAATCTAGGGTCTCAGGCATGCATAATTTTTCTGAGTTACCTACCTGACCAATTTTTCATTTCATTTTCTTTTCTTTATAAACGTATGTATGTATGTATGTATGTATGTATTGGATAGAGATATAGAGAAATTGAGAGGGAAGAGGAAGATAGAGAGGGAGAAATAAAGATGCCTGCAACATTTCTTCACCAATCAAGAAACTTGCCCACTACAGCTGGGCACTGGAGGCTTGAGCCTGGCTTCTTTAGCATTGTAACATGTGCACTCAAGTGGGTGTGCCACCACCCGATTCCTTATTTTCTTTTTAGATCGAGCTAGAAGAAAGGAGGAGGATGACACACTAATCTACTATCACTGGTATTCTTCTCATTTTATCTATGTTATTCCTTTGTGGTGCTACAGTCAACATCAAAGTCTCATGCATGCAAGGCAGACCCACTGCTCCTGAGTTAACATCCTGGCTCCTAACAGTACTGTACTTTACAGTGTATTTTCCCTTTTTCACAAGGCATAATTCCTTATACCAAAATGAAGCAGTTTGAAGCTAAAGTCATTTCCAGCTTTCTATCACTCAATCACTTTATCACTTCCTTGTTTTATTGTTGTAGTGTTGTTGTTGTTATTGATGTTGTCATTGTTGGATAGAACAGAGAGAAATGTAGAGAGGAGAGGAAGACAGAGAGGGGAGAGAAAGAGAGACACCTGCAGACCTGCTTCACTGACTGTGAAGGGACTCCCCTACAGGTGGGGAGTCAAGGACTCGAACATGGATCCTTACGCCGGTCATTGCTTTTTGTGCCACTGCGCTTAACCCGCTACCCTACCGCCAGACTCCCTCACTTCATCTTATAATGAAATAAAAACAAACTTAAAGAATAGGATGGGCTTTCCTGGAGCCACCTTGTTAAGGAGGAAACCAGGACAGGTAGCACCAGACTTCATCACTCAGGAATGCCATGCATGAGTATGGAGTGTTGAGGGCCAACTGGAGTTAGACTGATCTCTAGCATCCCTTTTCCTGCCACATTTATTCTTTACCATAGTCTTCCAGAGAAAAACTGATATTCAGAGAAGACTTGGTGTGATGACTAGGAAGGGTCCAGCTGGAGTTGTTTGTATGACCCCACCTAGGCTCTGGTAGGGAGTGGCACTTTACTAATAGCTCCCAGAGTCTGAGGGTGGTTTCTACCACCACCTGGAAATCTCCCAGGTTTATTTACCAGCTGAGTCACCCAGGCCCCAGGAAAAGTGATTTGCTTTGTAAAGTCGTTTCTTTTTCCTTCTGCTTAAAACAGCTGATCCACCTTCTAGACCTGGGGGTGCGATGGTGGAGCAGTTTATTAACAAATTTTGCATTCCTAGGCATTCATTTTCCACAATTAATGAACATTCAGATGCATAGTTGCAAACAGGAGCAAATGGTCTGGCACTGATGGAAGATGGACAAGCAAAGAGTCAAAGTAGGCAAGAAGGACTATGAAAAAGCTGGGTAGGATCAGCCTGTGATGGGAGCAGCAGGGCTCCCCCAAGTTCCCCTTCCCAGGGCAGATCCTCAAGCCCAGAGTCTCTATGGATTTTCTCTGGAGGATGAGCAGAATGGGGGTAGAGGTTTTGAATTCCTGTTTACCTCCCTGGATTAGATCTCCAGCTCTTTAGCCTGCTTAACATAAATCCTCAGGCAAAGGAGCAGTTCTCCAAAGCAGGGACTCATCTTGAGCGGGGTCTCCACTGACCCCTGTCCATTCTGGCCCCGTTGAACCTGGCTCCCAAGACTCCTTTTGTGAGCTCTAAGTACATGCTTACAGATAGTCAAATCCACTACCATCAGTAATCTCTTCAATACAGTAAATTAGACTCATTCACTCCTTGACCAACAACTCTCCAAGGCCTTCTCTTTGTATTTAGAATACATTCCAAATGGCTTCCCATGGCTGAAGTCTGGGGTCAGCAACTTGTTTTGTCTAAAGGTCTGTATAGTAAATATTTTAAGCTTTGCAGGGCAGAAATGATCTCTTAAAAAAATTGGTCTCATACTCTTAATTTTTTTTAAATAGAGAAAACATTCTTAGTTCTGTATAAAACAGGCTGTGGAGGAGTAGATGACATTTTTCTTTTCTCTATTTCTGCCACTGAATACAACTGAAAACCCTTGAGGTTATATATAAAACAAACATAAGGCTGAAAGGTGGAGAAAAGAAGGCAAACCTAGCTAGGGAATTGGCAACTCAAGTGTTGTAGAAGCCTTGGTTTCACCCACCCACACACACCACCTCCTGGGAGAAACCAGAGTGTCGCTATTCACAAAGAATTGGGGGATTCTGTGGATCAGGCAAAACAAATTTTATTAAGGAGAAAAGAAGGCATAGATAGTGCACAGAAACATCATGAAGGTTACTGGAGAAAATTCACAATTTTCCTTCAGCTTTTTATTTCAGTCTGTATTTTTTAGTGCTTCATTTTTTTTTAATTTTTAAGATAATACTTGTTTCATAGATTATATATTTTTATTATTAGTGATTTAATACTGATTTATAAGATTGTAGGAGGTATAATTGTAATAGTAGTGTAATTCCATACAGTTCCCATCTCCAGAGGTCTGTGTCTCATCCCCTCCATTGGGAATTTTCCATTGTTTATCCCTCTGAGAGTATGGACCAAAATTCTTTTGGTGGTACAGGAGGTGGGAATTCTGACTTTTGTAATTGCTTCTCTGCTGGACTCCAATTCTCCATTGGCAGGTCCTTCCAACTCCCCAGCCTGTCTCTATCTCTCCCCAGTGGGGTAGAGCTCTGGAGAAGTGAGGTTCCAGAAAGCAATGGGGAGGTCATCTGCCCAGGGAAGTAGCACCTAGAACTTGGTGGCAGATTAGAGAAGTTGGGAGGTTGACATCTCAGGCTTGGCATTTCTGGACATAATCCTGCAGTAACAAGTCAGTAGTTCTAACATGGTATGGCGACACCAGTAACGCTAACTTAGTCGAGATTAACAGAGGCAGTATAAACAGGGTAAACAATCAGATAGAAGAAACATCAAGAAATACAAGTACAGCTTCCAGGACTAGGAGAAATACAGATCTTAAAGAGAATGGGAAAGCCAAACTGTCTTTACTTCCTAAAATATTTAACTCTTTTGTGTTCCATTTCTTCTAACCCATAGTGATGAGACCTTTTCTTCTTCTTCTCCTTCTCCTTCTTCTCCTTCTTCTCCTTCTTCTCCTTCCCCTTCCCCTTCCCCTTCCCCTTCCCCTTCTCCTTCCCCTTCCCCTTCCCCTCCCCTTCCCCTTCCCCTCCCCTTCCCCTTCTACTACTACTACTTCTTCTTCTTCTTCTTCTTCTTCTTCTTCTTCTTCTTCTTCTTCTTCTCCTTCTCCTTCTCCTTCTCCTTCTCCTTCTCCTTCTCCTTCTTCTCCTTCTCCTTCTTCTCCTTCTTCCTCTTCCTCTCCTCCTTCTCCTTCTCCTTCTTTCTCCCCCTCCCCCTCCCCTCCCCCCTCCCCCTCCCCCTCCCCCTCCCCCTCCCCCTCCCCCTCCCCCTCCTCCTCCTCCTCCTCCTCCTCCTCCTCCTCCTCCTCCTCCTCCTCCTTCTTCTTCTTCTTCTTCTTCTTCTTCTTCTTCTTCTTCTTCTTCTTCTTCTTCTTCTTCTTCAGGATATTGCCAGAGGAGGTCTAGAAAGTCGGGACTGTTGGGTACTGACTGGATGGTGTCATACCAGGTTAAGCACACATATTATCGTATGCAAGGACTTTGGCTCAAGCCCTTGCTCCCCACCTGCAGGGGAAATGCTTCACATGTGGTGAAGCATCCATCTTTTCTCCTCTCTGTCTCCTCCTCCCTCTCAATTTACTCTTTGTCCTGTCAAATATAGTAGAAAGAGAAAAAAACAAAAGAGGGAAAATGATCACCTGAAGTAGTAGGTTGATTGTGCTGGCACCAAGCCCCAGTGATAATCCTGGTGGAGATAAGAAAGGAAGGGAGGAAGACAGAAGGAAGGAAAGAAGGAAGGAAGGAAGGAAGGAAGGAAGGAAGGAAGGAAGGAAGGTAGGAAGGAAGGAAGGAAGGAAGGGAAGAAGGAAGGAAGGAAGGAGGAAGGAAAGAAAGGAAGTAAAGAAGGAAGGAAGGAAGGAAGGAAGGAAGGAAAGAAAGAAAGAAAGAAAGAAAGAAAGAAAGAAAGAAAGAGGGAAGGGAGAGAGAAAGAAAGAAAGGGAGAACAGAAAGAATGCTAGTTGGCACTATTGACTATTACTCAGTAGTAAGGAGGCCATGACTAATTCTGCATAGAGTCACTGGACATCCAGTAGGGGAATTGTAACTAGGTTCACTACCCATCCAGAAAGGTACTGGGGAAATTTTGAGAGGGAGTAAGGTTTTTATCACTCCCAATACCTTAGAAAACTGGGTATCTACCTCCCCCTGGCAATACAAAGGTATGCTTCCTTTTTCTTCAGCTGGAATACTTAGGGAAAAAATGTATTTTAAAATAAAAGTCTTAAATAAGACCCAGAAATAAAACATAAACCCCCAGGTTTCCACTGAGAATCACTCATCATATCAAGAACCAGAGAAGTCTCAAACAGAATTTTAAAAGGCAACAAGAGAACAGAGATATTAGTGTTATCTGAAAGGGGCAGTAGCAATTCTTTTCACTCATCCACCAGATAAATGTTTAATATATGTTAGAAGCATGTATATTTAAAAAAGAAAGTTTTAATGAAGAAGTAGAAGACATAAAGAAGAAATAGATGAAAGTTATACAGCTGAAAATTTAAAACTGTCAGCATTGGCTCAGAAACAGAATGGTGAGAGCAGAAGATACATTCAGCAGACTTAAAAATAGAGCAATTGGGGGCCCAGCATTAGTGCAGTGGGTTAAGCACGTATGGCACAAAGTGAAAGGACCAGTGTAAGGATCCCGGTTTGAGCCCTGGCTCCCCACCTACAGGTGGGGAGCTTCACAAGCAGGTCTACAGGTATCTATCTTTCTCTCCCCCTCTCTGTCTTCCCCATCTCTCTCCACTTCTCTCTGCTCTATCCAACAACAATGACAGCAATAACAACAATAATAACAACAGCAATGATGAACAACAAGGGCAAATTTTTAAAGAAGTGGGAAAATAGAGCAATATGTTGTTAGGCGGTAGTGCACCAAGCCCCAGCAATAACCCTGGAGGAAATAAATAAATAAATAAATAAATAAAGCAATACAAATTCCTACCCTGAATACTGAGAGATAATAACTTGAAAAAGAAAATGTAAACAGCCTCAAGAGTTTATGAGACTGTGATAATATACCTAACGTTTGTGGCATTAGTCCTAGAAAGAGAGAATAAAGAAAACAAGATTCAAAAAGTATACAATACCTGAAGACTTGGCAAATTTGACAAAATTCACCCATCTTCAGATTAAATAAACTAAGTAAAACCTAGGCTAACATAACAAAATTTATACCAAGATAATCTTAATATTTACTTAGTTTTTCAAGAAAAAGATATTAGAAATAAGGAGAGAGGGATGAAATGTTATTTATCGATAAGACATAATTCAAATGATGGTGTAGTTCTCATAAGAAACTATGGAGGCTAGAAGGATTTATAATAATATATTTTAGGTTCTGAATAGTCATAAAATATTAATTCAAGATCCTATCGTCAGTGAATCATTCTTTATGAATGAAGAAGAAAGCAAGACATTTCAAATAAGGATAGAGAGACAGTTTGTCAGAAGAAGACTTCTTATATGAAAGAAAAGAGAAAAAATAGAGAAAAAGAACTAAAGATAGTTCTCTAAACATAAAGGAAATGATAAAAAGAAATGGCTTATTAATAAAGAAGGAATAAAGTGGTTAATGCTATCAATGCAAGTTTTATTGCTTTTTTATACATTGTATTGGGCTCTAGGAACAGTCATGACATATCTTTCTATGCAAAAATGCACCATGACTTTTCCAACAACTTAATATATTCAAGAATAAATTTATGTCATTGTCTGATTTGTCTCTGAATATATTAAGAAAAATGTTTAAGAAAAAATGTTATACAGGGAGGGAATAGATGGAGGTAAAGCTTCTATTATCACTTAGAATTATAAAATGATGCCATCAGTAGATTAAAATAAGTCATACAAACTTAGAGAAACAACTCAAAGAGGTATACTCAAAACACAGATAAATCAAAATTGAGTTCCAAAAATATTCAAATAACCTATAGGAAGTAAAAAGGAAAAGAGGAGAAGGAAGAGGAGCAAGAGGAGGCAGAGGAAAAGGAGTAGGAGAAGGAAGAGTTTAAAACAAGAGAAGGAGGAGGAGAAGGAAGAGAAATTGAAAGCAAGCACAAAAGTTAGAAAATCAACCATCAAATTAGGAGAGGTAGTTCACTGAGTGGCAAACATGCTTTGCCATATGGAGCAATCTAGGCTCAAACCCCAGCAACACATGGAAGGTGCTGTGGCACTAGTTGAAAGTCTGATCTCTCTCTCTCTCTCGTTCTCTCTCTCTCTGAATTATGAAGTCCTGGAAGTGGTGAAGTCCTGTATGTGCTATGCTCTGAAAAAAAAAATCAGATTTAAGTACCAATAATCACATTAAATGTAAATTATCAAAACACACAAACTAAAGGAGACAGTTACTGTGTGTGTTAAAATAATCCATTTATATGCTCTCTATAAAAACTTGCATGTAATGCTTTAGTAAAGTTTAAAGTAAACAGGGAAAAAAAAGCCCATAAAAATGAACAACAGAGAAAACCTGTCACAAGAAAGGGGAGATCAAAATAGAGTAACTCAGTCCAATGTTGGGGAACCAATATCAACTTCAAAAAGACTCTTGTAGATAGATCTACAAAAGAAGCATAAATAACCCAATTAAAAACTGGGTCAAAGAACTAAACAATTTTTGAAAGAAGATATACACATGACCCACAGACACATGAAAAAAATACTCCACTTCACTTATTACTAGAGAAATGCAAATTTAGACTACACTGAGACACCATCTAACATCTCAGAGAATGGCTTACATCAAGAAACTGGGAAACGACAGGTGTTGGTGAGGTTGTGGAGAAAAGGCAACACTGCTTCACTGCTGGTGGGAATGCAGACTGGTATGACCCCTTTGAAAGACTGTATGGATAGTCCTTTAAAAAATAAAAATGGGAGAGCCAGGCGGTGGTGCAGTGGTATACGCACACATGGTGTCAAGTGCAAGGACCCGAGTAAGGATCCCGGTTGGAGTCCCTGGCTCCCCACCTGCAGAGGAGTCACTTCATAGGTGATGAAGCAGGTCTACAGGTTTTCTTTCTCTCCCCCTCTCTGTCTTCCTTTCCTCTCTTGATTGCTCTCTGTCCTATCCAACAACAATGACAGCAATAACAACAACAACAATAATAAATAACAAGGACAACAAAAGGGAAAAAATAAAAATAATAAAATTAAAGAAAATTAGAATTATTTTATGATCCAGCAATACCACTCTTGAACATTTGTCCTGTGGACACTCAAGCATTAATTTGAAGGGCCATATTCACCCCTATGTTCATAAGTACATTATTCATAATAGCCAAAGAGTGGAAGCAGCCTGGATGCCCATCACTAGATGACTGGATAAAGATATATATTATCTTACGGGATATATTTTCCATGGACTACTACTATTCTGCAATCAAAAAAGACAATATTGTGCCCTTTGGGAAAAAATGGATGGAACTGGGGGTGCTTATGCTTAGTGAAATAAGAGATGGAAAACAATTGCTTGATGGTTTCATTCATATGTGGGATCTAGAGATCTTATAACAAAAACTTAATAACAAAATTTAAAAAACAAAATGAAAACAAGAGTAGTAAAACTGATATCAGGTAAAATCAACATTTAGGTAAAGAAAATTATAAGCAAGGGACATAATAATGAAAACAAAATCCCCACCAAGAAGGAATGATAGTTCTTTCACCAAATAATAGAGCTATAAAATATATGGAGAAAAACTAACTAAACTCAAAGAACACCCTCCCGTAATAAATGATAGAACACACAAAAAGTTGAGATCATTATACAATACTTTACCATAATCAAGGAAAAAGACCTACTAACAGTTAACATCAGAAGAAAACACTGGGGAGTCGGGCTGTAGCGCAGCGGGTTAAGCGCAGGTGGCGCAAAGCACAAGGACTGGCATAAGGATCCCAGTTCAAACCCCGGCTCCCCACCTGCAGGGGTGTCACTTCACAGGCGGTAAAGCAGGTCTGCAGGTGTCTATCTTTCGCTCCTCCTCTCTGTCTTCCCCTCCTCTCTCCATTTCTCTCTGTTCTATCCAACAACCACAACAACAATAATAACTACAACAATAAAACAACAAGGGCAACAAAAGGGAATAAATAAATAAAATAAATATTTTTTAAAAAAAGAAGAAGAAAATACTGCTCAACAAGAGTAGGATATGCATTCTTTTAATTGACCATGAGATAAAGATGAAGATAGACTATGTACTGGGTCACGAAAACATTTTCAACATATTTATAATTTGAGATATTAAAAGTCCTTTATCAGGGCCAGTGAGTTAAAGTGCATGTCTTACCAGTCATAAGACCCTGGGTTCAACCCCCAGTGCCATATCTGAGCTCTATGAATAACACTGAGGGAACTCTCAGGGTGGTAGAGACATGATTTTATAACTTTTCCTCACTCTTTTGTCTCTCTCTGTCTTTTCCTGTCTCCCCTTTTTTTGAGAAAGAAAAAATGTGTGAAGTAAAAATTGGGTCTCATAATCTGTGCATCATTATTTCTCATTCATGAAGCACTGTGTTCATTCCCCAGTATTGGACTTAAAAAAAAATGTATGCTTTCCAGCCACAATAAAGTCAAAGTAGAAAACAACAGCAGATGAAGGAAAATCTCTGCTTGTAAACTTCACAATCCACTTCTAACTAATTCATGGATCAAGGAGAAAGCCTCAGAGGAATAAAAAAGATACATTCAACTGAATGAAATAAAAAAGTGCTCTATGTCAAAATTTATGAGACATAGCTTAAGCAATCATTCATTCTTTTACTTGTAATTTATCTATTTTATATGAAACTAGAAGAAAATACATGGCAATAAATGTGTACTTAAGAAAAAAGGAAGTTCCACCTTAAGAAGCTACTAAAATAACAGTAAAGCAAGCTCAAAGGCAAGCAGATGAAAGAAATCAATATATTTCAAAACAGAAAAAAAAACCTGAGTCTTTCAAATCATCAAGAAAATTTAAAAAGAAAAATATATATCTTGAAAGACTAATAAAAAAATTGTCAATGCCCAGAATTAAACAGATGCTGTCACTACAGAATTTACAGATGAAAAGGATAATAAAGGACTGTTACAAATAACTCTACACAGATATTATTTTTATAACCTACATGAAAATAGACCAACTTCTTTCTTTCCCTCTTTCTCTCTCTCTCTTTCTTTCTTTCTTTTTTTTGCTTCCAGGGATATTGCTGAGGCTCAGTGCCTGTACTATAAATCCACTGCTCCTAGAGACCTTTTTTCTCATTTTGTTGCCCTTGTTATTGTTGTTGTTGTTGTTATTGTTGCTACTGCTATTGTTGTTCTTGGATAGGACAGAGAGAAATAGAGAGATGAGGGGAAGATAGAGAGGGGGAGAGGAAGGTAGATACCTGCAGACCTGCTTCACTGGCTGCAAAAGGACACCCCTGCAGGTGGGGAGTCCAGGATTGAAACTGGGATCCTTAAGCCAGTGCTTAACCTGCTGAGCTACTGCCTGGCCACCTGACCAATTTCTAAAAGGTGTAAAAAGGGTGTTAAGAGTCAGTGTGCCATGTGGAATATACACATTACCATGCTTAATGTCCAGCTTCAAGTCTTAGATCCTCACCTGCAGGGGGAAAGCTTAGGAAGTAATGAAGAAATGCTGCAGGTGTCTCTCTTGTTCCCTCTCTATCTCCCTCTCTCTCAAATTCCTTCTATTTTTATCAAAGTGGAAAGAAGATGTGTGTGTGTGTGTGTGTGTGTGTGTGTGTGTGTGTGTGTGTGTGTGTGTGTGTGTGTGTGTGTGTGTGTGTGGAGGGAGATTACTCTCAGGAGCAGTGGTTTTGTCATGCAGGCACCAAGTCACATCAGTAGCCCTGGTGGCTATTAAAAAAAAAAAAAGACAAGAACTGTTAAAGACAAAGTGCAAAATGCCACAACTCACTAACTATATAATAGATATTTGAATAACCCTACAGCTATAAAGGGGGTTAGAATTTTAACTAAAGATTCTCTCTAAATCTCTAGGCCTGAATGGTTTCATGGAGAAGTAGATCAAACATTTAAGCAAGAATTAATGCCAATTATACAACACATACTTCAGCAAATCTAATAGGTTGTGTATTTCCCATTTTATTTTGGCAATGATTTTATCCAGAAAGACAGAATGGTTAAGAATTCCACTCTCACCACCTTAACTAAATATGGTATGAAGTTCTAGCCAGTAAAATAAAGCAAGTAAAAGAAGTAAAAGGTATCCAGGTTAGAAAAGAAGATACAATGGCTGGAGACACAGCATACTGGTTATTCATGCCTGATCTTATGAGGTCCCAGGTTCAATCCCTGGCACCACCATAAACCAAAATTGAGCAATGCTCTGGTGTCTCTCTCTCTCTCTCTTTTTTAAAGAAGAAACAAACTGACCCTTATTGATATGCTGGTCTACCCAGAAAATACAAAATAACTTATACAAGATCTCTAAAGGTAATGAAGTAATGAATTCAACAATGCTTCAGAACTCAAGAAAGGTGTCTTAAGTATATGAGTGTATTACTATATATTAACAATACTGAAATTAAATACAGTGCAATTTGCAGTACCTAAAAACAGTCAAATACTTAGATGTAAATCTAACAACATATATGGAATATGTGCTAAAAACTAATGCTGATAATACTAAAGTAAGTCTAAATATAGACAGACACATTGTATTTATGAGTCAGTAAACTACCAGTAAAGATGCCAATACTCTTCAAATTAATGTAGAGTTTTAAAATGCCAACATGATATATTTATAGATATACACATTTTTTTCTTACATCTATATAGTAGGTCAAAGTAACTAGAGTAAGCAAAAATTTTTATCAGTTTTTATTAGTGATTTAATAATGGTTTACAAGATTATAAGATTACAGAGGACCCATACCACACCGACCATGAAAGTTCTGTACACAAACACACTAATCCAAAATAATAACCATAGTTCTCACAGAACATTTTGTCACCTTTTTTGTCATTGTTGTTTGCTAGTTCATGAGTTTCAATTTCTTATAGTCCATATATGGGCGAAATCATGCAGAAATTGTCTTCCACTTTCTTACTTCATTAAACACCTCCAGTCCCATCACGAAAGATGCAATATCATCCTTTTTTTTTATTATTGAAAAATAGTATTCTCTCCAGTGTACATCCCATAGTTTCTGTATCCAGTCATTTGTCAAAAGACAATTAGGCTGCTTCCACTCTTTGACAATTGTGAATGAAATAGCTATAAACATAGGCGTGCATACATCCCTTTGAACTAGTGTTCTCCCATTCTATTAAAAAAATGGAATAAGAGCAGCTTGGAGATAGCATAATGGTTATACAAAAAGACCATCATGCCTGAGGCTTCAAAGTCCCATGTTTAATCCCCAGTCCCACCATAAGCCAAAACTGAGCAGTGCTCTGGTAAAAATAAAATAAAATAATAAAATAAAATAAGAGGAAGAAATAAGTTCACTTTACTTTTAAATGTGTATTTTATATAGCTATAATCATCAAGACTATGGTGTTAGTAAAAATACAGAGTGGAATACAGAGTGAAAATGGAACAGAATCAAAAATTTAGAAATGATACACGATAATAATTCAATTTCTTCTCTACAAAGACAACAACACAATTAATGGAGGGAACAAGTCTGGGGAGGTCAGATAAGAGGGCAGGACCTCCAGTATGTCCAACTCCACTACTCCTAGGCTGACTTTGTTTTTCTTTTCTTTTTTCCTTTACTGGGGTGATTTATGGTTTACAGTCAACAGTAAAATACAGTAATCTCTACATGTGTAACATTTCTCATTTGCCCATATAACAATTCAACCTCCTCTAGGTCCTCCTCTGCCATAATGAACCAGGACCTGAATATCCCACCTCCACCCCCATCTCCCCCACTCCCACCCCAGAGTCTTTTACTTTTAGTGCAATACACCAAACCCAGTCCAAGTTCTGTTGTGTGTTTTCTTATTTTTAAACTTCTTTTTTATTATTATTAGTGATTTAATAATGATTGACAAGATTGTGGGGTAAGAGGGGGTGCAATTCATACAAATTCTACCACTAGAGTGCCATATCTCATCCCGTCTTATTCCACCATCCTTGAAGCATCCCTGTCCATACTGCTCCCATGTAGTACTGAGTCTCCAGTCCAGGTCTCTGCATATGTTAAGACATAGCCACTACTATCTAAATGATTTCCTCACCGAAGGGAGTGCAATACAATTGTGTATTCTCAAAAAAGCAAACAAACATCAACCTAGGTCTCACACATCATAGAAAAATGTAACTCAAACTGTATCACAGGATTAACTGCTGAATGTAAAGCTGTAACACTTCTAAGAAACACATGCAGAGGCGAAACCCTCTGAGATTTGGCCTTGACAGAGTCCTTAAATTTAAGACATATGATTCATAAAAGAGAAAATGATAAATTGGATTTCATTAAAATTAAAAAAAAGCATTTGCTCTGTGAAAGCACATTTGAAGAAGATGAGAAGACAAGTTACAGAGTGAGAGAAAATATTTTCAAACCACATACATATCTGACAAAGTTTTAGCATCTAGAGTATATAAAGAGATCTCAAGCTTTAAGAGTAAAAAAAATCTAATTAGAAAATGTGCAAGAAATGTCTCACTGAGAAGATTATAAGGATGAAATATAAGCCTCCCAAATAGTTAGCATATTAACTATTAGAGAAATGAAAATTAAAATTTCGGTGAGATATTACTATGTATCTGCCATTATAACTAAAAATTACATATATATTGACAGCATCAAATGTCAATGTGACAAAATTGGATCACTCATACTTCACTTTAATGCATTTTAAATAATACAACTGTCCTTGAAAAACTCATCAACTTTGAAAAAAATATTAAGTATATAGTATGTGACCTAGAAATTGTTCTCTGGGGAATTTTTTTAGATAAATGAAAACTTACATTCACAGAAAAATATGAACATAAAGGTTTATGTGTTGTTGTTGTGGTCCGGTGTCGGGCTGCACCACGGAGAAGAGAGAGGAAGTCCAGAACAAGTGGGGTACACAAATCTTTATTATAGGATGGGGGGTGGCTCAGGCGACGTGGAGTCAGCTGACAATGGCCGTCCCCACTACCTGACCACTGGGTGAGAGAAGGGAGAGAGATCTGAGAGAGAGTTGAAGGAACCGAGAGAGAGGGGGGGGAGCCGAGGGCCCAGAGAGAACGAGGTGGGTGGGTGAGGGGGCTTTTATTGGGCGACAACCAGGGGTGATGTGTGGGGCCAGGATTGGTTGAAGGGGGCACTGCTAGGATTTTGCGGGGCGTGGTAAACCTGGGGGCGGAGACTGCATCAGAATAATTCCTCAGCGTCATCTCCTCCTTTCCCTTTATATCTAAATGGACACAGTAAAGAAAAATGGAATGGAGCAGGCTTAAATGTTATTAAAGAGTGCCGTGCTCAGGTGGGAAGATGTAGGACTTTCTGTGGAGGAGGGAAGGCTTAAATGGCTGCCAACCTTGTGAGATTTATGTGTCCTCCTGTTCTCAACCCCTCTTTAGAGAGAGAGACTTACCTGGAGGGACTCATCTCATAGGTTTAAGCGCAGCCTGCTCAACCATCTCTTCACAATATCTCTACATCTTTTCTATCTTTCTATCTAGTAATAGCATAAGATGGTTCAAAGTCTGTAAAAGACTATCATGGAGCAGAAACCTTTTGGGCATAAACCTAAATGATATAACAAAACAGGAAGGGACAAGTAGGGGAGTAGTAAAAACCAGTGTGAAGTGAAGGGAAGGATTGGTGTGTAAAGGAACGTTCCCTGCTTGGTGGGGGAAGGGGCAAGGGTACATAATGAGGGGGAGGCAGGAGGGCATGACCCACCAAACAGAGGGGCTATTTGGCATTGTATAGTCCTCAAGGCAACAGTCTGTAAAGTCTATGAATTACTCAGGATCAGTCTATAAAAAACCAGCAGTTTGAAGGGAAATAAGCTGCTTTAAAATTGTGTAAAATGTCTATAGGGTATGCCAGAAAGTCCGATACAAGTATCAGTCCAAAGTAGATGGCTAGGGGAAGAATTGGCAGGGGATGAGACGCTGCATGAGGGAGGTCAGCTGCTGGAATTCTGCTTTTCTGTAGATAGCCAGCTGGAACAGCCAACACATGACAGGCAAATGAGAAGCAGGAACGACAAGCAGGCATTAAGAAAGTTCTGTCCTTGGAGTCTGTGTATCGGGTTCTTCAGATCGTGTTAAGTGACATCTAGGGTTTCAGGAGGTGTGCCACTGTAGTCGTGCCATCTAGTGGGTGACGTCTGGGTGTGCGGGGGTTCAGATGGTTTTTCCAGGATTCCTGTGGAAAAAACACAAACAATCTGCTTCTCGTGTTTAATTTGAACTTGTAACAAGTTATAGGTTTGTTATAGTTGATACCTCGATGATTATAATTGGTTTAAATCTCTTTATGATTTTATTTAAAGGTCTTCTAATGTGACCTCCCGTAGAAGTCTCTACCACAGGATCTTATGACCAATTTTAGCTAAAATATATATTTTAAACAGACTCAAATTGCTTAGAGAGTTAACGCATATTCGTGACAATGATTTTAACATTTACAGTGCCAGATTGATGCCAGATCTGTTGTGGATTAATTTCCACAAGATAGTTTACAGGGCACCTTTGGGGGCCCTCCAACGGTGTCCTGTATATAAAATTTATATATTTTTGTTTTGGGAATGTATAGTCACGTTAAACATTTAGACTTTTACCTTAAATAGTTACCTTAGCAAATTAAATTTTACCTTGTCTGGTAATAATGTAGGGTTACACTTTTGAGTGTTACCAAACTTGAGACATACCCATAAACATTTAGTTATAACACACTGGAGGAAAAAGAACTTTTGTTATAAAAACATATCATTTTTTAAAACAAATTTATATCTGTCATTAGTCACACAGTTTAAGACTAAACACATATATACCAAAAACTATATATAAAAATCAAAAGAGGGAGAAAAGCAAAAATTTTGGAATGTTTCTGGATGTCTCCAGAAACTTTAGCTGCGTCCAGCATTTTTATATAAAGCCAGTTACCTTTTAGAGTACTCCGAGCAGATGGGTCATGCAAAAAAAAAAAAATTTGTCATTCAACACACTCACTCACAAAACACAACTGGCCAGTTATAACATAAGACATTCAGGGAAAGGGTAGGAGAGAGGTCTCTGTGAGTCAGATTTTGTACGTACTTCCATGTCGTATTACGGGTCCTGGGATGTATCCTGCATCTGGTCCTCTTGTAGTATTTCTTGTTCTTCAGGGATAACAGCGCCATCCTGCGGGTATTGTTGGACATGGTGGGCAGGAACCCAGACAGGTTTAGAGAAATTTTGAGGGAAAACGCATGACCCTTCCCATGGTCAATAGTGGGTCAGGCCCTTTCCAAATTTTATCGAGTGGGTCTTTCCATATGACTTTAATAGATGGGAGGGTAGATGGTGTTTGCCAATGAAGAATGATAGGAGGTAGGTCCGAGTTATTGTAAATATTAAAGAGATTTAACATAGTTAAGGCTTTTGCTAGATGGATATTTGGGGGGTACATTCCCGCTTTAATTTTATTTAACTAAGCCTTAAGGGTTTGATGGGCCCTCTCGACAATGCCTTGTCCCTGTGGATTATAGGGAATGTCTGTGGTATGAGTAATGTTCCAGAGGAAACAAAAATCTTTAAATTGTTTGCTGGTAAACACCGGTCCATGGTCAGTTTTCAGTTGAAGAGGTAAGCCCATCACAGCAAAACAGGAGAGCATATGGCTTTTAAGCTTTTTATAGCTTTCTTCTGTCTGAGCTGTAGCCCACATAAATTTAGAAAAGGTATCAATTGAGACAAACACATATTTTTGTTTGCCAAAGTTTGGTATGTGGGTGACATCAATTTGCCAAATAGCATTAGCTTTTAAACCTCGGGGGTTAACCCCAAGGGTCTGGATAGCAGGTGTCTTCATGAGACTTGCACAAGAAGAGCATGTAGCGAGGATATGTTTTAACTGTGGTACAGGAACATCAGGAAATCGAGCTCAAAGGCCTTTAAGATTAACATGGGTTAGAGAATGAAAATTAGCAGGATCAGAGACAGAGACTGGGAAAGTTCCTGTGGAGGCAAGGCAGTCAACTGCAGCATTCCCTTCGGACAGAGAACCAGGAAGAGGGCTGTGGGAACGAAGGTGTTGAATATACAGTGGTTGGGTTCGAGAACAGAGCATAGAGGCAATTTGAATCAAGAGAGGGGAAAGTGGTTTGTCATCAATTTTCACATAAGAATGAGCAAGCCATGAGAGTAAGTTAACAGTGTACACACTGTCAGAAAAAAGGTTGAAGGATTCTGGTACAGCTTTTAATGCAAGGAAAACAGCATAAAATTCTTTGTACTGAGGGGAATTCTCAGGAAGCTCAGTAAAAAGAGGTTTAGGAGATTGTTTGTCTGGGTAATATATAAGGGCAGCAGCTCCCTTTTTTCCACCATCAGTAAAGATTATAGGAGCAGAGGGAATGGGATCCCGAGAGAAAAGTTTAGGTGCTAGTAGAGGCAGAAGAGGTAAAGAAGCTATCAATTTATTAGAAGGAAAATGGTTATCTATTTGTCCTGAAAACCCCACGAAGCTTATGGCAAAGCGGGAATGATGGCGTATAAGCCACTCTGTATCTGTGAGAGAAAAGGGCAGAATAATTAAATCCGGTTCTTTCCCTAAGACCTGCACAGACCTATTTCTCCCTTGGCAAACCATGAATGCTAACACATCTATCTTAGTGAGGAGTCTTGGAGCTCCTCCTACTGGCATGTGAAGCCACTCGAGAACCCCATGGTCTTGCCACAATGCCTCTACTACTGTGGGGGTGGAGTTGAAGATTAGAAGGTTTACCGGAGAGGAGGGGGAGAATCGAACAAGGTGCATGTCCTGGAGGGCCTGGTTAACCCTTTCCAGTGCCAAGGAGGCCTCGGGAGTTAACTTACATTTTGAGGAGGGCTGTTTGTTTCCTTTCAACAGGTCAAACAGTGGTTGGAGGCAGCTTGTAGGTAGATAGAGATACTGCCTAAGCCAATTTAAATTTCCTAGAAAACTTTGTAAAGAAGCAAGAGTAAGGTTAGAAGGAAAGGTGACATTAGGTTTTAAGGGACGAATTTGCATTAGAGAAATCTCTGAACCTAAGAAAGAAATTGGAGGAATTAGCTGTGTCTTCTCAGGAGCTACATTAAGGCCGCTTTTCTTTAATGCAGGAATGAGAAAATCACATAAGGCATAGAGATCTGTATCTGATTCAAATCTATCAGCAGGGCTGGCATTATTAATAGAAGGAACAGAGAAGGCAAAACATTTACAATCTTGCAGATGCAAGGGAATAGAGAAAAAACAATCTTGTATATCAATAGCTATGATTGGAATTCCTGTGGGAATTGCAGAAGCAAGAGGCAAACCCCTTTGAGGGGAGCCCCAGACCTGCATGGTTTTATTTACTGCATGGAGATCTTGAAGGAGGCGCCATTTTCCCGAGCACTTTTTAATCACAAAGACAGGAGTATTCCATGGGCTTCGAGAATGATGAATGTGTCCCAAGGATAACTTCTCTCAGACGAGCTCTTTTAAAATTTCTAGTTTATCCCTAGGTAAAGGCCACTGTTCCAGCCAGACAGGCTCATTAGAAAGCCAGCTTAAGTGGGGTGTTTGGCTATGAACAGTGGCATTTAGTATTGGGGGTGCTGATTAGATCTGGTCTCACGGGAGCGAGTGTTATGCTCTGCAGAGGCACCTGTGGATATCCTAACAACAAGACATTCCAGAATATCCCTGCCCAGTAGGTTGGTGTTAATATCAGCTACCAAAGGGTGGAAGTGTCCGGTAAAACCTTCCAGGTCTTCCCACATGAGCGAGTCTCATGTGCGAAATGATTGGGTGACCCCTCCTACTCCATGTATACTGGGTCCAGGGATAAGTTCCCAATCTTGGGGAACCTCTTCTTGCCTTAAAATCGTCTTTGCTGCCCCCACGTCAATCAAAAATTTAAAAGGAATATTGCCAATCTTTACTGTCATAGAAGGGTGACCGCGTTCTAAAACAGGAGTGGTCCACAAAATCTCAGGCCCCGAATTTGCACCATGCAGGGGCGTGCCGTCTTTGTGAAAATTTGACCAACAATCTCTCTTCCAGTGAAACCCCTTACAGCATCTAGGATACACCGTGCGTGGCTTCTGGCTCCCTAACTGAAAGTGGGGTTGCTCTGACTGGAGGCGTGGTTGCGGCTTATCAGCACATTGGTTACACCAATGTCCTTGGCGACCGCACTGAAAGCAGGCCCCGTTTTGATTACGTGGGGTAACTGCATAAACCTGTGTCATAGCAGATGCCCCATAACTGCCTGATGTAAGTTCCTGTGTCACTAAAATCCAATTGTCTGGGTGTAGGTGTTTAAGATTAAGGCATGCCTGACGGAATTGTGGTATCATGCCTTCCCAGACAATAGAGCGCAGGAGTAGTGAGCGGACATCAGGATTATAAACCTTTCTCTCTAAGCTTGTCTTCACCCTTGAGATGAAGCTCACTAATGATTCATCAGTGCCTTGGTGAAGAGAGTTAATGGGAACTGACGAATCTACATAGGGTGGGGTCACCCTTTCCCATGCTTGTGTTACGCAGATGCGTACCTATTCAAAATAACCAGTTGGAAACCTGGCTTCTGCCTGCTGAGCTCCAGATTCATAAGCTCCTGCTCCAAACAAAGCATCAAAATTCCATTCTACCTGTTTGTTACTATTTTCCTGCGATTGTCTAGAGCATTCATCGTGGAAGCATGCTGTCCACTGTAGGTAGAGGGCGTCTGGGAGTGCAGCACAAGCCAGATCTTTCCAGTCCTGGGGGTTGTTAAGGTGCTGGTAAAAACTCCTTAAAATGGACTTGGTCCATAGAGCGTGGATCTTGTCCTCTCTGACCACTTGTCTGAGTTGTCCGAGCTCTTTAGAGGTGTATGGCTGCCACGGCTGAGGGTTTTGTTTAGAGGGGGCCACGTTTACCAGGAAGGTGTGGATTTGGTTTGATGGCACAGGAGAGGGAGATACAGAAGTGGAAGGTTCCTTGGAAACTGCTGTAGTGGCCTCAGGGGAAACTGAACACGTGTCTACAGGGACGGAGCTCTTGGGGCGGACTGCACATAGTTTAAGGTCCTTAAATGCTGAAAAAATATCCTTTAACTCTCGTATCTCAGCCACTAGGTCTCTCAATGATGACGTATCAGCAGGGGGCAGGGTCAGAGAGCCGGAAGCCTCAGGAGAAGCTGAACCCGGGTGGCAGGGTCAGAAGAGGAGCTTCCGAACATGTGTATGTGTCTGTGGGAACAGAATTTTTGGGTCTAGCCGCTGATCACTTAGGGCGTCTAAGTCTTAAGCACATGTGCTTTAACTCATGTATCTCCACCTCCAGGTCATGTGTCCTCAAGGCAGACCATGTTGTACATATCTTGTAAGTCGTGATTATAGCTATGAGAATCCACGGTGTAGCAAAAATTAAACCATCTCTGAGAGCATGACTCTGTCCCAGGAGAGAAGGAGATAATGACTGGGACACTTCCTCATAAAACGAAAAATTTCCCATGGTGGAGGGAAACGCAGGACCACAGAGGTGGGCGGATGCCACTTACCTGTGTCTGGGCGGCTTTCAGGGACCTCAGGCCGGGCTACCCAGCGGTAGAACACGGTGCAGAACATGATGGGCGCCAGATGTTGTTGTTGTGGTCCAGTGTCGGGCTGCACCGCGGAGAAGAGAAAGGAAGTCCAGAACAAGTGGGGTACACAAATCTTTATTATAGGATGGGGGGGTGGCTCAGACCACGTGGAGTTAGACAACAATGGCTGTCCCCACTACCTGACCACGGGACGAGAGAAGGGAGAGAGATCTGAGAGAGAGCCAAAGGAACCGAGAGAGAGAGCCGAGGGCCCAGAGAGAGCGAGGGGGGGGTGAGGGGGCTTTTATTGGGCAACAACCAGGGGTGACGTGTGGAGCCAGGATTGGTTGAAGGGGGCACTGCTAGGATTTCTCAGGGCATGGTAAAACCTGGGGGCGGAGACAGCATCAGAATAACTCCTCAGCGTCACTTATGTAGTACTTTTATTTATAGTATCCCTCCTGTCCCTAAAGGAAACTGCAACAAATGTCATGTCCTTCAACAGGAATAAACAGGCTGTACGTGTTCATGTCATGGAGGACTATTTCATTATGATAAGAACTAAATGCTGCTATGAGTAACAATATGGAAGAACAGGGGAATTATACTGTGTGCTCCCCAAGAAAAAATAAGAAAAATCAGTTTTCAAAGATTTGTGTGCTATATTTTATATATGTACCTTCTTTGCAATGGTAAGATTTTTTTATCAATGGTTACTAGTCATTAAGAAAGAAAGTCAGTTGGGAGTCAGAAGGTAGCCAAGGTTAAGTGCACATGGCTCAAAGCACAAGGACCAGTGTAAAGATGCCTGTTTGAGCCCCAGGCTCCCCACCTGCAGGGGAGTCACTTCACATGTGGTGAAGCATGTCTGCAGGTGTCTATCTTTCTCTCCCCCTTTCCGTCTTTCCCTCCTCTCCTCATTTCTCTCTGTCCTATCTAACAACGACATCAATAACAACAATAATAATAACTACAACAAAGGCAACAAAACAGAAAACAGATAAATATTTAAAAAAACAAAAAAGAAAAAAGGAAGTCAGCTAGGTAGCTTGAGAAAAGTAACAGGAGTATTCATGGAGATTCTGTATCTTGATAATCAATATATAGATCCTGGTTGAGATATTTTCACTATTGTTTTCCAAAATATTACCACCACTGGGGAGACTGGTCAAAGGAAACATGGGTCAAGTCTGTCTTATAAAGTATTGACTACAGTTGCTTGTGGAACTATAATTATCTCAATGTTAAAATAAAAATAAAACAAACAAACAAAAAGTCTGCTGGTTTCTCAAAATACTAAAGTTTTTCTACTAAATGATCCAATAATTCCATTGTTGGGTATCTGTCCAGATGACATAAAAACACTAACCCAAAATACAAAGACACATACACACACACACACAGAAAGAGAGAGAGAGACACACACACACACACCTCTGTTTACTGCAGATCTGTTTACAATAACTAAGTTATGAAAACAGCTCAACACCCCATCAGCAGATGAGTAGATAAATATGTGGTATAGATATACAATAAAATACTATTCAGTTGTCAGGAAAGGAACTGGAGGTTCATACTAATTGAAATAAATTAGGTTATTTTCAGCCTATTACCTCAATTAAGCACCTTCTACCTGTTAGAAAGCTATTGACCAAGCCCAACCGCAAACCAAGACAGACATGGACAGAGTAACGATGTTCAAAAAAGATTTATTCACACAAGCACACAGAGTCTCACACAGACAAGGGAACTCAGTGCTGAGGATTCACTAGCTGGGACCGCTCCCTGGGCTAAGACCTCCAATCGACTCTGAGATACTCTATTTATACTCTCAAGAAAAGACTAACTACATTCAAGAATATGTCCAAGGTCACCAGACCTGTGAATGGTGGCACCCAGGCAAGAGTTCTGATCTTCCCCTCTATACACCCTTTTGTTTCGGTAACATCTCTTCCCTCTAAAAACCACTCCCTGACCAATATCTGTCAATTCCAATATACCACAGTCACTCACATTGCAAAGTTCCCATTTCTTCATTCAAATTATACTGTTTATTTTTCCATGTTTTCTGTGTCACTAGTTCTTGTATGACAGATCTCTATATTCCTTCTTTCTCCTAATTCTCAACTCCTAAGAAATATCCATAACAGCAACTATTAAGCACATATGCTTAATATGTGTTTCTTTCACCTCACCCCCACTGACAAAGTGTTTATTATTATTTCATTCTGTTAGTTGTTTCTTCCTACCTAACTAAGTAAATTGGTTAAGCATATATTAAGCATATTGAAAGCTCAAGTAATCAGTGGAGTCTCCTCTGTGAATATAAGTTATGTTGCTTAAAATGTATTTATTGCCTTAGATTTACTGAGGGTCAGAGATTCAAGAATGACTTAACAGATGACTGTAGTCCCTGAGAACTTGCAGCCATGTTAGTAGCAGGAGTACAGGCATCTGGACTGGTTTGGGTAAGGCTGGGGCTTTGCTTCTAAGCTTATTTGTGTGCAGTAGGCAGGCCTCTGTTTCACTGAGCTGTTCATCAGAGGTTTCAGTTCCCTGCAACCTAGGGTTCTCCATAGGGTACCTTGATTTAGCTAACTCAAGCTATATGAGAAACCTGTCTTTTATCGCCTCATCTTGGAAGCAGCATAATCTCACTTCTACCATACTATGTACTGTTGGTCCAACCTTGTATCAATCCTTAGGACCAGCCTAGTGAAGGGTGAAAACAGTGTAGACATCAAGAAGCAGGGACTTCTGGGGACCACCTTCGATCCTAGAATCCATGCTGTTCACCTCTCACAGTAACATAGTAACAAGGGTGGGTGAGGATCAGACCTAATCAAAGTTTCCAAAGCTTATGATGTAGTAAAAAAATTCCATATTATACCTCAAAAATAACCAAAGAATGAGACTTGGGGCCACATGGAGGACAAGGAGTTGTTTTTTTTGTTCATTTGTTTATTTGTTTGTTTGTTTTTTACATTAACGGGTTACAGACCTGCACAAACTTGTACCAAAGTACCCAGCTTTTTATCAGTTTCAAACTGGATGCAGCACAAGCTGATTAGTTACAGAGTCGATTAAGGTGTTGGCAGTAAAGGTGAGAGCTACAATCAGAGCCAGCCACTGGGGTACTGGAATGCGGATGTGGGGGTCCACCAGCATCCTATGGATTTTTTATTTCAATAAGTGGCAGAGACAAGATGATGAGCAGTGAAAATTGTGATAAGGCACTGAGAATCACAAATTGTGGCAATGCTAGATGCAGTCTGCCCTCACCCGCCTTCAAGAAGAAATGATCATCTGGAGGTAACTGGTAAACTCACTTCCATAAACTATCTGTCTCATGTTCATAGGTCTGATTCTAGTTCTCCCTTTAGTTTGTTGTTATGTTAATAAAATGGGAGGAAAAGGAAACAGGGCATGGGCTACAGAGGTCCTCTAAGTTCTTCTAGTTGAGTTCTAGACCGGCATCTACATGGAAGTATTGGAGGGGGTCAGAGGTAGTCAAGTATGGGAATGGGGTCACAAGTTCAGGTGTATGATTTCTAAATTCTTTATTTAGATGTGCCAAATAAAAGTTTAGAAGAAAAGGGAGATAGACTTTCCCCAGTGTTGTTGGGCTCAAAAATCCCAGGCTCAAGAAACTCAAGGTCAGTGACCAATGCCCAAGATCCCTCCTAATTCAAAATCTGCTCTGTTATAGCCCTGTTTAGGGTCACAATATATCTCACTTTTCATTGGCCCGATGTACTAAACTACTCCCCCTTCATATAGTGCAAAAGGAAAAAGGGGAACCCTGCACCAATTGAAACTCCACTTTATATGTGCAAATTGAGTGAGAACAAACTAAATGCTAAAAGTGTGCAGTATGCATTCAAGTTCTGTGTGTACAGACTGAGAAAAAAAGCTGTGGGTGTCAGTGGTGGTGCAGCGAGTTAAGCGCACATAGCGTGAAGCACAAGGATGGGCCTAAGGATCCCAAGGGTGCCCATTTGAGTACCTCACTCTCCACATGCAGGGTGGTCACTTCACAGGTGGTGAAGCAGGTCTGCAAGCGTCCGTCTTTCTCTCACCTTCTCTGTCTCTCCTCCTCTCTCGATTTCTCTCTGTCCTATTGAACATCAACAACAACAATGGCAACAATAATAATAACAACAAGGGCAACAAAATGGGAAAAATGGCCACCAAGAGCAGTGGATTCATAGTGTAGGCACTGAGCCCCCAGCAATAACCCAGGAGGCAAAAAAAAAAAAAAAGTGTAGTCCCCAGGACCCTCTGTGTCCTGAATGTTCCCTCAACAGAAGAATCACAAGAGAGACAGCCATGTTTCAGGGAGAGAATGTTGACAGGGAGGGAGCAGCTAACTGGGGTCATTCCCCAGTTCCCTCTCATAAGAGTCTAGACTCACTTGTTCTACAAGGAAGAGTCACGAAGAAAGTCAGTCATGGGAGTTGGGTGGTAGCGCAGCGGGTTAAGCGCACATGGCATAAAGCGCAAGAACCAGAATAAGGATCCTGGTTTGAGCCCCTGGCTCCCCACCTGCAGGGGAGTCCCTTCACAGGTGGTGAAGCAGGTTTGCAGGTGTCTAACTTTCTCTCACCCTCTTTGTCTTCCCCATTTCTCTCTGTCCTATCTAACAACAAGGACATCAATAACACCAACAATAACCACAACAACAATAAAATAAACAAGGGCAACAAAAAGGGGAAAAAAGAAAGTCATTTTTCAGGGGGAAGATGAGCATTTATTGGGAGAAAGTAAGGACAGAAAAGTAGAAGAAATACAAGCATGTAGGCATGTAGATGAGAGAGAGATGGGGGGAGACCACTACCCCCCTCCCCCAACCTCCTGATCTTTGAAGCTTTAGAGAACCCTTTAGAGGAAGGGAAGGACCTTCAGGGGATGTACTTAAAGCTTTTGTTCTTCAGATCCTCACATATACCTCCATCTGCATTTTATGGCCTTTTGCAGCCAGGTAGGTAGGAAGTGTTGAGGCAGGATATGCAGACACACTATCACTTCTGGGCCCTGCCTCTGGTTCCTTCTCCCAGCTTCCTAAAAGTCACAGAGGGAGAGTGCTGCTTTTCTTAACCTACCCTCCAACAAGAGGAAAATCCATGTAGAGGCAAGAGAGAGAGAGAGAGAGTACTAAGAGGGGTCCAAATTTCCAGGTCTTCTAAATTTCATATTGTGTTCTGGGGATGCAGAGGACCTTGGGAGATCTACTTCAGCCATTGTTTCCAGGTGCTCATATCTGCATTCATATGTCTTTTATGGCCTTAGCAGTGAGGTAGAATAGGAGAATTGTGGTGCAAGATGCAGACATATTGGCTAGTCTGGCCCCTTTTCCTGTCTACCTACTGGGTGAAGGGGGACAGGCTGCTAATGCTCTTCCACCAGAGGAATTTTTCCCTAAGAAGAACCCTAGCAACCTTGTTTTCACTATAAATTTAAAGTATACCAAGATAGGACTAGGGAGTTCCATATTTCCCACTCATTCTCTGAGTAATTTGGAGTGGTAGAGGACTTCCTATTCTGCACATCAGCAATGAAGTAAAGAAGTTGATCAACTCTAAATTCATCTTTGATTCAGTTCCCTAAAACTAACAGTCAACTCTCACAGTTGATTAAGAACTCCAGAGGCAGAAAGCCTGAGAAGTTCATCCCCTACCCCTCTCCTCAATTTCCTCCTCAGCAAAATGGGAGTAATGCAAAACACAAATATTTTTTCATGGCTGCTGCTGTACTATGTTACCATAGGCTAGTGGCAAAAAGCAGGACAAATTGTTTCTCTCACAGTTCTAGAGACCCAAAGACTACAATCAAAGTCTATAATCTGAAGCCTGTTTTAGGTGCTGGGTGGTGGCATACCTCATTGAGCATACATATGGAATGACTGGGGTTTGAAGTCCTGGTCCCCACCCACAGGGGGAAAGTTTTGCAAGTGGTGAAGCAATGCTGTAGGTATCTCTCTGTCTCTCTCCCTCTCTATCTCCCACATGATTTCTGACTGTTTCTATTCTATAAATAAAGACTAATTATTTTTTATCTTAAAAAGTCTGTCCCCGGTTTGAGCCCCCAGCTCCCCACCTGCAGGGGAATCGCTTCACAGGTGGTGAAGCTGGTTTGCAGGTGTCTATCTTTCTTTCCCCCTCCCTGTCTTCCCCTCCTCTCTCCATTTCTCTCTGTACTATCCAACAACAACAACATCAATAACAATAATAACTACAACAAGGGCAACAAAAGGGAATAAATAAATAATTTTTTTAAAAGTCAAAATAAAAAGTTATATTTTTAAAAGTGTGTCATCTGGGTTTTGTATTGTTTTTCACCTGCAGAGACTCTTCTTTCTTGTCTTTTCACTTTCTGGAGACTGTAGCACTTGTTGCTTTAGGATAAAAGTACTCTAATTTGTTGACTGTCTCCATATAGTCTTTTCATTTTGTTTGGTTTTTATTAGTTATTTAATAATGGTTTATGAGATCATCATATTATAGGGTTTAGTTGCACACTGTACCCATCATCTCAGTTCTTTGTCTTATTATGCCCGTACCCAGGGTAATCATCATAGTTTCCACAGTCTTAGATACTCTTTGGCTATTTTTTCATGTGTGTGTGTGTGTGTGTGTGTGTGTGTGTGTGTGTGTGTGTGTGTGTGTGTATTCATGTATATGTTTCCATTCTTTATATTTCTGTGTCTTTACTGTATGAACAGCCATAATGGAGTACAGATATACCTGAATAATTCAGGGTGATTTCATTTCAAAAACTTTTTAAAACAAAGATTTGCTTATTTACTTGTTGAGGAGAGAGGGGGGAGGAAAGAGGGAGGACATTGGGGATAAACTTGAGACCTCACACTTGCAAGTTCAGTGCTCTCCTACTGTGCCACCTCCTTGACCACTAAAGAGTTGTTTATTTGTTTTACCTCCAGGGTCATTGCTGAGCTCAGTGCCTGCACTAGGAATCCACTGCTCCTGTCCCCTTTTGTTGCCCTTATTGTTTATTGGTGTTATTATTGTTGTTGTTGTTGTTATTGCTTTTATTGTTGTTGGATAGGATAGAGAGGAATCCAGAGAGGAAGGGAAGACAGAGAGGGGGAGAGAAAGATAGACACTTGCAGACCTGCTTCACTGCTTGTGAAGTGACTACCCTGCAGATGGGGAGTAGGGGGCTCAAACCGGGATCCTTATGCCAGTCCTTGTAGTTTGCACCATGTGCTTAACTTGCTGCACTACTGTCCCCTGAAGAGTTCTTATTTGATCATGTCTGTAACATTTTTAGCATTCAGAGCCTGAAGGTTAGGATGGAGATATCTCTTTGGGAGCCATTACCAGATTACCTTGCTACCTGACACATTTGTTTTAAGGATTAACTAAGGAAAAACTGGGAAAGTATTTTAGATTATGACTGGATTATAGAATGATAGGTCACCTTTTTATAGTACAAAAGTTGTAGTAAACCAACAGGGAGGACTGGAGAGAACTGGCAGTAATAGCTTGCCCTAACAATCTCCTGTTAGTTGGTTAGTTTCCAGCTATGCCCCCTGAATCTCTGAAGATAGATAAACACAGACACACCAAATTTTGGTTCCAGCAAATGGCTCACAGATGTCTTCTTGTTGATAGTGAAAGTTCAGAGACAAACAGGAGACTCCTCTGGACCTGTATAAATATGTAAGGCACTTCACTCACATGGAAAATTGATTTTTCTTATTAGGCAGAAAATGTAGCCAGTTTTATAACCTTTCTGCCGCTTGACAAAGGCCATTTATAACCTACTTTCCCCATCACCCTTCCTGGCGCCAGTCTCAAATGTCTCCAAGAACTTGCTCGTGCATTTGTAATTATGAATTCTTGTTAGGCAAAATTTAATTTCCAAGAGGGCTGACCTTTTTTTGGCTATTGTTATTATTGTGGCTTTTTAAAATTAATTTTTGCATGTGTATTTTGTTACTGATGTTGTTCAGGATGACAATGTGGGGAGAGGCTTGGGGATTTGGTCTACAGGGGAAGGACACATCAGGATGGCATTTTAATCAGGGATGTCCAGTGATGGATGAGGAGGACTGGGCTCTGGATGTTAATCTTGGTGGACAGGAAATGATAGCAGGATAGCTGAAATTAAAACCTAGTACCTCACTTTCTCTCCTTGAACACGAGAGTGTTGGAACTGTTTCTCCAATTGCTGGAAATGAGTTCAGCCTCACCAAATGCTAGAAAAGGAAGTTAAATAAATAAGCAGTTGTTTATTTACTCTTCCATTCACTTATTTGCAAGAGCATTCAGATGAAGTCACTTGAGGCTGAAATAATTTGTATTTTTTAAGGCAATCAGAAGACAGTCTAGTTAGTCAGTATCCTCCAGGTAGGAAGAACATACACATACAGGACAGAGAATTTGAAATCACCTGTAGTGAACCTTCACTGTAAGCTTCAGAGAGATTCAATTTGCTAATATATATCCACAGAGGCTATCACTAGGACTCAGTACTTGCACAACTATACCATTCCCAGCCATTATTTCCATGTTTCTTAATTTTTTTGATGGTGAGTAAAAGAAGAGGGAGAGAGAGAGAGAGAGAGAGGAGTGGGGGGAGGGAGAGAGAGAGGACACCTGCAGTATTGCTCCTCTGCTTTTTATAGCATCCTACCCACAGCTGGGGGGTTGGTATTTGAACCTGGATCTTCACACATGGTAATATGTCTACTCTACATTGTTATTCCACCAACCAGCCCCTAATATTACTTTTTAACCAGAGCACTGATGAACTGGGATTGAATTTGGGAACACTGAGCCTAAGGCATAATTTTTATTTTTGGACAACTATTATGCTAGTTCTACTCTCCAAAGTTATTATTTAAGTTGGGTAGTGATAAAGAAATTATACTCTGGTGACTTTAGGAGAATGATGTTTAGGCTAGATGAAAAGCTAACTAACTCTGCAATCTCCTGGTGTACATGGAAATCTCATCTAGGACTCTAGGCAGGAAGACAGAAAGGAAAGGACAAATTCATGACAAAAAGGAAGAGAGCTCACATTAGTGGGCACTAGATTCTGAAATAAATATATACCTCATGATCCAATTCAAGCATTGCAATAAATCCATAGGTTTCATTGCTCTGCCCATTTAATAGTTGAGAATGTTAAGGCACAGAGAGGACAGTTAACTTGCCCCCCAAATGACACAGTGAGCAGCAGCACAGAAGCTGAAAATCAGATTGAAAGGAGCTCTTGAAAAATATATCTAGTTATCTTCCCAAGCAACCTGTATAGCAGCAAGACTATATTGGACAGTAAAAATGTATGTGATCATGTTATATAGCAACTATGTGTGGTGAGCCATAGTGTACTAAGCAAGTTGTTAAAGGTATCTCATTTCATTCTTCCAACTTTATGAAGTGAGAACTGACTCAAGTCCCACTTTACAGGTGAGTACACTGAGGTTAAGAGATGTCAAGGAGCTTCTTCAAAGTCATGTAGCTATTAGCTGATCAAATGAGATTTTTAATTTGTCTCTTCAATGCCTAGTACATACTCCTTTTTCAAAAGGTAAGAAGTGAAAATGTAACAGAACCCATCAGCTCCTTAGTCATAATTTTCCCTTGCTCTCTTTTCCTGCAGTGCCCTGAGGAGCTGAGGCCCATGAAGGATGGTTCCGGCTGCTATGATCACTCCAAGGGCATCGACTGCTCAGATGGTTTCAATGGCGGCTGTGAGCAGCTGTGCCTGCAGCAGACACTGCCTTTACCCTATGACACCACATCCAGTACCATCTTCATGTTCTGCGGGTGAGTCTCTGTCCCTGGGACACAGCCACTACCTTCACTGCAGTGGGGATTGCAAAAGTAAAGGTCAGTAACTGCTGTCCACTCAGGCTGAGCCTGACCTTCTACACATTCACCTAAAATCCTATTTTTTTTAGCCTAGCAGGCAAAAGGCAAGAGCAGATAACCTTCTATTGGGTGTGTGGGAGACTGCTGGAAGAAGCAAAATGAATCATTGGTTAATAATTATAATACATGAAAGCCCATGTTCAGCCTGTATACCAGGGTCAGGAATTTAATTTTTTTTCTGAAATCCACTGTTCCTTCTACTTCTCCCTGGTGTCCCTGGTCAGTGTAGTTTAGAGATAAAAGCAGACACCTTGGTGGTGTCACTAAGAAATCAGCAGGTAATAAAGAGTTTTCGGATCAGAGGTTTAGCTCAGACTTTTAACTCTGCTTCTGCAGGAATTCCAGCATTCCAGTTCATTGTGCCAGAATGGAAAGAGTTTCCCTTCTTCCCGTTGAAGCTCTTTGGCTGATCTAATAATTAAATTGGCTTAAGACAGACCAATTACATGAATATAGGAGCCCCATAGAAATATGAGTCTCAAAGGTAGTCAGATAATTGAAAATTTTATGCCTCCTGAGATAAGAAGAAGGTGGTAGGAATTTGGAAGTTTGAAGAGGAAGACCATTCACAGGAAGACAAAAAGAGAAGATGCTTGGTAGGCAAATGTTACCCCACCCCACATAGATAAGTCTTTCTGAATATATATATATATATATATATATATATATATATATATATATATATATATATATATGTTACATTTAGTGATAGCTATCTTCCTGGTATAGGAAAGTAATTTCATCTAAATTATTTTGATGTTTAAGGCAGAAGTAAGAAGCTTTTCCTGACTCTACCAGGTCTTAGTTGCCATCACTTCAAAGCAATTTACATGCCAACGTGTCACATTTTGAGTGCATGCACTTTGCTCTTCCTCAGGGACTTAGTGTTCCTGTGCCCTAATGCCTTCATAAGTAAATATAATTAACCAAGGCAGAGGGGATCTAAAGGAAGCCATTTCCAGAATTCTCACTCATGCTAAGATGCCAGCTAAGGAAAGGTGCTTTTATTTTATTTTATAGATGTACAAATTATTGATTCATTTAAGGGGCCTGGAAGGTTGCTCACCTGTAAGAGTCCACATAGCACATGGAACCATGCACAAGCTCCCAAGCATCACATCAGAGCACCTGCAGGGAGGAAGTTTCACAAATGATGGAGTGATCTCTCTCTCTCTCTCTTCAGTGTTTGGGACAATAATAGTTCCTGTGCATAGTGATATCATACAGACATAGCCCTGGTGGCCAAAATCAAGATTTCTTTAAAGTTAAAAGATCACAGAGCTCAGGCATAGGTTACACCAGAGATTGGAATTGTATCCTCACCTCCATTAATATTACACTCTATACCTACAGGATTACCTTCCCCACCACTCAACTGTGTTTTAAAATTAGTCTGAAGCCAGAGAGATAGCTCACCTTGGTAGGGTCCCGATTTGCCATTAGCAGGACCAAGTTCATGTGCAGACACCACAAGGAATGTTCTATGTCACAATACCATTCAAGCTCTAAACTGTCTATCCCTCTCCCTGACTGAATTTGGATAGAAAAAGTGGCCCAGGACAGTGAAATTATGCATGCTTGTAACCCCAGCTCTGCAAAATAAATAGAGGTAGTCTGATACAGCAAGTGGGTGCCACTTTGCAACCAACTTGATGGCCTGGGGTAAGCCACTTTTTGGGTCACAATTTCATCACTTGTGAAATGAAATCTCTGGACAAGGATGATGCTTAATATTTCACATAGATAACTGTTTTCCAAGTAGAGGTTTGCAGTGGGAGTTAGCTTTGCTGTGGAGAGCATGTAGGATGGTGTTTTGGCCTCAGCAATTTATCGAGAAAATGGCAGCATTTTTCTTCCATCCATTCCTGTTCTGATGATGTGCTCATATCAGAAAATGTGTATATCTTTTGACATGTTGTGACTGAAAAAATAATCCTATCTCTTGCTAGATCTATGTCAGACATAAAAGTATGCTCAGTGTTCACTAATGTAGACAAGTAGAGTAAGGTATTTAACAACCTTTTTTTTTTTAAGTGGGGGTAGGGTGGAGTATGTGCATGGGTTTGACACAAAATTACTCTTACCAGCATTGTTTTAGTCCATAGAGTTCACTTTTCCTTAGGGACTTATTTCAGGGTCTCCGTCTCTGCCCCAACTATACTTAGGACTGCAGGTGCCTTTCAATCAGGTGTTGGAGCAGCTTGCTGGAGGCCCTAGATATGTATCAGAAAAATAAATAAGAAATAAATTAGTGAATGTAGACCTGAATTTATAGTAGTCTCCTCTCAGCTTAAGTGACTGCAGGGCACTGTTGAGTAAATTATGCATGGGCTTAGAACTGAGCTTGCATACAGAATCAGCTGTGTATTTCTCTTCCTGTGTACTTGGGGGGTGGGAGGGTTGTCCCCTAGTTGCAAATAACAACAGCAGCAACAACAATAATATAGTTTTGAAATAGAAACAATCTCCAGCCTCCACTGAACTACAGAACACTGCACTGGTCAAGGTGAATCAGTTAAGACTTGGGTACTGAGCCAGGATTTACCTTTAACCTAAGTAAGCCTCTCAGGACACCTGACCTCCAGTTTCCTCATTTCTAAGATTTCACTAATTTCTATTTTGCTGTATTAATGACTATTAAGAGTGTGAAGTCTGGGCAGGGCTAGATAGCATTATGGTTGTGCAAAGAGACTCTCATGCCTGAGGCTCCCAAGTACAAGGTTCAGTCCTCACACACCACCATAAGCAGAGCTGAGCAGTGCTCTGGTGAAAGAAAAAAAAAATGAAGTCCTTACTACCTTAAGGTTAAGCAGTGTGCCCAAGGGCATGTAGTAACAAAGTGCAGCACCACTTTCTTGCTGTGTGACCTTGAGCAAGTTGGGTTCTCTGCTTCAATTTTCTCCCATTTGACATTAGAGATACATTATAGTGGCTCTCTAAAGTTGTTATGAGAACTCTAAGTAACAACACAGGCTTGTCCCCCACTACCCTTACAGGTCATTCTGTGGAGATAGTGGCACAGATTATGATTAACAGATTCTTTATTAGGTAAATGAATGTGCAAGATTTATTTACTTACAGGGAAACAAAGTTCCTAGTAAGAGGCATAGAAGAGAGTCATTAAATGTTTCTTACATTTAGTTCCTGAACCTTGATATCTCTAAACACAAATAATCTTAATAGCATAAACAGGGAGTCTAAAGCCTATCTCTTTCTCCATCCCCCAGCTAAAGGAGAAATGGTCTCACAGGACCTCACACCTAAAGAAAACATTCTGAGGCCTGACCCCTACCCTCACGGATAGAATTTATCTCACTCAAACGGACTGAAGGTGAAGTGCAAAGAATAGATTTCCTACCCTCACAGGAAAAGCTTGTCATGCCAGGGCCAGGTGGTGGTACACCTGACTAAGAGCACAAATTACAGTGCACAAGGACCCAAGTTCAAGCCCCTGTCCCCACCTGCAGAGGGAAAGCTTCATGAGTGGTGAAATAGAACTGCAGGTGTCTCTCTGTCTTTCGCCCTGTCTACCTCCTCCTCTCCTCTCAGTTTCTCTCTTTACCCAATAATAAACAAATGAAAATGTAATTTAAAAAAAAAACTTACCTTGCCCCAGTCTGCTTTGGATATATCTGAGAGATTCCCTTGAGACTAGTCTTCACAAGCAACAAGAAATATCCCTGAATGCATCATAAATCCAACTATAGACCACCAGTCTTCCCAGGATGCTGAAAATAGCCCTGAACCAAGATCCTAAATAAGGCCTACCAACTTTTCCCAGGGTGGGGTCTCTTGCTTCCCAGTCTGGGCTCTTAAACTCTCTGGGGGTGGGGGGGGTGGGGGGGTTTCCTCTCTCCCTGGCTACTATATTAAAGCTTTTCTAGACTACTCACCTGACTCTAATGGTCTTACTTTGTTTCTCACATTTCTTCTTATATTTTTTGTATTATTTATTTATTGTATGCTTGTTTCTCACATTTCTAACAGCACCCACAAAACAGACCAGAAGTATAAACCTCCTGGTGGTTATACTACCTTTTAATCCCACTCCCATTGTCTGAGTAGTCAATTTATAGTTTATGCCACTTTGAGATTTGCATAAGTGAAGGTAGTGTCACTTAGGCAAGGTATTTGGCACAGAATTTTTTGGAAAATGTAGTTCAGCAACTAGGCCATCCTCACCTGCTCAATACTAATAAACTCTAACATTACATGCATTGATTGACTAATTTGCTTGACTGTTATCACTGGTGTTTCACCTTACACGGAGATAGCACTGTATTTGTGAAATAATTAAAACAAAAGTTAGTAGCAGCCCTTATCTATCTTGTTCAGTGACCCAAGATATTCAGTCTCTTAGTTTTTCAGGTGTGTATGACTGAGCAAACCAACCTTCCCTACTAGGAAAGTTCTCAGAAGTCATGACTAAGATTGAATGGCTGTGTAGTCAACCCTAGAAATCAATCCAAATGCTGAAGAACAGGTCAAAGAATAAAATGGAGCTCAAGCCCCCTAAAACCAACTACAAGTTTCAACAGGCTTTGAAAACTGCCTGTTAAGAATGCAAATAAGAATCCTCACTTAGAAGTGCAATAAACAAAACAATGAAAGCCATTAGCAGGTACTTGATAAAAAGTTGCTCTAGAGAAGTGGCAGCCATTGAATTAACAAGGAAAACAAGCTCAAACTAAGGGAGACCTCAACTTGATCAAAGCACTGTGACTTTTCTAAGAATTTTCTAGGGAGCCTCTTGCAGTCAGGTGAATACTAGCAGCTAATATTTATTAAGTCCTTCTTACATGTCATCACTGTGCAAAGTGTTTTGTATATATTAATATACGTAATTTTCTTTTTTTTAAATATTTATTTATTTATTCCCTTTTGTTGCCCTTGTTGTTTTATTGTTGTAGTTGTTGTTGATCTCGTTGTTGTTGGATAGGACAGAGAGAAATGGAGAGAGGAAGGGAAGACAAAGAAGGGGAGAGAAAGATAGACACCTGCAGTCTTGTTTCACCGCTTGTGAAGCGATTCCCCTGCAGGTGGGGAGCCGGGGGCTCGAACCAGGATTCTTACACTGGTCCTTGTGCTTAGCGCCACCTGTACTTAACCCGCTGTGCTACCACCCAACTCCCAATATACGTAATTTTCATAACAATTCTACAAAAGGTATTATTATAAGCTCCATTTATTGTCAATAAAGACAGACACAGGATGGCTATCCCAAGGTCACACAACTATTAAGTGGAGATGGGATTAAAATTTAAGCCCCAGGGCTCTGGTCTCATTTCCCTCCACATCTGTGGCTACTTGTAATGAATTGTGAACCTAAGGGACTGGTTTGCCTGATATGACCCTACAGGGTAGATGTGACCTTAAACTGACAAATTTACTTTGACAAAGATGATAACTCACAAGAACTGCTTTAGTATGGAACAATCACTATGCCAACACTGAAGAAAGCAAAAGGATAAAGGTTTATACCTTGTTCCTTTGTCTTGCTCCTTCAAAATAATGAAGAGGAGTTAAGATTTGTTACAAGCTATACATGTTAGGAAGAAATATAGAGAAAGCCAACCATGGTGCTGGAGATTGTGATCCAGGAGATCAGAAGGCCAAGGTGGTCTCAGGCCTCCAAACTGTTTGCCCTAAAACTCACTTTCTGGTTTTTTAGTCATCATCCCCACCCCCACTTTCTTTTACCTATATAAATACCCACTGACATTAAGGAGCTAGAAGCTTGGTTTGAACCCTTCTCCAGGCCTCCATTTGTGTGTTCGAGCTGTGATAAGTGAGGTTTTACCCTACAAACAAAAAGCAACTGTGCAAAACTATGTCATTAGGAAAAGTGCCCATGTTTGGTTTCATTAGCTCTGTGGTCATGGTCAGGTCGCTCAATTCTGGTTTTCTTTTTTTATGTAACACTGATACCTAGTAAAAGCCTGATATACAGTGTTGCCAGCTTTTGTGTAATTATTGATGGGAGAGCTGACAGGGACTGTGAAAATCCTCAAGACTACCAGTTCATTCCAGTGAGAGTACATCACAATACTTGTTGGAAAAAAAAAAAGATAGAATCTGTGATTAGGTATATAATATATAATATTACCTCTCCTTTTATTACAGTTGTGAGGTAAGAATCATTTCTTCTTCTTCTTCTAGCGTTTGCCCTTCTTCCGTAGCCAGTCAACAGCATCAGGTTGAGCCTGATGTAAAGTTTCGAGACCTCCTTTGAATCTGGAGAGGTGGCAGTCGTTGACTATGTGGGTCATTGTCTGTAGCCGCAGGGGCAGTTAGGGTCGTCTCTAGCTCCCCAGCAATGGAACATAGCGGCGGCCTGTTCGATAGCAATTGAGGAGGGCCCAATCATAACGTGCTAGGTCAAAGCCGGGTTGATGCTTGCAGGGGTCTGTGATGAGGTTTTTGTTCTTTACCTCAGCTGACTACCAACTCTGTTTCCAAGAGACTGGAACAGAGAAGTTCAGTGTAGGCATAGGGGACCAGATTGGGTGACGAGACGCCAAGCGTTGGACAGGGTGGGCGAAGATATCCGCATATATTGGCAGGTCTGGTCGAGTGTAGACGTGGGAAATGAACTTAGATGATGCCGCATCCCGACGAATATCTGGCAAGGTAAGAATCATGCAAAGTCACAATATTGTGCAAAGACATTTTAGGGAAAGAGGTTTCCCTGAGGGCCAAAAGAAAAAAAAAAAGATCTGTACATTTATAACTATACTTTGTCACACATGGTTTCTTTGTTAGCTTCCCATTGATCCACTAAGATGCCTAGGTATGGTTACTTTATTAAAAACTCCCTCCACTGTGTGCAAGGTACTTCCTTTGTGCTTTTCAGAAATTATCTTGGGGTCCAGACAGTGGCACACCTGGTTAAGTGTACACAGTACCAACAGCAAAGGACCCGGGTTTGAGTGCCGGCTCCCCACCTGCAGTGGGGAAGCTTCATTAATGGTGAAGCAGGTCTTTAGGTGTCTATTTTTCACTCTCTCTCTCTCTATCTCCCCCCTCTCTCTCAATTTCTCCCTGTCCTAGCTAATAAAATGGGGGTGGGGGATAGAAATGGCCACTGGGAGCTATGGGTTCCGAGCGCCCACATGCAACCCTAGCAATAACACTGGAGGGAAAAAAAAGAGAAAGAAAGAAAGAAAGAAAAGGAGACAAAAGACAAGAAGAGAAAATAAGATAAGAGAAAGGAAAAGAAAAGGAAAGAAAAGGAGAGAAAAGAAAAGAAAAGAAAAGAAAAGAAAAGAAAAGAAAAGAAACTAGCCTACTCCCATTTCCTGGCACTGCTTTTTAAGTCTCCACAACTAGTATGGAGAACATGTGCTTGTTAGCAAGCACAAAATCAAACCACCATCCACTGTAAAGAGGCAAAGATGTTTATTCACGAATTGCAATCCGGGCCGAGTGGTGACTGATGTTAGTCTACCAAGCTCGACCCTGAACAAGGCTCAAACCACACAATTTATAGGAATTCAGACTACACTCAGGGAGGGGGAACACATCACCTTATCAACCTACATCCAATAACAGGCTATAGAAAACGCAAAATCCAATCATTTCAAACTTAGCAAAAGCATGATCCATTCAAAGCAAAGTGCGGGCTGGTTCCAAACATTTCAAAATCACACAACCAATAGAATCTAGCCAGGTAGGGTCACCACATCCCCCCGCCATCAGCTGCCCCTTCCTAGAAAATAATTTCCTAGTGCAAAGGCCCTGATAAGCTCTGCCTGTTTGCAGGGTCTTGGTAAACAACCGGTGGCTTACTGATTCTTGTTTTTTTTGTAATTTTATTTATTTATTTATCTTCCCTTTTGTTGCCCTTGTTGTCTTTTTTTGTTGTTGTTGTTGTAGTTGATGTCGTCGTTGTTGGATAGGACAGAGAGAAATGGAGAGAGGAGGGGAAGACAGAGAGGAGGAGAGAAAGACACCTGCAGATCTGCTTCACCGCCTGTGAAGCGACTCCCCTGCAGGTGGGGAGCCGGGGTTTGAACCGGGATGCTCATGCTGGTCCTTGCGCTTAGCGCCACCTGCGCTTAACCGCTGTGCCACCGCCCAGCTTCCCGGCTTACTGATTCTTGGTAAACAACCGGTGGCTTACTGATTAGGTCCTGTTCTTTAAGGGGGAAAGGGCAAGGAATTTTCCATCTCACACTACAAGCAACTTATACTAAAAGGAACTTGAAAACTTCTGCATAAAAAGGGAACTTCAAGGCTACTGCCTTTTACAGTGCTGGCATACAACAAAGTGTTTATGTTCCAGATGTTCATGGGATGTTCAGAGTTTACAGGTCCCCCTGTCCAAGTGCTGACCCTAACAGAAGGTTAGGCTCAAATCTATCTCCTTAGTCTTGGGAGTGGGGGCTTTTTATACGGTTTGAAGTCAGACATATAATGAGGAAGAGTAAGTTTGGCAATGTCTAAGTGAAGAAACTTTGAACAGGGCTATTAATGGTAGGTAATGAGGAAGTGTTCCTGTTCCCAGTCAACACAGATGTCTCCCTCTAATATGTGATCTGTCTGGCGATTTTCAGTTTTTCTCTGTCTTTAGGTTCCTTGAGGGCTGGGTGCATCCTCAGTTCCTATTGCTATGTTAGGTCAAAATCATCTCTTCTATGCACTCACACTTCAGTTGGTCATCTGAAGGATGAAGTCTTATTTATCTGTGCATATGTTCTGAAAAACAATGTGTGGGAGAGCTATTAGTAGTTAGTAGTTATTACTACTTTTGAAGAACAAATGGTGAAAGTGTTATCAGTTTTTGTATCAGCTATTTTTAGGTACTGTTATCTATAGCTTAGGTTGGGAGCTGTGGTTTTAACATCAGTTGAAACTGTGGTATCATGTAAGGACTGAATGAGATTATTTATGTGCAGGGACTGGAATATTGAAGTATACCATACACGACAGTAATTGTTAAGTCTAGTGCATTTAACCATTTAAGAACTGAATTGTATGCCTTCTTTACTGTGTTATCTCTAGAACCTAGGCTGGTATCTGAAACCTGGTGGGTGCGTAATTTGTAATTCTTCAGTTCATTTAAGTTAGGGAAGTTGTACCTCAGGTAAATTTTATACCTGCATGTCTAGCTTCAAGAGTTTTCATATCCAACAAGCCTTTCTCGTAGGAATTTCAAAGGTAGAAGTTCAATTATTTTGGAGCTAGGTAATAGAAAAATATCTCATTATTTCAAGTGAATTCCATTTCAATATTGGCTCACAATTTATCTTGAGGACATGCATAGAAAAGACCATCCCCCCCGTTGTTGTTATCATTGTCATCCTCTTTCTACTCCTCCTCCTCTTCTTCTTCCTTCTCCTTTTTAATTTCTAACCCAATGTCCTCTTAAACACTGGTTTTTATATAGCTGCCAGAATTGCCCCCCCTACTCAGATCAAGTTCATTTCAAACTAAATGAACTTTCTCTGATAGCCACTCTTTCCCCAAAAGCAGGGTTACCACTTCTCCCTGTTGTCTTTATTTACCTTTCTGATTTTGATTTTTTTGCCACCAAGATTATCAATGTGGTTCCATATTTGCATAATTATGCCATTCCTTTTAAAATAAATGGTGAGAAACAAAGATAGAGAGAGGCAGAGTAAGAGACAGAGACATATGCGGCACTGCTCCACAGTTTATAAACTTTTCCCCTGCAATTGCGGACTAGGAGCCTTGGGCTTGAAGTTAGGTCCTCTTGGGTATTCTGGTTTGTTTTTATTGAATTATTAGATTTTTTTCATGAACAGGGTCTGAGTTTTAGTAATCTCTGTGTCTCCATTATTATTCCCCACTGCTTAGCCCAGGAATTTCTTTCAAACCATAATTGTTAAACCAAAGAATCCATCTAAGATTTGTTGTACCTACTCTGCACCCAATCTTTTGTTAGATGCTGGACATGCAAATAAACACTGAATACAAGTCCTTGCACAGCAGGAGCAAAGGGGATAGTAAGAACAGGTGGCTGAGCCTTGTCATTTTGATTGATATTGATAAAGCACAGGTATCAGTATGGTACAGAGAAGTAGGTGAATTAAAGAGGGGCTGAGAAGGCCATTGAATACTAAACTGGAGCACTTATACTAACTCTTACAGGTGAGCAAACATCACCTCCTGAGAAGACCTTGGAAAGTTACCTAGAAACCAAGTTTATTTCATTTGTTTGTATGTACAGCATATTCTTCCAGGATAACAATGTCATCTATATAGGCCCAACCTATAAAAATAATATTATAAAAATAAAACTGATTATAGTCATCTGTATAGAGAGAAAGGAAAAGGAAGAAAATGAATTCAGGACCCTTGATGGTGGAACTGTCATCATAAATCTATTAATGTGGTTCTTGGGAAAAGAAAATAAGCCATGGTGGATAGTAATCTTTGTTTGACAAAAAAAAAAGTAGATTGAGGCTTTTATTTTGTTTCCTTTTCAAAGGTACAACCTTTTCCTGAAATAATTTACTAAGGTTGTTGACTCCTACACCCCTTTATAATGGCATCCACAGTTTTGAAGCATCAAGATTTCTTATAATTCAGAGGAGAAAACTAAAATCTAGTCTGTTAGGGGGTGAAATTTGACTAATAACTTGAGGTGTAGTACAAGCTTGTCTCCTAACATAAATGTGCTTAGTGTATTTGAATGTACTTAAGTTTACAATGGAAGCATATTTCACACTTGGGCCCAAAGAGTATGTCCTGACTTAAATAGTTTTTACCAGTATCTCCAGTGCCATTATGTTATTTTTAAGTTGGAGAGAAAATAAGTGTATACATTAATAAATGATTAACTGAAAGCAACTTTCATTGTCTAAGTTGAGATAGTCTCTAGTAGTAAACACTGACCTAGAGAATGGAGAGAATAATCTTAATTTTGATGATAACTGGTACAGAGATTCAGAGGAAATTCATTCAGAAACTTCTCTTCTGTAGGCCAGGAACTGACCTCTCATTTCTTTGATGTCTAATTGAAGGACACAGAGTTTATCTCTCACAATTGGCAGTGATCACCTGTTTGATTTTCTTTTTCTTTTTTCTTTCATATGTGTGTGTGTGTGTGTGTGTGTGTGTGTGTGTGTGTGTGTGTGTCTGTTTCTTGTTAAACATTGCAAACATGCACTCACTGATGTTTGATAGATTTGCAAAAGCTCAGGTTCATGACATAATCAGATTTTTTTTTAAATGTTTGCCACCAAAATAATTGCTGGAGCTCAGTGTCTGCATGATTCTGCTGTTCCCAGTGGTGATTTGTTTTGTTGAAAGTGAAAGAGAGAGATAGAGGAGAGAGACAGAGAAGAGGGAGAGGAGATGGAGATAATGCAGCACTGCTCCATTGCTTGGAAAGCTTCCCCTATGCAGGTGGAGACTGGGTGCTTGAACTGGGATAATTATACATAGTAATGTTTGGGCCCTACCTTATGACCCACAATTCAGCCCCTATATTCAGTTTTTTTTTTCTTTAGCCTCCAGGTTTATCACTGGGGCTCAGTGATAACCTGCACTGTGATAGCCTGCACTATGAATCCACTGCTCCTGGAGGCTATGTTTTCCCTTTTGTTGCCCTTGTTATTTATCATTATTGTTGTTATTGCTGTCATTGTTGCTGGATAGGACAGAGAGGAGGGGAAGACAGAAAGGGGGAGAGAAAGATAGACACCTGAAGACCTGCTTCACCACTTGTGCAGCCACCCCCCTTCGGGTGGGGAGCCAGGAGGTTGAACCTGAATCCTTACACTGGTCCTTGCACTTTGCACCATGTATGCTTAACTTTATTTAGACTTTTGATGGCAGCTCTAGGAATATATTCATTCACTCACTCAAATAAATTTTTTTCTAGTTTGTGTTGTGTGGAACTATTTCATGAGATGCTTAAAGACAAAATAGGGAAGCACATTGGTCAAGTCTATGGAGGCAACCTAACTGCAGAGCCAAACATATTTTACTGACTCTAAAGTACTCATATGTCCACATTTTAACATCACTGGAATTGGGGTATATATTGCTTTTTGGGTTTGACATAGTGTAACTCAGAGTCTTATTTTATTCCTTCTCTAGTGCTGTCTGAAATCCCAGGGTTTCTCACAAGTGTTAGGGGAGAGGGGTACCTAGAGCATGGAAAATGTTTTATATATTGTAGTGTAGTGTTCCCCCCTGGAATTCTGTCTTCATTCTTATTTGTCTTTCCTTCTTCTCTAAATAATAATTCTGAGTATGGGATAAAACTTAGCCAGCCAGATTCAAGAGTCTGGGTTTGAGCCCTTTCACAAATGGAGCTCCACAGATGATGGAGTAGTCTTGTAGTGTCTCTCCTTTCTCCATGGCCTACCTCTTCTTCTCTCCTATTTCCTTTTTTCTCAATTAAGAGTGAAAATATTGGCCCAAAGAACACCAGCCCTAGTGGTAGTATCATGCATGTACACCCTGTGACACCTCAAAAAACACTAAGAATACACTTTAGCACATTAATCTAACATGGCTTTTCTGGGAAATAAAAGTTCACATTCGAAGGGAGACTACTCAGAGGAAAAAATACTAATTTTCATTCTGTTCAGTTTTAGGGGGGTCCTGAGACTTTTCTTGCAAAAAGATTCTATGACATTGATAAGTAAGATTCTTGTTACTGAAAATCTTAGGTGCTAGGTCACAGTGGATCTTGGTTTTAAGGACTCCAGTATGAGATTCTCAGAGGTCTTAATAACTCATCCTGATATTGGGGTTTTTGAAATAGTGGCCCAAGTCTGTTTGGTATGAACTTCCTTGAGGAAATAACTGCCCAGGCTGATTTTATTTTTTAAGTTAGATATAAAAAGACAGAGAAGGGAGTTGGGCTGTAGCACAGTGGGTTAAATGCAGGTGGCGCAAAGCACAAGGACCGGTGCAAGGATCCAGGTTCAAGCCCTGGCTCCCCACCTGCAGGGGAGTTGCTTCACAAGTGTCGAAGCAGGTCTGCAGGTGTCTATCTTTCTCTCCCCCTCTCTGCCTTCCCCTCCGCTCTCCATTTCTCTCTGTCCTATCTAACAAGATGACAATAATAATAACTACAATAATAAAGCAACAAGGGCAACAAAAAGGGAATAAATAAATAAATTTTTTTTAAAGGACAGAAAAGCAGAGATGAACAAAGGGAAACTACAGCTCTAAAGTTTCTAGGGAATATGGTGAGGAAGGGAAAGCAGGCTCAAGCCTTGGTCATATACATGACAAAGCAAGCATACTCTCAGGTGAGCTATTTCTCCAGCCCTCTGAGGAATTCTTTCCTTTAGCATTTCTTTTTTTAAAAATTAATTAATTTCCTTTTTGTTGCCCTTGTTTTATTGTTGTAGTTATTATTGTTGTCTGTCTTCGTTGTTGGATAAGACAGAGAGAAATGGAGAGAGGAGGAGAAGACAGAGAGGAGGAGAGAAAGATAGACACCTGCAGACCTGCTTCACCGCTTGTGAAGAGATTCCCCTGCAGGTGGGGAGCTGGGGGCTCGAACCAGGATCCTTACATTGATCCTTGCACTTTGTGCCATGTGCACTTAACCAGCTGCTTTACTGCCCAACTTCCACCTTTAGCATTTCTTAACTAAATATATATATATAGCACTTGCTTCCCTTCTCTATTTTCAAAAGAAATTTCTATAGTCTTCTCCTTTCAATAAATAACTTTATTGATTTCATAAACCATATAAATGGTTGAGCAAATAGTTACATGAATAAATGAGTACTTTCCTTGAACTTTGCATAAATGTTCTTCCTTTGTAGCTCCCGGTTTCTCTCTTGGAAATTAAGCATATTGAAAGAAGTAACTTGTATTGACATTAGCTTAGTACTAGATTAGGTATAAGAAGACCCATGTCTAGATCTTGACTTTGCAAATTGTTCTTGTGATCTTGGTCAGGGAATTTAAACAAGCCTCAGGGTCCTTGATGGAAACATTGGAATGGAAGTACTCATCTCAAGATGTTGCGATAAGGATTAAATGTAATGTGCTCTTGGCAAAACAAATACAAAATTTTATGCTGCAATCTAGTTCTGGTATTATTCTCTATAATGTGATGGGTGTGTTAAGGGTAACACATTCATTGCCTTCAGCTAAAATGCCCAGCTTGTATCTTTGTACTTTATTTTATGTTTTTTTTTTCATTTTTAGCATATGTATAAATATAGTTTCACGCAGATCTTGGCTGGTTTCCTGTGAGCCTACACTCTTTAGATTTTCTGTAAGAAAATCTCCCAGATGACAGAATGTTCTAAAGGAGCTGTATAATTATGTTGCATGGTACAAAAATAAAATGAGAAAAAAGAGAAACCAACAGCTAAACAGACCTTTGCATAAATCATTCTGTGCCCTGAGGTGGCTTGGAAAAAGAGAGATGCTCACGTTTCAAAACTCAGAGGTTCATTTGCCTTTATAGGTCCTTATTTTCTCTAAAGGCCTTACTAAACACACCCTAGGCCTTTTGTCTCTCTCTCTTTCTCCTCTCCTGCTGCACCACAACCCTCTCCAACCCACAGGCAAAAGATAATCAGAAGCCTATAGTTGTAATATCGTTAAACATACACCCGTGTGCGCGCACACACACACACGCACACGCACACATCCACACACACATCATGAAATCTGAACCGCTAGTGTGACTTTGGAGCATCACCATTTCCCAGGCATATCTTCATAGGGCAAATTATTCAGATTCTTGAAATCTCAGTTTTATTTCCCTTTTCCTTTTTAATTTTTTAAAAATATTTATTTACTGATTGGACAGAGACAGATAGAAATGGAAAGGAAGGGGGAGATAGAGAGGAAGAGAGACAGAAAGACACCTATAGCACTGCTTGACCACTTATAAAGTTTCCCCCAGGCAGGTGGGTCCTGGCAGCTTCAACCTGGTTTCTTATGCATTGTAGCATGTGTGCTCTTCCACGTGCCACCACCCAGCCTCCAAAATCTCAGTTTTCTCATCTGCCTCAGATGAGAAAACTGAGGTTTATATACTACTTTTTTAGAGTCTCTGTAATGAATTATCACAAACTTAGTGCCTAAAAACAACACATATTTATTATTTTACTGTTGAGGCAATGTTGAGATTTCAAGGTCCTACTGCATTCCATTTCTCTTTTTCTTCTACTTCCAAGATGCATCTCTTCCTCTGACATTATTTTAAACAGAAAAATCTAGAATAGTATAACTAGCTCATAATTCTTACTCAAATCTTACATGCAGATTTCCTTTTAACAGTAAGTTAGTATCCCCAGGTTATGGGGGTTAAGACATGGATCTTTGTGAGGGGACCATTATTCCATCTACAATGTACAGGTTCTTCTTCTTCTTCTTCTTCTAGCGTTTGCCCTTCTTCTGTAGCCAGTCAAGAGCATCAGGTTGAGCCTGATGTCTGTTTGTTGCTGGCTTTGAAAGTGACTGGGATCCATGTGGATTCAGTCGGCTAGGAAGGATCATCAGTTTCCCCAATAAATGGGTACTCACGGGATGCACCACGAGAAGGTCGATCCAATGCATCCCTGTACAGGTTCTAATAAGGAGAAAATCAAGTGGCATGAAGAAAAAAATTCCACTAGACTGTGTTATCTTGAATACAAGACTGAGTTTTGCATATATATATATATATATATATATATATATATATATATATATGTGTGTGTGTGTGTGTGTGTGTGTGTGTGTGTGTGTGTGTTGTGTGTATCTGAGCGTGTGCATGTGTGTTGTACATACATATGCACATATAAAATGTTTATTTAACATATTAGATACTTGGATATCTATAAATATATGTATTTAAAATGTGTAGAAGATATGTATAAATACAGAATTTCTTTCTCTTTTTTTATAAATACTTTTATAAATACTATAAATAAATGAATACATCTTCAAAGCCATTTAAAGAGTTATTGTAGTAATTATGCTTTAGTTGGTTACTATATGATAGAAAAATATTTATTTTTCTTGTTGAGAGGGCATCATTGCTCTTGGCTTACTTTTTTCAGATAGAAGATGACCTCTTAAGGGAGACACGAGGTGTCAAGTTCATATTTTGATCTAATTAAACCTGAGATCCTATAGTGACTGCACCACTTACTAGCTATATGAATATGACCTAGTCTGTTAACTTACTGAGGTTTAAGTAATATAATCTAAGTGAAGGAAAATAACAATAATAATTCTTACCACAGAATGGATGTCATACATAGTGATAACGGACCTACTTCTTTTTTAAAATTTTTTTAAAATTATCTTTATTTATGGGATAGAGACAGACAGAAATTGAGAGGCAATGGAGAGACAGGGTGAGAGAAAGAGAGACACCTACAGCACTGCTTCACCACTTGTAAAGCTTTCCCTCTGCAGGTGGAGACTGGGGGCTGCAGCCCTGGTCCTTGTGTATTGTAACATGTGTTCTCAACCAGGTGCACCACCACTCAGCCCCCCTGACCTACTTCTCTATCATGATCTGGATAGTGAACATACTTTGCCATCATCCAAATTTGAGTCTGGCCGACAACACCTTGGAGGAAGTTTCCCCCACTCTCTTTCTCTGTATCTCCTCTTTTATCTTAAAAACCTCAGTAAGTTAACAGACTAGGTCATATTCATATAGCTAGTAAGTGGTTCAGTCACTATGGGATTTCAGATTTAATTAGATCAGAATATGAACTTGACATCTTGTGTCTCCCTTAAGCAAAGAAGCATGAAATTCCAATCATCCACCAAAGCAAAAATTATACAGATTGCATTTTTAGTCTAGAACACAATAATAGCTGACATTAACAACAATCTATCCAGCAAATGAATGTATCTAGTTGGGAATTCTAAAAAATAAAAATAGATAAAACAACCTTCTGAGTAGCTCTTGATTAAGAAAAATATCAAGCTGAAATTATCTCCTCTTTAGAAATGAGCAAGCTGAATATGAAACTTGTGGAACTGGACAAAAGTCAGATGAGCCATGATATTTATTAAGAACCAAGAAAGACTGAAAATAAACAAAGGAAGCAGTCTACTCAAGAAATCAGAAAAAAAAAAGAATTATGAAACATAGTTGGATAAAGTATCAGGAAGGAACTAATAGAAATAAAAACTGAAATAAATGAAACAGGATGGGGGTAGGATCCTCATCAATAAAATACAAAAGCCTATTCTAAGGAGAGAGAGCAAACACAAATAAACACATTAAGGATGAGCTAGGGACATAACCATAGAAGCACAGAAGATAGAACAAATTTAATGAGAATACTATGTATAACTTTATACCAATAAATTTTGTAGTCTTGATAAAATGTATTCTTTCTTAGAAAATTACCAACTTTGCCTCAGTGGATAATATAAATTGACAAATAGCATTAAAAAAAGAACTATGAACTAAATAATCTACACTTGAAAAGAAACCATCCATCCCAGAGAGTTTTATAGGCAGGTCAGATCAGATCAAACCATCAGGGAAAGAATAATTTCTCTCTTTTATAAAGTGATTCAGGGAAAGAACATTAAATAACTATTTTCTACTTTTTCTTAATCCCAACATAGTTATAATGCCCAAATTTGGTAAATATCTACACTAACTCATGCAGATAATATGGTAGACATATTAGAATTGATGGAGTCCTTATATGGTTAAATACAAAAATCAATTTGACAAAGTCAGAAGTAGCTTTCTTAAACATCAGTAATAACTAACTAGAAAGTAGAAGGGAAATTACAAGAAAGAAACTGATTTTACTCCCAAAGTGGCAAAGATCACAATAATAGAAGTTAATCTGTCTAATGCATGTATGGTTATACTTTATGCCAGACATGATTTACTTATCCTCAGTTTATTTCTGTGAGGCAGGAATTTCTTTATAAATAATCACATGATGTACAGAGAAGCAAAGCATTTTGTTCAAGGTCACACTGTGACTTTTATGCAAAATACATATTTGTAACCCTGAAAATGTAGTGCATTGTATCAACACCTGCGAATTATCCTATAAGATATATGCAGGTCTTTTCATGACTAAACTTTTAAAATTCTTATTAGTAAATTAATATTAATTTATACAGTTATAAGCTAACAGGGGTATAATTCCACACCTTTCCTACCACCAGGGTTCTGTGGATGACCAAACTTGTAAACTTAATTGGAAGTTGAAAAGAGCAATTAATAGAGACCCCACTGCTATTTCTGATTAGAGGACTTTTAATTATAGATTCTGTTTCAATCAGCCAGGATAAGAAAGTAATTTTCTGTGCTTTATCAATGAAGTCTTCAAAACCAAAAATTTGCACACAACAACGTCTTTAGTGAATTAACATTTGTTTATCACACTGTATAAGTCTTTGTCACACTATTTGTGTCTCAGTTGCACAGACTTGCAAATCAGCTTCTGTATGTACTATATTCTGTTCACCACTGAAAGCCTACTTTCCATCCATCACCATACAGTTTACATGACCTATCCATCCTTCTTGACCCCTTTCCTTCCAGGTAAATACTGTTATGTTCTAAGAATCTAAACATTTGGGTTTTGTTTTGTCTGTTCATTTGCTTTGTCTTCTTTTGTTTTTATTTTCTTTTTAAAAATATTTTAATGAGAGAAATATAGAGAGGAAGACACAGTAAGAAACATTAGCGCACTGCTCAGCTCTGGTTTATGGTGGTGCTGGGATTGAACCTGGGACTTTAGAGGCTGAGGCATGTGAGTTTCTTTGCATAACCATTATGCTATCTTCCCATCCTGTGTCCTGTTTTGTCTTTTTAATTTTTTTTCAGTAATAATTGTATTTGATTTTGTTTTGACATAATCTTGATTTACAAAACTACTAATGTTTTGGGGGCCAGGTAGTGGCACTCAGTTAATCTCACATATCACTATGCATAAGGATTCTGTTTGGAGTCCCTGCTACCCACCTACAAAGAGAACTCTATATGAGCAGCAAAGCTTCAGGTGTCTTTCTCTTTCTCTTTCTCTTTCTCTTTCTCTTTCTCTTTCTCTTTCTCTTTCTCTTTCTCTTTCTCTTTGTCTTTCTATCAACCTTTCCCTCTCAATTTCTCTCAGTCCTGTCTAAAAAATGAAGAAAGAGAGAGAGAAAGTGAGAAACAGAGAAAGAGAGAGAGAGAAGGAAAAGGAGCAAAGAAAGAAGGGGGAAAAGGGAAAAGTGGCAACCAGGAACTGTAGGTTATAGTGTTGCACTAAGTCCCAGTGATAACCCTGGAGGCAAAAAAGGCGGGGTGGATCTGGGGGCCAGGAGGTGGTGTACCTTGTTAAATGAACACATCACAGTGCACAGGGATCCAGGTTCAAGCCCCTGGTTCCCACTTGCAGAGAGTGGTGAAGCAGGGATGCAAATGTTTCTCTGTCTCTATCCTTCTTTATCTGCCTTCCCCCCTGCAATGTCTCTGTCCCTATCTAATAATAAATAAATAAAAATAATTTTAAAAAGATATAAAACTACCAATATGTTAAAAATGCAAATTCTCACCTCTTTAAAATGTGTTGAGCACAGTTCCCCTACCTTGCGATACCCAGCCACCACCAAAGCACCAACATCCCACCAGTAAAGTAACTGGACTCCCACCTACCCCAGAAATCCACTTCTCCTACACTTGCCTGTATCTCCTACCCCTAAATAACCTCACTTTCCACAGGTATCATATAAGATGCTTTTTTTTTTAAATTTTTTATTTAAGAAAGGATTAATGAACAAAAACATAAGGTAGGAGGGGTACAACTCCACACAATTCCCACCACCCAATCTCCATAGCCCACCCCCTCTCATGATAGCTTTCCCATTCTCTATCCCTCTGGGAGCATGGACTCAGGGTCATTGTGGGTTGCAGAAAGTAGAAGGTCTGGCTTCTGTAATTGCTTCCCCGCTGAACATGGGCGTTGACTGGTCGGTCCATACTCCCAGTCTGCCTCTCTCTTTCCCTAGTAGGCTGGGTCTCTGGGGAAGCTGAGCTCCAGGACACATTGGTGGGGTCTTCAATCCAGGGAAGCCTGGCCAGCATCCTGGTGGCATCTGGAACCTGGTGATTGAAAAGAGAGTTAACATACGAAGCCAAACAATTTGTTGAGCAATCATGGATCCCAAGCTTGGAATAGTGGAGAGGAAGTGTTAGGGAGGTACTCACTGCAAACTTTTCTGTTTGGAGATGTGGGATAGTACCAATGTACTAACAAATTCTTGTATCTCAATACTTAAAAAAAAGGGGGGGTTGTTTATTTTCATCTGATTCATTTCATTAAGCTTGATGCCTTCCATTTCCTCCCACATTGTTGGGATTTCATCTTTTTAAATAGTGCTAAGCAGTACTATATATAGCAGCTTTTTCTCCTTCTTCTTGTCCTTCTCCTCCTCCTCCTTCTTCTTCCCCTTTCCCTTCTCCTTCTTCTCCTTCTTCTTCTCCTTCTTTCTTTCTTCTTCTCCTTCTTCTTCTCCTCCTCCTCCTTCTTCACCATCTTCTTCTTCCCCTTTCCTTTCTCCTTCTCCTTCTCCTTCTCCTCCACCTCCTCCTCCTCCTTCTTCCCCTTTCCCTCCTCCTCCTTCCCCTCCTCCTCCTTTCCTTCCTCCTCCTCCTTCTTCCCCTTTCCCTTCTCCTTCTTCTCCTTCTCCTCCTCCTCCTTCTTATTATTATTATTGTTCTTTTATCCTCCTCCTCCTCCTCCTCCTTCTTCTCCTTCTTCTTCTAATTCTTCTCCTTCTTCTCCTCCTCGTCCTCCTCCTCCTCCTTCTACTTCTTTTTTGCCTCCAGGGTTATTGCTGGAGCTCTGTGTCTGTACCACAAATCCACTGCTCTTGGAGGCTATATTTTTCCCTTTTGTTGCCCTTGTTGTTTAACGTTGTTGTGGTTATTATTATTGTTGTTGTTATTGTTGATGTCATTGTTGGATAGGACAGAAAGAAATGGAAAGGGGGGAAGATAGAGAAGGGGAGAGGAAGACACCTGAAGACCTGCTTTACCACTTGTGAAGCAACCCCCCTGCAGGTGGGGAGTCCAGGTCTCAAACTCAAATCCTTACACTGGGACTTTTGCTATTTTTTTCTTTGTTGTTAAGAGTTAATTCCACTATGGTCTGAGAAGATGCTACTGATGATTTCAGTGCTCTTGAATTTGTCTTTGTGGCTTAGCATATGGTTTATCCTTGAGAATGACCCATGTGGACTTGAATAGAATGTGTCCCCATAGCATTTTCTTTATCCAAAAGTTTGATTTGTGTTTATATAAAGACCACTGCCTCAGGAAGTAGCACAGAGGTTTATGCAACAGACTTTCGGGCTTAAGGTCTCAGAGGTCCCACTTTCAATCCTTGATAACATCTGCCTACCACCTAAAGCCATTGCTGAGCAATGCTCTGGTAAATAAGCACAAAAACAAATAGAGGGAAAAAATAGGTATATATCAATACTAAAACCCAAACTATATAGCATATAAATTCTATGCAAAATTTAACTGAAATGTTACAAGGGATTTATAAACTACCTATAAAATACATCTAAAAGGGAAAATAAAAATTTGAGGGGCTTCATGGTGGTACACTTGGTAGTGTGTACATATTACCATGCAGATGGATACAGGTTCAAGTCCCCAGACCCTACCTGCATAGGCAAAATCTTGCAAGCAGTGAAGTTTTTTTTTTCTTTTCTTTCTCTCTCTCCCTTCCCTTACAATTTGTCTCAACAAAAGAAAGGAAAAAAGTGAAGAGTTAGTTTCTAGGAGTAGTGGATTTGCCCTGTAATAGTGAGATACTGAGCCCTAGTAATTACCCTGATTGGGGGGGAAAAGATAGAAAGAAAGGGAGAAAGAAAGAGAGAAAAAAGAGAGAAATTTTGAAGTAGGAAATTAGTGCTTATGGTATGGGAAACAGATTTACTTTACATCGGTGTATCCAAAATAAACTATAAAGCTGTAATCATTTAAATTGTGTAGAATGATTTCAAGAACATATAGACAAATAAATTTGGAAACCCCCAGTTATGTTTACATGGTATTTCTATGAGTTCTTTATGTGATCTTTGGGTCACTGATTTTCATTTTTAAAATAGTTAAAAATAACCATTCCCAGCATATATAAATACCATACAAGCTAAATTACCAAAGAGGAAAAAGACTATATAAAATTACTGGAATATACAAAAAGATGTTTCATTATCTCCTAACTTCCTGAGCATCCCACAAAATTCAAAAGCAATAAAAGTCAGGAGAAAGAGGTCATAAGATATCAAAACACAAGATTAAAATACAAGTACACACTGAAAGAAAATTTCAATATATATGAAAGATGAAGGACCACTATTCAGAATACATACAGAGCAATATAGAAATCAATAATGAGAAAAATAAGCCTCACAGTAGGCAAATGGTCAGAGTACATGAATAGGCAGTCTACAGAAGGAGAAATACAAATAACGGTGGCACAAAAGGAAAGCACCTTATCAATAGTCAAAGGAATGCCAGTCAGAAAAATATATGAGTTATATTTCTTCATCCCATATTGGCAATGATGAACATGAAAGATGTAGGGTGATGGATTCTCTTATCCATCAATGATGGTATTGTAAACTTATAGTGCCTCTATAAATGGCCATTTAGTAGAGCTATCAAAATTTAAAACTCATAAAACATTGACCCAGCAATCCCTCTTCCTAGGATTTTTTTTTTTTTGTCGAAGTACCCACATGTGCACCATGATATATGCGCAAAGATCTTCACTATGGCACTATTTGTAATAGCAAATATCTATAAACAACCAAAATATCCATCAATAAAGATTAGCTAAAAGCATTATGGTGCATTTATGCTGTGCAATGCCAAATATCCATTAAAAAGATAGATCTATATAAATAATAATTTGCAAATATCTCCATGGAACAGTGTTAGGTACATATTTGTATCTCATAACAACATATAGTGTGATTCTGCTTATGTGTTTATCATGAAAATAACATAAATTATATATAATATACATATCATATATAAAGTGTTTACCTAAATGCATTCAAAAAGCTCTAGAGTAACACTTCATATTTAGCAATGATACCAGCAGAGCAGGAAGAACGTGTAACAGGAAATATAGGACATGTATGTTGTATTTCATTTATTTTTGATAATATTGAAAATGAATGTTGTATGATTAATATCAAAAGAGTACATATTCATGGGTGTATGTAGATATGTGGGTGAATGGTCAAGGGAGTACATTACTCTGATCCTTTCAGACTTTATTGAGCACTTTCCAATGTTCTACACATTTATAACACTCAGTATACAACTGCATTAAGTGACAATTACATTTAATAGATGCAAAGAAAAGGGAATATATGGACCAGGAGGTGGTTTAAGTTTAAGCTTACATGAACCATGCACAGGGTTCATGCCGCCAGTTCCTATCTGCAGGGCTGGAAAGTTTGTGAGTGGTAAAGCAGTACTGTATGTTTTTCTCTTTCACTCTCCCTCTCTATCTCCCCGGTTTCATCTCAGTTTTTCTCTCCTATCAAATTAAAGAATAATGAAGAAGTAGAAGAAACAATAAAGTCAGTTTGTTAAAAAAAAAAAAAAAGAAGAAGGAAGGTTAGACATGACTAAGCTACTAACAGTAACTTTCGTTGTACTTTGAGCAGAGGGATAAACAGTACAAAGGTGCTTCAATTACACCATGGGCTAGAGAAAATTAAGAGTGAGCTCACTTCATGTATGAAATATACCTGATCTTTCAGACTTTGTACTGGAGTGATCTGGGGTCAGGTTTTCAGCTCTGCCTGTCTACTTCCTTCAGCTGGTCCTCTTTCTCCTCTCACCCATCACACAGTGCCTTCAAAGCCTTGACAGATGGACACCCAAAGAATTTTAGCCTCTGGTTGATTTTTCAAGAACCAAGACTTCTCCTACCACCCATTTCCTATGCCTCTATAAAAGATTCCTTTCTCTTATAGAGAGATTTACAATTAAGTGTCCTTAATTTTAAACATAATATCCACATCTCATTCAGATATCTGTTTGCTCCATAGAAGAACTCACTCTACCCTAGTCCCTAGCCCCTGACCTCAAAGTCACATGAAGGGCACATCTCCTGTTAGGAGTGAGAAATTCAAGGTCAGTATGGTCCACTAACACTGTTAATGGAGTAGAAGTATGACTGCTGTCAGGGCCCTGGAAAGATCACCACTAAGCTCTAAGAGCCATAAAAACTTGTTTTTGGTAAAGCTTTCAACATTGGTTGGCAGATACTTTGGAAATAGACTCTAGTTTAAGAAACTAGTTGATAATTCCCTGTGAATTGGTCTGTCATGCTTTTAAAAGTCTGAGTGTTCATGGAAAATAGCTTTTAAATTTGGTTTGTGTGTGGATATACACTCTTGTTTCCCCCTTGACTCTTCTAAATGCCACAAATGACTTTCCTTGAATTTACCAATTTGCAGGATTAATGTGCGGCTCTCCGGACACCTGTGCCCTAGATAAATTCCAGACAGAATAGCTGTCTGTATTCCTGACCTGTTTTGCAGGCATAAGAGGTCTTGGTTTTAGGTCACCTCCAGTGGAGACATGCAGCCTATGAACTAACTCTCAACTCTGTTTTATCATGCAGTTGTGTGGAGGAGTATAAGCTGGCTTCTGATGGAAAATCATGTCTAATGCTCTCAGATGTCTGTGAGGGTCCCAAGTGCCTCAAATCTGGCTCCAAATTTAATGACACCCTCTTTGGAGAGATGCTGCATGGTTACAACAATCGGACCCAGCATGTGAACCAAGGACAAGTTTTCCAGATGACCTTCAGGTATGAGCAAACACTTACCACATCACTGACTAATCACTGATCCAAAGATTGGACAGGGGGAGGAAACCATGTAATTGAGCCCTGTCATGCTAACCAGATTCTCCTGAAACTCACTGACCCCTGAAAGTGTTAGAAGTCAGCAAAATTCACTCACTGAAGACTTTACAACTGATCTAGACTTAATTTTTACCCACACCCTATTTTCTCAGTTTTTCTGTATATGTTTAATTCAATATTAAATCATCTTGTAAGAACAGCTAATGGAATTTTTAATTTTCAAATTAATCTTTTCAGTGTATTAAAAGTAGTAACCTATGTAGGCTATTCAGGCGGTTCAAAAATAAAGACGTTAATGAAGTAGAAAATAAAATTCTCATCATCCAGAAACACCCAGAATTGACATTCTCAGAACACTTCTTTCTCCTCTATAGCTATATGTGTACACACACACACACACCAAGCAAATAAACAAACACATACACACACAGAACAAGTATTGGTGTAGTTGTTCATAAATCATTTTTTTCTCAGTAATGTGTCAAAGGTCATTATCACTGATAATAAATACAGAGGTACATAAGAAATTATAAAAGGAGGGGAGTCGGGCTGTAGTACAGCGGGTTAAGCGCAGGTGGCGCAAAGCACAAAGACCGGCATAAGGATCCCGGTTCGAACCCCGGCTCCCCACCTGCGGGGGAGTCGCTTCACAGGCGGTGAAGCAGGTCTGCAGGTGTCTATCTTTCTCTCCTCCTCTCTGTCTTCCCCTCCCTCTCTCCATTTCTCTCTGTCCTATCCAACAACAATAATAACTACAACAATAAAACAACAAGGGCAACAAAAGGGAAAAAATAAATAAAATAAATATAAAAAAAAAAAATTAAAAAAAAAAAAAAAAGAAATTATAAAAGGAGACCACATTCCTGTGAAAATGGTCCAAACAGGGTTATCAAAATTATATGTAGTTGATATCAATTCTAATTGTGAAAGACTTCCTGAAGAGTTGAAAACCCTGGGCTATTTGATTTGGAGAAGTAAGATCTTGGGTGAGATTTATTCATGTCCCTAAATCTGAAGAATCATGGTAGAATGAGAATATTTTTTTTGTGTGTGTATGTATCAGAAATGATTCTCTATAACATAAAAATCTATCTATATACATGTATATAATATAAGATGGTTTTGCATGCAAATATATTAGGATTTTTATCACAAAACAGGACTCCTTGTTTACTTGAAGTCATGTCAACAAAAGTCAGAACTAGTAAATAACACCATTGTTGCAATCATCATCACCCATCCTAGTATCGAATTAATAAAGTATTGATTGTAGTAATGTCAATAATGGGTATTATTTATCAGTATTTACTTTATGTCATTATATATTTTATTATAATAATGAGAACAGTAAGCTTTTATTACTGTAGCAGATGAGATTATTGTGAACACTTCTCATCCATTAATGTATCCCTCACAAGTGTTCTATGAAATGGTGGCTATTATCATTTCTTTTTATATAAAGTAAAAATGCAGTGACTACTGAAAACTTCTAGGATTTTTCAGAGCCAGGATAAAAGCATTGTGACTTCATTATTAAAATGCCTTGAGGTTTCCATTGCACAGTTCAAAAGTCATCATCAGAGAAGCAAAGTGATTTTCACACTAGTAAGAAGAAAAGTATTAAGATATAACTAGCTCCAAATTTTGCTCTTGTCTTCTAATCTAAGAGAATCTATCACCTAAATGTAGCATCAGATCCCACAGTGAAGGTTTCATTCCTTTAAGAATTCCCCACTACACACACATACACACACACACACACACACATACACACACACACACACACACACACACACACACACACACACACACACACACACACACACATACATCACCTTTAGATGCCAATTCCAATTCCAAAATGGAAATTGTGCTTCTGACTATAGATTGGAATTTCTAAAGACCTCCACTTTGGGTTTGACTAATTACATAGCTGACTAATAGAATTCTGAATTTTTTTTTTTTACTAAATTACTAATATTATGAAAAGGTACAAACCAGTATATATATACTGGTTTGGACGAGTATATAAAAACAGTAGGAAGAGTATATTAATATATCATTCCAGAGTTTTTCTGAACCCAAATATTTTGATATTTTGTAGGTTTGCTTGCCTAAGTCACTGGCTATTAGTCAACATCAAGTCTATCTCTGCTCCTTAGAGGTGGGGGCAGTGAAAATTCCACCTCTTTAATTACAAAGTTGGTTCCCTGGAAACTCACCCTCATTCTTAAGTGCTTATCTAAAATCATCTCATTGACTTGCTATGACACCTTTACATATTGTTCTCATCCATTGGAAATGCTATGAAACTTGTGTCAGGAACGGGGGTAAGCTTAAATGCATATTTCTTAACATAAAATCTCAAATTCATACCAATATTCTGTGTAGTTATTACATCCTCTTTTAGTACATACTGTGTTCCATATACCTAGTATTTATATCCCCAAATACAGTGAAAAAAAATGAGGAGGAAATGTTTCCAGACTCTTTGACTTTTAGGTGTGTGTGTGTGTGTGTGTGTGTGTAGTATGTACCATGAAATAAAGATACAAAACTTCAGAAAAGCAATCAACATGGGATCTAATTGACTTGGATTTAGTTTAGCAGGGGTGCATCTATTAGATTAAAAGCTATAATAAGACTTTGTAGTCTACTTTTCCACTGAAGTGTTATTTAACTAATACCTGGAAGATGAGTGGGAGTTAGCATCAAAAGCAGAGGCAGATGTTTAAAGGGAGAGAACTTGCTGGCTTCAGAAATTAAAGTCTGCAGTGATAGATGCTGAATACAGAGGGGAAAGTGGGGGAGGAATTTAGGAGTGTAGTTTTATATATGTATCTATGTGCATAAGACCCACCATGGTCAGTCTGGGAAGATTACATACTGGTTATGTATAGTAATTTAAAAAAATGAAAGACTTTGGGTGGAGGTTTGGTCAAGGTGTAAGCAAATGGTAAGTTTATTACATTGCTGTACGGCGGTATGGTCTGGTATTATCTAGGTACAGCAAAATAGGCAATGTGGCAGAGATATTGGCTAGTCATAATGCTGAAAAGTCGTGAGTCTTTTAAGCTAGTAGTTTCACCAGAGCTGAGCTCCATGTGTTCCTGTCCTGGGAGAAGTGGCTATGGGGGAGATTTGGAGAGAAAAGCCAACACTGAGAGCTTGCAGGAGAAGCTGGCTGCAGCTGAGTTGACAACAACAGAGGCTGAAAAAGAGACCTACTTCCACCAGATACTTGCTTAAATCAATTCTTTTGTTTGAGTAAGTTCACAGTATGCTCATCAGTATGATGTCAGCTATATGCTAATTACGTTACACTTTGTCAGCCTCAGCCATATGCTGATTGCAATCTTGTCCCAACTGTTACACAAAAGACTTTCATGTTTGAGGCTCTGAGGTCCCAGGCTCAATCCCCATCAACACCAAAAGCATGAGCTGAGTAGTGCTCTGATCTCTATCTCATCAAAGGCATCTTCTTTACCTGTTAACCCTCACACACAGCTCATCACTCCCTCCAATAATTACCAGCACAAACATATGTATATGTATATGTATATGTATATGTATATGTATATGTATATGTATATGTATATGTATATGTATATGTATATGTATATGTATATGTATATGTATATGTATATGTATATGTATATGTATATGTATATGTATATGTATATGTATATGTATATGTATATGTATATGTATATGTATATGATGTATATGTATATGTATATGTATATGTATATGTATATGTATATGTATATGTATATGTATATGTATATGTATATGTATATATAATAGAGGGGGAGTTCATATACACATCTCACAGCCTTCTTTGCTGCTTACCAGTTGTTGGCCATCTGGGTTGCTTCCAAGTTTGGTCTATTACAATTTGTGCTGTTATTAACATAGAATGCATAGATCTCTATGGGTGTGTTTTTATTTTTTCAAAGTCTCATCATTCCATTTCTCTGAAGACTTAAATTGTTTCTATCCCTCAACAAGAGTGTGGCAACATTTCTTTCCTTCCACATTGTTGCCAGTACTTGTTTCCAAACATTTTTTTGGTGAAGGTCATTCTCACTGGTGTGAGAAGATATTTCATTATGATTTTAATCTACAATTCCCAAAATATATGTGATGTTGAACATTTTTTTATGTCTCTGGATCATCTGTGTGTCTTCCTTGGAGACATTTTATTTAGCTCTTATAGTCCCATTTTATTGACTTCTTTGGATTTTTATTATTTTGCTATATCCAAATTTTTATCCCATCAGCAAATGAGAGAAGTCTTATATGGTTGAGGAGGAAGAATATGCATTGTATATGAATTGCATTGTATCTTCCAATCTATGGGCATTGCATGAAAAGTAGATTTTAATGAGCTAGGAAAGGGAAAGAATGAGATTGGTGTCTATAGTGACAGTGTTGGTGGCTTTTTCAGAATGAGAGGAACAGTGGAGAAAAAAAAGAGTATAGGGCAATAGTTGTAAGGTATAATGGACAAGGCTCAGGTAGTAGTTGTAGGCAAAGGATAAGAGCAAGGGAGAATTTAGATGTGACTGGAAGTCACATAGCAATCAAGTAGCAGAGTTAAATTCTCCAGTTCCTTGTGAAGTTCTTTCTGTGATTTAAGATTCTCAAGCTGAGGCTAAAAGCTACTTTGTTGGGGAAAAAAAATCTTAGAAACGTTTTAAGGACAATCTGAATGAACTACTCAACAGTGAGATTCTACCATGCTGGTTTTCTGTAATGTTAATATCTATGAAACTGTCTTTAGCATGATAATGAATAAAATAATGCTGTATGGAATTCACAAGGGGGGAAGGAAAGAAATTGTCTCTTGCCTTTGAAAAAGAAATTTACAAGCTTGGAAGATAATGAGTACAGTTGGAAAAAGAAAAAGATGAGAAAATTTAATTTGCAATGCAGTTTTCCAAAGGAATGCCAATATTTTTCAAGAAGTGAGACCTTTTGCAAGGAATGATAAAGGACTTCCCAGAGGCTGAGACTTATGAACTGGTCTTTGAAGTAATGTCAAGTAACAGTGCTTTTTGGAAGAGATAGGAACTAAAAGAACATGTCCAGGTAGAAAACTGCAAATACACAAAGATATGGATAAGCAATAGAGCCAGAGGTCAGAAAAACAGTTCTCCAGACAGACCTGAATCCAAATCTTTGCCCCACTTATGACAAAGATAATTCTATTGTCTTCGCTTTAAAAGAGAGTAATTTTGGCCCAGAAGGTGGTATAGTAGTAGAGTGTAATAAGTTCTATACATTAAAGTCTGAGTATTTTGAATCCAAGTATCAAAATGTGTATAAGATTGATGCTCTTGTTGCCTTCCTGACTCTTTTATTAATGAATAAAGATATTATTAAAATATATAATACAATTGTTGTACCGGGGGGGTCTTCCAAAGACCACCAAGAGACAGTTTTGGGTATGCAAAAGCAAAAGGAGTTTATTGCTAGCTGGCTAGGGTCAGGACCATCACAAATGCAGACACAGCTGCTCCTGGTGCCGACCCCAGCAACTGGCCCTCTTTTATAGGAGTGTCCAAATACATTGAGCAAACATCTTGCTGTTTTTGGTTATATCAGGGGGTTTGCAAAATTTTTAGTTTCCTGTTAGGTTTTAGTTCAGTTTTGGTAAACTGCTTGTTTTCCTCTTAGCAGTTTTGGTAAACTGCTTGTTTTCCTCATACCACTTTTGGTAAACTGCTTCTAGTTTCCATTAATTGCTCTAGCTTCCAGTAATTGCTCTAGCTTATAGTAACCACCCTTAATTCCGGGATTTGTTTTCCAAGAAACTGAGGCCTATTCTATTTCTGCAGTTTTTGGAGCCTGTCATGGAGTTACTGCAGTCTAGTCCCTTCACAAGTATTTTTTAAGTGCCAACCACTGCAAAAGGCACGCTGCATTATAAATAGTTTGATTTCTTGCAGAACTATCAGAGGGTCTGGGAAAGAATAGTTTAGTTAAATTAAAAATAAAGGCGGGGTGTCAGGCAGTAGTGCAGTGGGTTAAGAACAGATGACGCAAAGCACAAGGACCTGAGTAAGGATCCCGGTTCAAGCACCCAGATTCCCACTTCCTAAGATCTGAAGCAGGTTTTCAGGTGTCTATCTTTCTCTTCCCCCTCTGTCTGTCGCTCCTCTTTCCATTTCTATCTGTCCTATCCAACAACAAGGACATCAATAACAACAATAATAACCACAACAATGATAAAATAACAAGGGCAACAAAAGTGGAAAAATGGCCTCCAGGAGCAGTGGATTGGTAGTACAGGCACCAAAGCCCAGCAATAACCCTGGTGGAAAAAAAAAAAGGTGGATTCAAGTTGTGTAGTAAGATGTTAGAGCCTGAAAAATCTTTCTGTAATCCTAGGACTTAATTTCCATATGGGAAAGGGACTTGGCTGAGGTCTCAAAGCAAATCATTCCAGGGCTTAGCCATGTTCTCAGACCCCTGGTTTCCCAGCAGGTTTGTCTTTCTATGGACAGGCTGGTTGGTAAGAATGGTTCCTGGGCCAGTGGAATAACTCAGATAGTGCACTGCTTGGCCATTTGCAGGCTCAAGCCCAAGTACTGCCCTCCCTCCCAATGCACACACACAAGCACACCACCACCACCACCACCACCTTGAAGAGAACTTTATACATTCTCTCTGCTTCTCTCCCTCTTTGTTTCTATTTATAAAATTTAATTAAATAAAAATAATACTACTTTCAAGACTGGAGTAGAAGTCTTCAATGTGCAGTGTGAGACAGAACTGTAGCCCCACCATGAATCCTCATCCTCTTAAATCTTTGCCTAGCCTTTGATCTTGGGTTGTATCTAAATCTCTCAATAGTCAGGTTCTGCATCTACCCTGGTTTGCTTATAGAGGGGGAGTTCAGTTGATACTAGGGGGACTGGCCTTCTGAGCATAACTTTTGAGTGTTTCCTGTTGTTGATCACAAACCTCATGTAACAGTCAGTTAATACAACTGTGGCATATTATGTTTATTGCAGACTATATTCTTAGGTTAGAGCAATATTGAGAAAAGAAGATGTCATTAAGAAAATCTAAGAAAGAGAAAAATATGTTGAAATTTTATCAACCAGTTGTTTGGGAGGTAGTACAATGGCTAAATTGTTAGACTCTCAATCATGAAGCCTGAGTTTGAACCTTCACATTGCTTATACTAGTGTGATGCTCTGGTCTTTGTCTATTAACAAACAAATCTCTAAGAACAAGCTAACAAACAAATAATAAAATTTTATCAACCAGCTAAACTTTGCCAACAAATCGTATTTTATTGGACATAAAATATGACAAGTGTATCCACATACTTCAGACCTGTGGCTTTTTTTTTTTTAATATTGACACAGAGGCAGAGAGAAAGTGAGATAGACTACAGCACTGAAACTTCCTTTATGATGATGGGGGCCAAACTTGAACCTAGGTCATACACATAGCACAGCAGCACATTATCCAAATGAAATATTTAACCTGCTTTCAAACCTGTGTTCTTTAAGACTCAACATTGTATCAAACAGACTATATTTTTCTCTCTTTTTTTTCAGTAGTCTTAAGATTTGGGAAATTACCCCCAAATTACCATTATATTAGAGTAGTTAAAATTGTCATCCTTAGTTTCAGTTAAACTTTCTTTCCATATATATTTCTGTCCTCAGACAGTGACACCTGTGAGAGTCATGTGCTAAGACAGTTGGACTCCCATAGTGAAAAAATGAAAGGCTTTTTATGAGTCTAAATTGATCTCTTTCAAGTCTTCCCATACTGAATCCCAGACAGGGTATGACTATGTCTCCTCTGACCTCCCCTTTACATAAATAGGCTTGCATATATTTCAGTATTAAAAGCATTGTCATTTTTCTCCTCCTTTCTTGTCTTCCTCTTTCAAGTAATCATCAGTCCATCCTTCCAGAGTAGCCAGCAGTTGTCATACTAACCTTCCTGCCATATGCTTCATTTCCTGACAACTGCCTCCCTTGGGATTTCCAATTCTATCAGCTAAACTGTTTCCCAGATTACAGATATATCATACTTTTCTCTCCTCCCCATTCCTGCCCAGATTCCCATACTTAATGTCTGCTGATAGAAGATAGGTGTACATTCTCATTTCTTTTCTTGAGTAAGTGAAAGAGAAACTTCTGCTTTATCAAAAGTCTTACATTTAATGTCTCCACATTGGACAAGTACGTAAAGATGAATTGATTCAGCCCTAACCCTTTGTGGTATATATGAAGAAACTGACATCCAGGAGGGGATATGACTTACATGTTAATCATGGTTTGGGTTCCCCTGAGGTTGAAAGTTAGAATTTGCATTTCTTAGACCAGTGCTCTCTCTGTTTCTGGCTATCATTTTTTCCCTTTATTGGGGGATTAATGGTTTACATTCAACAGTAAAATACAATAGTTTTTACATGCACATTTCCACATGACAATGCACCCCCCAATAGGTCCTCCTCTGCCATCATGTTCTAGTACCTGAACTCCCCCACCCACCCACCCCCGTAGTCTTTTACTTTAGTGCAATATACCAACTCCAGTCTAAGTCCTGCTTAGTTTTTTCCCTACTGATCTTGTTTTTCAACTTCTGTATAAGAGGGATATCATCCTATATTCATCCTTTTGTTTCTAACATATCACTTAACATGATTTCTTTAAGCTCCAGCCATTCATCTGTTGTCTGACACAAGTTGCTTCCAGGTTTTGGCTATTACAAATTGTGCTTCTATGAACATAGGTATAAAGAAATCTTTTTGGATTGGGTATATTTGGTTACTTAGGATATATCCCCAGGAGAGGAATGGCAAGGTCATAGGGTAGGTCCACTTCTAACCTTTGGAAAATTCTTTAGACTGCTCTCCACAGGGCTTGGACCAATTTACATTCCAACCAACAGTGCAGGACATTTCCTTTGTCCCCACAACCTCTACAGCATTTGTTGCTGCTTCCTTTTCTGATATATGACATTCTCACAGGAGTGGATTGGTATCACATTGTTGGCCTTATTTGCATTTCTCTGACAATAACTAGGAGCAGTTTTGTTTGTTTGTTTGTTTGTTTGTTTTTGTATGTTTGTCAACCTATTGGATCTCTTCTATGGAGAATATTTTGTCCATGTCCTCACCCCATTTTTGGATGGGGTCATTTGTTTTCTTGTTGCTGAGTTTGGAAAGCTTTATATATATTTTGGTTATTAGCCTCTTTTTCTGATGTATGCCATGTGAAGTTCTTCTCCCATTCTGTGGGAGGTCTTTTTGTTTGAGTGGTGAATTCTTTTGCTGTGCAGAAGCTTTTTAATTTGATGTAGTTCCATTGGTTTATTTTTTATTTAGTCTTCTTTGTAACTGGATTTGTTTCATTTAAGATGTCTTTAAAATTTATATGGAAACAAGTTCTGCCAATATTTTCCTCTAAGTATTTGATAGTTTCTAGTCTAATATCCAAGTCCTTGATCCATTTGGAATTAACTTTTGTGTTAAAACATACTGAAATATTGTGGTTCAGTTTTCATTCCAATGTTTCAACCCAATTTTTCTTACACCATTTGTTGAAGAGACTCTCTCTTTAAGTTTTTAAGTTTGGGCACTTTGTCAAAGATTAGATGTCCATAGCTGAGGGATCTTACTTCTGGGATATCAATTATATTCTACTGGTCAGTGTGTTTATTCATGTTCCACTACCAAGCTGTTTAGATTACAATGGCCCTATAATACAATTTGAGATAGGTGAGTGTGGTGCCTCCAGTTATGTTCTTTCTTCTCAAGATTGTTTTGACAATTCTATGTCTTTTCTGGTTCCAGATAAACATTTTTGGCTTTTGTTCTGTTCTCCTAAAAAATGTGGTTGGGATCATGATGGGGATAGCATTACATTTTTATATGGCTCTGGGTAGTATATTAATTTTGATGATATTAGTTCTTCTAACCCATGTACGTGGAATATCTTTCCACTTCTTGGTGTCTTTTTCTATTTCCTTGAATAGTGACTCATAATTTTCACTATACAAGTCTTCCACTTTTTTTGTTAGGTTTATTCCTAGATATTTTATTGTTTGTGTTGCTATAGTAAAAGGAATTTATTTCTGGATTTCTTCTTCTGCTACCTTAGTGTTTGCACAGAGGAATGCCACTGACTTTGGTATGTTAATTTTGTAGCCTGACACCATAGTATATTGCCTGACACCATAGTATATTGCCTGACAATTTCCAAGAGCTTCCTGCTGGAATCTTTTGTTTTTTCTATGTATACTATCATATCACCTACAAATAGTGAGAGTTTGACTTCTCTCCCAATCTGTATCCCTTTAATTCCTTGATCCTGCCTGATTTATGGCAAGAACTTCCAACACTATGCTGAGTAGTAATGGTGATAGTGAGTAACCCTGTCTTTTACCTGATCTAAGGGGAAAAGCTCCAATTTTTCTCCACTGAGTATGATTTTAGCTGTAGGTTTGCTATGTATAGACTTCACTATCTTGAGGAATTTTCTATCTATCCTCATTTTTTTTTAGTGTTTTAATCATAAGGGATGTTCATTTTATCAAAGGCTTTTTCTGCACCTATTGATGTAACCATGTGGATTTTGGTCCTGATTTGTTTGATATGGTGGATCACACTGATTGATTTATGCATATTAAACCAACCTTGTATCCCTAGAAGAAACCCCACTTGGTCATGCTGAACAATCTTTTTAATATATTGCTGTGTCTGGTTGGCTAGAATTTTGCTCAGTATTATAGCATCTATATTCATTAGAGATATCAATCTTTAGTTTTCTTTTTTTGTTGTATCCCTGTCTGAGTTTGATATCAGATAACTCTCCGTTTTGTAGAACTCTCCCTTTTGTTTTGTAGAATTTATTTGTAAAACTATCTGGTCCATGATTTTTATTCTTGGGAATATTTTGGATAACTATTTCAATTTCTTTGACTGTGATTGGCCTATTCATATATTCTAGTTCCTATTTGTTTGATTTTGAAAATTTGTAGGTATCTAGGAACTTCTACATTTCTTCCAGGTTCTTTTAGCTTGATTTCATATAGTTGTTCATAGAAGCCTCATATGATATATTGAATTTCTGTGGTGTCTGTTGTGATATATCTCCTTTCATTTACAATCTGATTTATTTGGGTCTTCTCCCTTTTTTGTTTTTTGAGCCTGGCTAAGGGTTTGCAAATTTTGTTTACTCTTTCAAAGAACCAACATTTTGCTTCATTGTTCTTTCGTATGGTTTTCTTCTTTTTTTTTCTTTTTTATTTAAGAAAGGATTAATTAACAAAACCATAGAGTAGGAGGGGTACAACTCCACACAATTCCCACCACCCAATCTCCATATTCCACCCCCTCCCCTGATAGCTTTCCCATTCTGTATCCCTCTGGGAGCATGGACTCAGGGTCATTGTGGGTTGCAGAAGGTAGAAGGTCTGGCTTCTGTAATTGCTTCCCCGCTGAACATGGGCGTTGACTGGTCAGTCCATACTCCCAGTCTGCCTCTCTCTTTCCCTAGTAGGGTGGGTCTCTGGGGAAACGGAGCTCCAGGACACATTGGTGGGGTCTTCAGTCTAGGGAAGCCTGGCCAGCACCTGATGACATCTAGAACATACTAAGCCAAACAAATTGTTGAGCAATCATGGACCCAAAGCTTGGAATAGTGGAGAGGAAGTGTTAGGGGGATACTCACTGCAAACTCTAGTGTACTTCTGCTTTCAGGTATATATTTTGCAGTAGTTTAAGGATACGTGTGAACATATGCTCTCTCCCACAGAAACTGGTGTATATCTAGGTTTTGGGACTTTGTTAGAAAGTGAACCACCTGAGATGGAATTAGAGTATACTATGAAAGGAAAGGTCTCAGCCGAGTAATGAAGCTGAAGGGTTGTCATTCCAGTTTTCTTATTTTCAATGCTTTTATTTCTGCCCTAACTTTAGTTATTTCAATCCTTCTGGTTGCTTTAGGGTCTCATTGTTTTTCTTCTTCTAAATCTTTAAGTTGTGCATTCAGGTTGTTTATTTGGCTTTATCTCATTTCCAAATGTGTGCTTGTATGGCTATGAATTTCTCAGTACTCCCTTAGCCATATCTCAAATGTTTTGATAGCTCCTGTCTTCATTTTCACTGAACTCTCAAAACATTTTTATTTCTTCCTTAATTTCCTCTTTGACCCAGTAGTTGTTAAGTAATATGCTGTTGTGTTTCCATGTTTAGGGATATTTACTAATTTTTTGTTCATTTTTAAGTATTAATTTAATTTCAGTGTGGTCTGAGAAGATGCTTGGGTTGATTTCAATGCTCCTGAATTTGCTGACACTGTCTTTGTGGCCAGACAAATGGTCTATTCTTGAGAATGATGCATGTGGACTTGAATAGAGTGTGCATTCCAGTCTTGGGGTGAATGACTGTGAAAATGTCCAGTAGCTCTAGTTTATTTATCTCTTCATTAAGCTCCCTCATTTCTTTATTGATCTTCTACCTTGATGCTTTGTCAAGTTAAGAAAGTGGCGTGTTGAAATCCCCTACTCTTAGTATGTTTCTGTTAATATATTTCTGAAGTTCTTTCAGTAGATCTTTGATATATTTAGATGGTTTCTCGTTGGGTGCATAGATTTTAATAGTCATTAAGTCCTCTTGATTGACTGATCCTCTGACCTTTAAGTAATCTCCATCCTTATATTTTATCATTTTAAGGTCTATCTTGTCGGATATGAGAATAGCTGTTCCTGCCCTTTTTTTTGTGGTCAGTTGGCTTGTTTAATAGTTTTCCACCCTTTAATTTTAAGTCTTTGTTTGTCTTGTTGAGTTGGGTGGGATACCTGCAGACCACATATGGTTGGGTTGTGTTTTCTGATCCATCTTCCTACTCTCTTTTAACAGGTGAATTCAGGCCATTGACATTTATTGATATTGTAATGCCATTATTCTAAATAAGAAGTATTTAGAGTGTTCTGATATATGGTATTTTTATGGTGATGTGATTGTTTATAGGAGACTTTTCAGAACTTCTTACAGAGCAACTATCACTTCTTACAGTGATAGTTGATTCTTTCAACTGTTTCTTTTTTTTTCCCTCCAGGGTTATTGCTGGGCTCAGTGCATACACCATGAATCCACCGCTCCTGGAGGCCATTTCCCCCCCTTTTTTGTTGCCCTTGCTGTTGTAGCCTCTTTGTGGTTATTATTATTACCATTGTTGATGTTGTTTTTTGTTGGATAGGACAGAGAGAAATGGAGAGAGGAGGGGAAGACAGAGAGAGGGAGAGAAAGATAGACACCTGCAGACCTGCTTCACCACCTGTGAAGCGACTCCCATGCAGGTGGGGAGCCAGGGGCTCAAACTGGGATCCTTATGCCGGTCCTTGCACTTTACACCATGTGCGCTTAACCCACTGCACCACCGCCCGACCCCTTCAACTGTTTCTTGTCAGAGAAGTTTTTTTATGCCTCTAACTAGTTTTAATGGCAGTCTAGCAGGATACAATAGTCTTGGTTGATAGTCCTCATTGATTCTTGATATATATCTTGCCATTTTCTTCTGGTCTTTAGTGTTTGTGTGGAGAAATCTGCTGCTAATCTTGTGGGGTTTCCTCTGTAAGTGACTCTGTTTTTTCTCTTGCAGCCTTCAAGATCCTTCCTTTATCCTTATTCCTTTTCATTCTAAATGTGATGTGTCTTGGTGTCTTTAAACCTGGGTTAATTCTATTGGGGACCCTCAGAGCTTCTTGAAACTTTATGTTTTTCAGGTTGTCTAGACTAGGGAAGTTTTCATCTCTTATGTCTTGTATATTTTTTTTCCTCTCCCTCTCTTTCTTCCTCTGGTAAGTCAATAATACATATTTTACTTCTTTTGAACTCACCCCATATGTCTCTGTTTTTTTATCTCTTTTTCATATTTCTTACTTCTTTTTTAGGTTACTCTAATTCATCCTTGATCTTGCTAACTCTGTTTTCTGCCTCACTCATTCTGTTCTTTCTCCCCTCTGTTGTTCTCTGAAGCTTAACTATTTTGTTACCCTGTTTTGATACTATATTATCTTATTCAACTACTTGTGCTCTTAGCTCAGCTATTTTAGCTTTCAGCTCTCTAATTACCTGGAGACAGTGTTTTCTTTCGAAGTCTCATTTTTTGTTCCCCCATTTCTGATTATTACTCTCAAGAGCTTTCCTTACTCCTGTGACTAATACCTCCGTTAGTATTTGGATGTTGTCCTCATTCTTATGTGATTCTATCTTTTGTGGGTTTTATCAGGGCTTTTGTCCTCGTTCATTTCTCCAATGTTTCTTCTTGGTTTAACCATTGTATATAGTGTGTTATGAGGTCCCTCCCTCAGTACTATTCAATCCACTAATCACTCTTTCCTGGATTGACTTGTGTCATAAGTAAGATACTTAAAAAGTTCACAACAGGTGTCTAACAACAAGAGAGGCTGAGAAAGTTGTGGTATATACACAATTGAATATATATGTACACAATTGAATACTACTCAGCTATTAAGAATAATGAACCCATCTTCTTCAACCTACCTAAGACAGAGTTTAAAGAAATAATGTTAAGTGAGATAAGCCAGAAAGAAAAAGTTGAGTGTCAGATGATCCCATTTATAAACAAGAGTTGAGAAAAAAGAACAGTAAAGGAAACACAAAGTAAAAGTTGGACTGGATTTGGAGTATTACACCAAAGTAACAAACTGTGTGTGAGAGTTTGAGAATTTAACTGACAGAAGTGATCAAACACAACCACAGAACATACCAAAGATAAATAAGTGGTGACAAGAGTTCAAGAGAAGGAGAAAGATGGTAAAAGATGGAGAGAAGAAAAAAAACTGATGGAAGTGATGAAGTAGGAAATCAAAGTGGCAGAAAGAGAAGGATCCATAGTTCACACTAAAGTAACAAGAGAATTTCCTCTGAAGAAGAAATAACGGTTGCTTGAGAGATTGGTTAATACATAGAAAGAACTCTTATTTAGGAGCCAGGTTCAGGTGAACATGAAATCATGAAGAAGCTCTTTGGGGTTGATGAAATGCAGTGTGCTGTGGAAATATGAAGAGTTAAAGATCTCATTTTTAAATTGTCCCTGTGCCGAGCTAGCGTGGGGGTGCCTCTTCCCTGGTGTGTACTCTCTGGGTTGGAGAGAACTGTACTGAAGCTAGCCTGGGCTGCTACTCACTCAACGATGTGGGAGAGATGACTCGAACTCATGGCGGAGTAGCAATGCAATTGTTGGTCAGAGAGCAACACTTTTAAAAGCCAGACTCGGAAGTGACAAGTTGGAAATGGAAATGGCTAGGAAAGGGGTGGAGAAAGGTAAAAGAGCACTGGGAAGGTAGAAACTTCCTTAGCAACTGTTGCGAGGGTTTTACCTGGTGGGATTAATGATACCCTGGAGGCAGGGAGGGTCTTGAAAGATAGATCAAAGGAATGAAATGGGTAGGGATCCTTCAAGCAAAACAATAATTATGTAGATAGGCCATAGTATCAAGAATGCAGGGTGGAGCAGGGGGAGCTGGCTTAACAATTTCCCGACATGCCTGTACCTAGTAATCTGTGCCAATCAAGCTTTTTTTCTGTCCCTCTTTGTTGTTTTCGATGGGCTGGCTTCACGGGCGGGTAACAGATGACCAGGGACTCATGGCTGGGTTGTGCGCAGTATCTCTTTATTCATACAGGATGCAGCACAATCTAAGCCAAGCTAAGCTAAACTCACAACTAACTAAAACAAACAATGTCATCTTTATATATACTTCCCAAGTAGGGTGTGAACAGGATGTGATGCAGAGAGGGTGGAGAGAAAAGTGAGTGGTGAAAATCAGGGTGTGACAAGGAGAGGATCAGGGTGTGACAAGGAGAGGGGGTGGAGCAGGTGAGAATTCTACCACTAAACCACCAATGCCCTGGAGGGAAGGTGGTGCTTGTTAACAGAGGTTATGTAAATAGAATGAAGTGTTAAGCAGGGGGGATTTAAACCAAATGAAACAGAAAAGGTTTTTAGAAGTATACCAACAATTCCCCCTTTTTAACTAATGGCCATAGTATCAGGATTGTGGGGTGAACAGAAACCTATATCGCACAGGTGTTTTCAAAAGAACTGGCATAGGACATGGAAAACAAAATAGGTGAACAGCAATAACCAGTGTGATGCCAAGGGGAACATTTCTTGACTCAAAGGGCAAGGCCTAGCAGGCGAAAGGGCATTTCTTGCCTCTGGGAGCACTTCATGCCTCTGGGGGCATCTCTTGCCTCAAAGGGCGTTTCCTGCCTCTGTGGGCATAACCTAACAAAGAGGAGGAGTTTTCTGTCTCTGGGGACAGAGCCTGCAGGCGAGGGTACATGGTCTATAAAGTCTTAAGGCAATTGGCTGAAGTTAGTCTTTGAGAAACACAGCAGCGTGTACCAGTAAGTCCGATGGAGGTGTCAGTCCAAAGTAGATGACCATGGAAGAAAATGCCAGGGGATGAAACACTGCACTTCTGTCTCAATGGGGAATGTCGGCCACCAGAATTCTGCTTTTCTGTAGACAGTGATCTTTGGAGTCTGTGAATCTGTTTCTTCAGGTCGTGCCAGGTCACATCATTGGTTTCTGGGGATGTGTTGTAGTCATTTCATCTTGTAGGCGATGTCAGAGAACACGATCCAAATGGATTTCCAGGAATTCCATTTGAGTAGATGCTTTTTCATGTGAAGACATGTAGTATCATGAGTCCCTGGAGGGCGTCCTAGTCCAAAAAGCTCCTCGAAATTCCATTTAGGGTGCTTCTGATTGTTCCTGCTGGATTGCTTCAGGCACCCATTTTTAAAAGTGTCTTCCCATCGAATAAAGAATCCAATCAGGAGAGTAGAACTAACCACGTGTCTCCATTCTTGGGGACTGCCAAGGTACTGGAGAACGTTCCTCAAATTAGAGTAGTCCTTCTCCATGGGAAACATGCGAGAAGAAGTCCAGAAAGTCCCAGGGGAAAGCTCCGTGCATATCCCAAGGTCTATGATCACGGTCATAAAGAACCAAATTGTGGCCTGGAGCAAAATGTAGTCCTTTTCCTCGGGAAACATGGGAGAGGGAATCCAGAAAGTCCAAGGATAAATCTCTGTGCATCTCCCAAGCTCTATGATCCTGGTCATAAGAAACCAAAGTTCCCAGTCAGGGAACCGAAATGTGGCCCAGAGTAAAATGTTCCAGAGACAGAGAAACTGTCTCATAATGAAACAGTAGAGGCTTTGGCAAACCTCTTCATAAGTAGAAAGGCAACCCATGGTGGATGGGTAGCCAAGTTTACTTATCTGGGCGATGGGCGGGTTAGGTCCCACATCGGTGCCGGTCTCTGTTTCAGGGCTTATGTCAGTCCCTTGTTCGGGTGCCATATGTCAGGCTGAGCTTCATTGATGGGAGACAGACCACCCGGGACTCATGGCTAGGTTGTGCGCAGTATCTCTTTATTCATACAGGATGCAGCACAATCTAAGCCGAGCTAAGCTAAACTCACAACTAACTAAAACAAACAATGTTGTCTTTATATATACTTCCCAAGTAGGGTGTGAACAGGATGTGATTCAGAGAGGGTGGAGAGAAAAGTGAGTGGTGAAAATCAGGGTGTGACAAGGAGAGAATCAGTGTGTGACAAGGAGAGGGGGTGGAGCAGGTGAGAATTCTACCACTAAACCACCAATGCCCTGGAGGGAAGGTTGTGCTTGTTAACAGAGGTTATGTAAATAGAATGAAGTGTTAAGCAGGGGAGATTTAAACCAAATGAAACAGAATGGGGTTTTTAAAAGCATACCAACACCTCTTGGTATAATGAGTTGGCAATGAACCAGGCAGGGTCACCGTCAAAATTCTTTCTATTAGTTCTTGATCAATAAGGGAATTGGCAAAGACTGTTGGAGTGAGATAAATTCATCAAAGTTTGGTGGAATTTAATGTGTTGTTTTTATCTTGTATTGTATACCCCATTTGCATGTTGACCTACCTCACTTAGTTCCTGCAAGAAGAAAAGGTCAACTTTGGTCATAGATTACAGGGATTAAGATAAACATCAGGCAAAGCACTATTATTGGTCCCAGAGTTTCAGAAGTTGCAGCAAGGAGAAATTGCTTAGGAATAAGAATTGAGCAAATTACAATTTTTGCAAAAGCCTCATAAAAATGAGCTAGTTCTGCCAATAGAAGACATTTGCTCATAGGCCTTCAAGAGTGACTTACAAAGCATGAGGAGCTCATGAGAAATTTACTAGAAAGGCACTTTTCAATCTGCTCTGATGATAAAATGTGCAGATTGTACAGCATACGAGGATAGTTTTGGGTAAGAGGTGGGATTTCAGGATGAAACACCACCAACCCATGACTAGGGAGAGAGACAGGCTCCCCAAGGAACTGAGCAAAGCTTGCTTTCCTTAGTGGCACCTCCTCGTTCCTCGGCTGAGTCCCATCTTATTAAGCAGACTTCAAAGTCATAGTCTTGGGGCAGCAAAGTAGCTAAGTTGAATAGTGTTTTTGCTTTGCCATATTTGCAACCTAGTTTTCAGTCTGGTCCCCACCATACTTGGCATTACACACACACACACACACACACACACACACGCACACACACACACACGCAAACTAAAAGCATCAGTCAAATTGTATTAGTACCCTGGTAACAAATAACTTCAAGGGAGCCAGAAAGTGGTGCACTGGGTTGAATGCACACACTACATGTAAAAGGACTCAGGTCTGAGCCCCTGGACTCTACTTTCAGGAGCAATGCTAAAGGTATCTTTCACCTTCTCTTCTTTGTTATCTCTCCCTCCCCTCTCAATTTCTCTGTGCCCTATCACATAAAAAGAAAGAGAAAAAAAGAAAAGAAAAAAAATTCTCCCAGTGAAAGTGGTGGATTTATCTTGAAGGCACAGAGACCCAACAATAACCAGGGAATACTAAATAATGAATAAATAAAACATCAAAAGCTATGGTTTGAGTGTTCAAAGTATCTCATCCTTCAGAAAGCAAGAAAACAAATGATAGCTCATTACTGCTGTACATGAAAGGCCCATGGAATCATAGCACTCCAAGTGTTTTCTTCCAATCAGAACTCAATATACAGGACAATGAGCACAAATTGTTAAGGCTATACATCCTGCACAGAATCACAGAGGTCCTGCTCATGTTTGGGAATCTGAATTGACATATGTGTCATGTGATGGAATCAGGAGTTAATGCTTGCTCTTTTCAACCCTCTACAACCTCCTCATCATTATTCATGAAAACCCTGTTCAAATATAGATTTTTTTCCATATGTCCGTTTATAATTGGTACTCAATAAACATAAAATACACCAGTGCTTCTCAAACTATAGTGACATACAAACTGCGAAGGAAAGCCTACTAAAATATAAGATGCGGTCCAGAAAGTTTGGAACAAGACCTGAAATCCTGCCTTACAAATGAATTCCTGGAGGCTGGTAAAGTAGATCATGTGAATAGTGTGCTGCTTTACCATGTACACAATCCAGGTTTGAGCCTGGATTCCATACCACTGAAGGAAACTCCATTAGCGTGTTTTCTCCTCTCCCTCTCCCCACACCACCTCCTACTTCTCTGTTCCTATCATATATATTTGAAAAATGAATGGATGGATGAATTCCTGGGACTGGAGACCAGCTTTGAGTATCAAGGTATTAAGTCAGACATTAAATTTTATACTTTATACCAGATATGAGCCTAGAATATGCTTAATAATGGGAAATAATTGTTCCTCCATTTGCCTGTTCCAAAAGCAGGAATCAATCTCTAAGACTAGTGGTAACAGAGGGTCATGGAGTCCAATGAAGTCTGTCTTCAGTGTACAGAGACTGTGTGTGAGAGCCAAAGATGCCAGAGCTGACAATTTTGTCCTTCAGTCCAGTAGACTCCAATGCATAATGGAGCACAATTTATTTCCAAATCTGATCACCTACTCTGCTTACTGATAGAGACCAGAACACACAGAGCAATAGTGTCCATGAAGCAGTCACTTATTCTAACCCCAACTGGAATTGGGAGCCAAACTAGTGCCAGGCTGCCTGGGAATGCTTGCCTTTAGAGAGCTGATCTGTTGTCTGTTCCAGGTCAAAGTTGTAAGACAAACTCTTGAAAAGATAGCAAGACTTCCATTGGGGAGGATGCATTGGTCTGGGTGATGTTTATTATTCCTAAATCACTAAAACAAAATAGGGACTGAAAGAAAGAAAAATTAAGACCTAATGAAAGATGTCTTTTATTTTCATTTTGTGTGTGGGGAGCAGGGAAATGCAATCCATTTTAAAACTAGAATTGTCTCCTTAATTATAGTAAATGAAGAGAGAAAAACAAATCCATTTCAGTCATTTTTTTAATATTAGACTCAATGTTCACATCTCTAGGTGTACCAATTATGCTTATTTTATGAGGAAAACAAATCCATGACATAATTTAATGTTCTTCAACTAACCTATGATTTTGTCCCCAGTCTGTTAGAGGTGTTCAAAACATTTAGCAACCAGGTCCCCTTCATCTCTACCAGAGACTTTTCTCTCTCTCTCTCTCTCTCTCTCTCTCTCTCTCTCTCTCTTTCTCTCTCTCTCTTTCTCTCTCTCCTTCCTGGCTTCAAAATCCCTGACTACATTATTTTTCTGCAAGGGAGAACTCTCCATGAATCACTGAGGCATCTGAAGCAGAGACAATTTTTAAGAAACTGCAATTTCATTACACTCAAATGCAGGCAGTAACTCAGGCCAGCCTAAGCACTCAGAAGGAAAAGTCCATAGGGAACCTATGGAACAGATAAGGATAGATTGTAATTAGCACAGTAATTGTAATTAGCAGAGCAATTGTAATTAGCACAGTGATTGTTTGTTCATAATGGGTGCTTCTAAAGTGACTCCAGGCAGTTTGTTCTCTTAAGTATCTTCTGCCATTTCCCCAGTGATCTTGTTTACACTGCTAATGTACTAATGTGCTTAGCAATCTCTTTTATAAATAAGCACAGCAAAGGTACAAGGCAGACCAGCCTCTGGCCAAGCATTGCATATCTTTAATTAATGGAGATTATCCCCTGTGCTGAAATTTTCCTATATGTGCATTATGCCAAGGCAACACTGGTTTATTACTCTTTGAAGAAATCACACCTCTTGGAATCATTTCTTACTGTTATTGCTGTTTGGTTAATTATAGGAGCGACTAACGGACTGCACTTGAGGTCAGAGATTCTGATTCTGGCATCACCACTTGTTCTCATGTGTTATTTAACAAGTTCTGTTGAGCACCCATGATGCATAAAGCACTAGGAATGAAAAGACAAAGGAGATAGTAGAGTTCCCTCCACTATAGCAGGTAGATTACTGGCCATCCTTATGGGTGAGTAGTAAAGAAGACTTCCTGAAAGAGATGCTCACTGGCTAGCAGAAAGGTGGAGACTATATTAACACTTAGCTATGTATGAAAGTGTTTCAGGCAAGAAAGAACACAAGCATGAACATCAAGGTGGATTATGAAGAGGAAGAGGGAATGAGATTATAAAGATGAACCACGTAGGCAGAGACCTTTAAGATTCCCAGCAATAGGACCAATGCTGGTTCTCTGTGGGCATAGTCTACTAACCTTTCTGAGCCCAGTTTGCTCACCACTAAATCAGGGAGGTAATAATACTGACCTCACAGGAGAATTATGGCAGGGAGGGAGAGGTGATGAAAAAAGTCAGGTTAAAATGCTTTGTAAAGTCTAAAGACATGTGCAAATGTTAGTGACATTTTTCTTACATGAATCCCAGGATCTGTGAGATTACATTTACTCTGAAATTTTATGCTGAAGTGCACATCTTGGCACACTTGAGATCAGGGGAGATGCAAATTCACCAGCATTACTTTCTTTGTATTCCTTCCAGAGAAATGAAAAAGCAAGTCTATTCTAAGCTCACATTAATAAGCCTACGCATGTGAATCAGGAAAATTAATTTTTAGGAAAATATTTCCATTTCAAGGATACGCCCTGAATAGAAATGTATTTAGTAACAATTCTAATGAATGATATGATCACAGTTTATTGGATATGAATTAATACAGCAAGCTTCAAGGCCAGAAGCTAAAGTTTTTGGGTAATATCACTACTGCATTACTACTATTAATGAAAATCTGGAGGAACTCCTCAAAGGTGGCCATTAAGAGTCCAAAATGAGCATTTATTTTTTTGATGATTCTTGGAGGAGTTCATTATGTGGGCAATTAATTAGCAGGCACAATCCAGGAGCTGAAGCTGAAGCTGCAGACATTTGGGTAGTCTTGGTTAATTCAGTGTCTCTCCTATTACTTTAAGAGAACATCCCCTCCAAGTTAAACACCTCTTCAATCACAATGAAGGCCTTGGTGTCCATTGTGACCTTGAAATCTCTTCAGCTCATTTTTCACATTTTCTAGACTAGTAGGAAAGATGTAGGATAAGTAGGCCAGCTGCCCTTGCCATTTGATATTTCATAGAACTAATGTTACACCAAGAGATGCCCCTCTAGATTTCTGGGAATTCAAACTGGGATCCTTATATCAGTCCTTGCTCTTTGTGCCATGTGTGCTTAACCCCTTCCACTACAGCCTGACCCCCTTAGCTTTTAATAATAAAGAAAACCATAACATCATTATGGCATATGCTGCAGTCTAGAGATTAAATGTGAATCTTCATGCATGCAAGTCCTACAGTCTACCACTGAGTCACTTTCTAGGTGCCAAAGTTAATGTTTCTTTTACTTTAAAAGAAGTCATTTATTTACCTGATTGATGAAAAGGAGAAAGAGAGAGAGAGAACAAGAACACTAGAACATCACTCTGAAATAGGATGTGAGGATCAAACTCAAGACCTCATGTTTCAAACTTCAGTAATACCTCCTGGGGTCCAGATATTTGTATGATTTAACTTATTTTTCATGCCCAAATCTCTCCCACTCAGAAGACAATGAAACTAAACCCTAATATTTTGGGGGCCAGATGGTGGCACACTGGGTTAGGTGCATGTAGTACTAAGTGCAAGGGCTAGTGCAAGGATTCAGGTTCGAGACCTGGTACCCCACCTACTGGGAGAAAGTATCACAGGCTGCCAAGCAGGTTTGCAGGTGTCTTTCTCCTTCTTTATTTCTGCCTTCTTTCTCAATTTCTCTCTGTCCTGTCAAATAAAATGGAAAAAAAATGGCTGACAGGCACAGCGGATTCATAGTGTTGGCACTGAGCCCCAGTGATAACCCTAGAAACAATTAAATAAATAAATAAATAGTTTTAGAAAAAGCAGAATCATCCATAATTAGATAAATAATAAAAAATACAATTTTTGTTGGTAGAACCAAGCTTCAGTAAGCCAACACTATTCTAAAATCTAAGATGATTTTGTCCACAAAAGAAAAACTTTCACTACTGACAATTCAAAATATAATTTTTATTTTTATTGTTTTTTCATTTTATTGGGTAAGACACAGATAAATTGAGAAGGAAGGGTAGATAGAGAGGGAGAGAGAAAGATAAACATATATAGACCTGCTTCACCACTTGTGAAGCAACCCCCCAGATGGGGAGCCAGGGGCTCAAACTGGGATACTTGCATGGGTCCTTACACTTTGTTCTATGTGCACTTAACCCAGTGTGCCACTGCCTGGCCTCCAAAATATATTTTTTTATAAATGATAAGTGTCATTCTACAGATGAGGAAACTGCAACTTAGAAAGCCACATAGCCAATGTCAGAAACTTGTTTATCTAGATGGCCTTCATATCTGAATGAATGCCGTTACCACAAACCGTTCTATGACTGAACAGATACAAGAGCAAATCCCAGATGAGAACTGTGTTCACTCTAGTTTGGTGCTTGAAACTGACAACAGATATTTTCTGGCAGATTCAAAGGGTTCTCCTGGTCATGCCCTAGAGAGAGAAAGAACTAGGAGTAGATATTTACTTGTTTTCTCTCTCCCAAGTGGTTTTCCTCCACCCAAAATTGCATTACTTAGAAGTTTAAACAGCTGTATAAATACTTTGCAAAAATAGTACAGAGCCCCTTACATTAATATGGTATGTTTGTTACAATTAATGAGCCAATATATTGATACATTATTATTAGATGAAAGTCATCCTTCATTCACCTAATTTTTTCTAGTGTTCTTTTTCTAATTCAAGCTCCTGTCTACTGTCATGAATGTCAAATCAAATATTGTCCCTGTTTGACACTGTCTTTATTTCAGTGGAAAGAGATATCTCAAGTCGTTTTTACTAACTCAAGGGACAGGAATGGTTTTGAGCTTGTGGTGATCAAAGTGGAAAAATTCTGGAGACCTCCATGCAAAATTTTATGAATACAGTATGTCCCAGATATTGCAGTTATTTCTGAATTTATATGTGTATTTGTCTACTTTTTCTTTTAAAAAATTATCTTGTGTATGAGAGATAAAGAGAGAGACATCAGAACACTGCTCTGTTATTTATGTATAGTGTTCTATTTTGTTTTGCATTTCCTTGTTGTGTGGTGCCAGGATTTGAACCTAGGACTTCATGCATGCGAGGCATACACTCTACTGCTCGACCCTTCCTCAACTCTCTCTTACGGTTTTTGATTATTACATTTCAAAGTTCCTTGAAAAAGATATTTCTGGGAGTCAGGCAGTAGCGCAGTGGGTTAAGCACACATGGTGCAAAACGCAAGGGCCAGCAAAAGGATCCCTATTCAAGCCCCTGCTCCCTACCTGCAGGAGATCGCTTCCCAAGCGGTGAAGCAGGTCTGCAGGTGTCTTTCTCTCCCCCCTCTGTCTTCCCCTCCTCTCTCCATTTCTCTCTGTCCTATCCAATAACAACAGCTATGACAACAAGCACAACAACAAGGGCAACAAAAATGGGAAAAATAGCCTCCAGGAACAGTGGATTTGCAGTGCATGCACCGTGCCCCAGCAATAACCCTGGAGGAAAAAAAAGAAAAAGATATTTCTGAGTTATAAAAAGTCAAGAGTTTTTTGTTTGTTTCTTTGTTTTATATTTAAATGTCAAAAGCACAGAGAGAAAATTCACAATGGCAAGTTGTCCATGGACGGTATTCAAGAAAAAAGGAAGATCAGGGGCTTCTTATCAGGAAGAAGCTACCCTGAAACTCTGTCAAGTTGGGGAAAACTCATGTCTATCTTGGACTACTTTACATATAGTTGTCTATCTCCTTAGTCTCCTCTTAGAAATGATTAATATTACTCATTTTTCCTATCCTTTTCAACTCAGCCTCTCCCATACCTCCACTTATATCAGGTTCTTGAGTATCTTTCATGGTTATATAATTCCAAGCAAATAAGATAAAACACCCCCCCTTTTTTTTACCAAAGTTATATAAAATACACTGGTTTACACTCCCCTCTCCTCTATTAGTGATGTCTCTTAAGCATTTTTCTATTATAGACAATGAACATTTTTAACATTTTATTGGGGAGAATTAATGGTTTACAGTGTATACATATACAACTTGTCATTGTGACTTTTCTCTCTCTGCTCTTTTGACATTGGGGAAATATGTGGAATTTCACCCCTCTTATCCTATAGTTTTGTAGATATTTTCTATTTTTTATTTTATAAATAAATTACATTTAAAAAGAGAGAGAGAGGGGAGTCGGGCTGTAGCACAGTGGGTTAAGCGCAGGTGGCACAAAGCACAAGGACCGGCATAAGGATCCCGGTTCGAACCCCGGCTCCCCACCTGCAGGGGAGTCGCTTCACAGGCGGTGAAGCAGGTCTGCAGGTGTCTATCTTTCTCTCCTGCTCTCTGTCTTCCCCTCCTCTCTCCATTTCTCTCTGTCCTATCCAACAATGACAACAACAATAATAACTACAACAATAAAACAACAAGGGCAACAAAAGGGAATAAATAAATAAAATAAATATTTAAAAAAAGAGAGAGAGAGAGAAGAATGAATATGGGATGATCTCATTCATGGGCTAAATTTAAGAAACAAGAACAGAAAGGGGAAACACAAAGTAAAATGTGGACTGGTCTGGTGTACTGCACCAAAGCAAAAGACTCAGGGGAAGAAGAGCAGAAAAGAGGTGAGGGAGGGGGCTTTGAGGTCCATTATGAGATTGAGTATTATATGCATGTGCCAACAGCTATACTATAATCCACTAAGTCCTTAATTAAGAAGGAAAAAATACTCCTACTCTTTAACCATTCAATGAAAGAATACTGGAATACATAATAAAAGCTGTACACATTTCTGTTAGAAATAAATCAGGTTATATACCATGGTGACTACCATATGTTAACATATCTATGTCTGAATATATACACATATGAGAGGAATATACAGGAAGTCACAGCTTCTAGACTATGAGTCTTTTTGCATAACCATCATACTATATACCCCCCCAGCCAGTGACTTGCCCTTCTTAATCATAGAAAATTTGGGTACTGGGTGTTGGTACACCTGGTTGTGTGCACATGTTACAATGTGCGAGGCCTGGGTTCAAGCCCCTAGTCCCCACATGCAGGGGGAATGCTTTACCAGTGGTGAAGCACTGATGCATGTGTTTCTCTCTCTCTCTCTCTCTCTCTCTCTCTCTCTCTCTCACTTTTTTCCCTTTTGATTTCTGGCTATCTCTATCCAGTAAATAAATAAAGATAATAAAACAAAAATTTAAAAAAGGAAATATAAAGCAAAACAAAAAAACTATTAGATTTTTTATTGATGTGGTTTTTTTTCTGTTCTGTTGTTCTTCAGTTGTTGTATTTTGAGTACAAGCCACACTATACAGTCAACCTGAAGAAGGTGGATGGAAAGGGGGCACTTGTATATAATAGTAGTAATAAAATAAAATAAAATAAAGTAGAAAACCCCTAACAGTCAGTCTGCAGCTTGGACCACTTGATTGGCTGCAGGCAGCCTGAGCAAATATAGCCAATTATAAGAAGTATCCTAAAAAAAAAAAAAAAAAAACCCTCCAGGTAGTCTTTTCCAGGCAGGGATGAGGCTCTGAATGCTCAGGTATTTTGTCACTCAAATAGAGTTTCAGCCACTTAAAAATAAAAAAGAGAAGTTAAAGGAAGAGGCTTGAAATGACACCCCTGGTGAGCCAGGAATCTTGGTAAAGAAAACAGCTCAGCAGGGAGCCTGGTAGAAGAGGCTCTGTTGCCCTTGGGGACAGGTACTGGGGTGGGGGTGAGCTCATAAATAATCAAAGGATTTTCCCTTGTTCCCCTGACCTTTATTTGTCAGCCCAAGAGAGAGCCATGGGACTGTATTTTGGTGTCACTCTGACAGGCCCATATTCACCCTCCTACAGACAGCCCAATATCCTACCAGATCTAGTGGATTCCAGGTTGCAAGCTCTTTCACTATATATATATATATATATATATATATATCATACAGTTTTAATACCATATGTAGTTGTCTATACTTGGGCACAGTTTCTCAGCTCTGCATCACAGGTGTCTGTAAAATCTCTCACTCCCAGCCTAGGACCCCAACTGCCATTGTCCCCTTTTCTATTCCTTCCCCAGAGTCACTTGCTTTGGTTTGGCACATGTCACCCTATGTTCTCCCTTTCTGACTCTGTCTCACAAGTTCTACCTACATTGAGGTCACCCTATGTTCATTCCTCCATTGCTTAGCCATCCCACTTAATATTTTTCCTTCAGCTTCCAGACAAAATGTGGCAAAGATTAGGATTTTAGAACTTCTGGTGCTGTGGCTGTGTTGTTTATATGGCATAGTGGGGGTGAGGGGAGAGTCTTCCTTATGACCTTGGGTAGGCACATTAGGTTCCTGATGCCTTGTTTCAGACTGTACTCTGTGTACTGTCACAACCTGAGCTGGCTACAAAGTTTTTGTTTTGAACCAGGTGTTTCCCACCTTCTCAGTGCCAGGCCTATGTGTTCTGCTTTGTGATTATTGAAATGGCACCAACTGCCTGCTGCTGGCTCTAAGTTCCAACCGTCTTTGTCTTGAAAGTTTGTCCTGCACCCCTCCTCATGTGTGCCCGCACTTACCTCTGACTCAGTGCATTTCTTCAAATATTTCATTTGCAATATTGTGGTACTCTAGGTATTTTACTGTTGCTTTATCTGGTTGTTCCTGGGTATGATCGTTTAATTGCTGCTAATGAAAATTAATTGCACTAATGAAAATTAATTGCACTAATGAAAATTAATTGCACTAATGAAAAAGAAATTTTGATATAGGGATCCCACCCATGAGTACTGAGGCATTATGGGAAAAGTAGATACCTAGGGGAAGTGGAACAGACTAGGGTTTGGAGTCTTTATATCCCCAGTTGCTGAGACAAAGATAAGATAAGAGATACAAAGAGCAACAGGTTAAACATACATGGTGCAAAGCATAAGGATCAGTGCAAGGACCAATGTAAGAATCCCATTTCCAGCCCCAAGATCCCCACCTGCAGGGGGGTCACTTCACAAGTGGTGAAGCAGGTCTGCAGGTGTCTATCTTTCTCTCCTCCTCCGTCTTCCCCTACTCTCTCAATTTCTCTCTGTCCTACCCAACAACAAAAACAGCTATAACAACAACAACAATAACAACAAGGGCAACAAAATGGACAAAAACAGCCTCCAGGAGCAGTGGATTCATAGTGCTGGCACTGAACCCCAGTAATAACCCTGGAGGCAAAAAAAAGATATACAAAGAGCCTAGTTTCACTGTGACAGTAGTGTTTGTAGTAAAACAATATAAATGTAGCAACATAGTAAATCTGAGAATACTATGTGTCATTATACTTTCATTCAAACATATTCTATCCACCCCATACTATTCTAGGAAACTGAGAATGTGACAATATACAAAACTGTTAAAAACCCTGCCATGGAGTCATAACACTCATGAGAGAGATTATCAACAAATAAATCTATGCTATGTCAAGAATATAAACTATGGAAGGAAATAGGGCAGCTATCTAGATGTACCAAGCAGGGAGTCCTATTTAATGCAGGCTGGATAGGGAAGACTACTTTTTGGTAGATAATACTCTGCTTAGATCTTAACAGATGAGGCTGAAGCCCCTTAGATACTGAAGGGAGAGCTTCAGAGAGCACAAGTTCATTGACACTTGATATATTCCATAATCAAATAGGGACCCAGGTAAATGCAATGTCTGGGAGGGAGGAGTAGGTAAGTAGTGGAGGAACAGAATATGGAGAAAATTGTAATAAATGTTCCATGGGACAGTGTGAGTACTTGTATAGGTCCTTGTGAATCACATAACTGGAGTAATTTAGATCCTACTCTGAGTGAAAAGAAAAAGAGCCCAGAACATGACTTGAGCAGAAGACGACCAGAATCCCACTTGTATTTTTAAAAGACCACTCTGTCTGAGTTGTGAAATATATATTTTAGTGGGTAGGGTGCACACATAGAAAGAAGCTTTTGTAGTAGTCTGGGTGAAAGTTTGTACATAGTTGTTGACACGATGAGAGGTAGGCAGATTTGGGATGCATATCAAGGTAGGGCAACAAAATTTACTGAAAATGAAGGGAGGAAGGCAAATTTGGCACCCCACTCTTTTCTTAAATGATTGGACAGATGGAAGATAGGAGTTATGAAAGACCACAGGAGAAGCAGGCATAAATAATAGGAGTAGGAATAGAAATACAGTTTTGGACATGTTAGCAAAAAAAAAAAAAGATTATGGAAAATTCCACTCATTTATGCAAAGTGTATAATAAATAATCAGGTACTCAGTATTCTGTTTTTGTAGCCACTGCCTGGTCAAATCTAATGTCTTCCCTCACAGAGACAAGTGTGGGGAAGTGAATAGGCCAGTCTAGAAGAAAGGTCAGTCTGAAATACACATTTCAGATCATTGAGCATATAGATTATAGAAAGAAAAGAGAGGAGGTGAACTCCATAGAGAGTATATAGAGGAGAACCCATGAAGACATGAAGAGCCATCAACAAAGGCAGCTAAGAAGGAGCACCTGGAGTCACAGGGAGTAACTTCATCTGTTTAAACACATTCAGGTGTGTGTGTGTGTGTGTGTGTGTGTGTGTGTGTGTGTGTGTGTGTGTGTGTGTTGTGTGTGTGTGTTAGCAGAAGTCAGAGAAGAGAGAAAGAAGGAGAGATTGAGAAAGGTTGTAGCATCAAAGTTTCTTTGAGTGTAATGGAGACCTAGCAAACATGTCAAAGCAACGCATTATGCAAGTGAACTATTGTGCCCACCCAAAGGCCCATTCAGTTCTTACAGCAGTGAAATGGAGAGGTGCATCATTAATTTTTCCAATGCCATTTAATTCAAAAATAATTGGTGGATCAGAGTTGAAACCGAGGCAGTGTGTCTCCAAGTCCAAACCCATATATCTATCTCCCCCTCCCTTCTACCACACACTACACAATCTGCTTTGCTCTGCTCCACTGGTTCAAGCTGAGCAACTGAAGGATAGTGGTAATAGGGGAGCAGAAGAATATTAGAGAAGTATCCCTGCTGAAAGTTAACTAATAATGTAGGCATGCTATGTGTGATGGACTACTGAATTATTCTGGTCGATAATTAAATGCTGCCTAATAATATTAATGATGCTAATAAGTACTGTTCACTGAGCATACATCGATGGGTCAGGCACACTTCAAAGTGCTCCACATGCTGTGTAATCTTTAATTCTCAAAACAAGATTATGGATAAGAGCAAATGAGATGTCTGTTCTGCATTCAAAAATGTTGAAATTATAAAACTAAGACAATGGAAGGGAGAAATTTGTTCTCTCCTTTGATGATTTTATTGGTGTATTGTTCAGAGGAAGGGAAGAAGGAGCAACTTAGCTTTAGGGATCAGACAAATAAGACTTTTTAAAAATATTTCTTATTCATTAGATAGAGACAGAAAGAAATTGAGAGGGAAAAGAGAGCTAGAGATAGAATTAGATACCTGCAGCCCTGCTTCCCCACTCATGAAGTGTTCCTTCTACAGGTGGGGACTAGGGGCTTGAATCCAGGTCCTTATTCTTTGTAACATGTGAATTCATCTGAGTTAAGCCACTTCTTCTTTTTTTTTTTCTTTGTCTCACTGTACTATGAATCCATTGCTCCTAATGACCATTTATTTTTATTTACTTTTAGTTTTTGGATGGGAAAGAGAGAAGTTGAGAGAGGCAGGGAAGATAAGGAGAGAGAAAGACACCTGCACACCTGCTTTACCACTTGTGAAGTGAACCCCTTCCCCCCACCCCTGCAGGGGGGGAGTCTGGGGGCTTGAACAAGGATCCTTATGTGGTCCTTGCACTCCATACTATGTGTGCTTAACCTGGTGTGTCATGGCCAGGCTCTGGTTATACCACTTCCTAATCCCCCAGATAGGAATTTAAATCCTAATTTTCTGCAGTGCAGTTTTGATCATTTATCTACCCAGCCTCAGGATCAGTGTCTGTGAAAACAATTAAAGCAAGCCTATGTTTGTCTCTTGTACTTCTTTTCATTTGAAATATGTATAAGAAGCTAAATTAAATTGATTGTGCTTATTTCAAGTCTACCTTCATGTTCAGTATGAGATAGTGACCATCTTAGACTGTTCATCGTTGTAAGTTACAAAGATTTAGCTTAGTATTTACAGAAATAGTCTCAACAAATGGTAGTTGTAGGTCAGAAGTTGATGTATTTAGAAAATATATGAAGATGAGCAAGGACCCACGTTCAAGCCCCCCCCCCCCCGTCCCTACCTGCATGGGGGAAGCTTCACGAGTGGTGAAGCAGGGCTGCAGTTGTCTCTCTGTCTCTCTCCCTCTCTCTCACCCCCTTACCTCTAAATTTCTGACTGTCTCTATAAAGATAACAAAAAGATTTTAAACATATATATGTATATATATATGTTATAGCATATATATATTCATATATATGTGTTATCATATATATATATATATATATATATATGTTTGTAGATCACAGAAACTTTCCTGTCCAACCATAGATTATAAACTTATTAGCCATAGGCTTTTAAAAAATGTTTTATTAGTGATTTAATATTGATTTAAAATATTGTAAGATAATAGGGGTATAATTCTATGTAGTTTCCGGTGTTCTGTGTCCCATCCCCTCCTTTGTAAACTTCTCTACTGTTAGTCTCTCAGGGAGTATGGACCAAAATTCTTTTTGGGGTACAGAAGGTGGAAATTCTGACTTCTGTAATTGCTTCTCCACTGAACATGGACATTGGCAGGTCAATCCATACCCCCAGCCTGTTTCTATCTTTTCCAAGAGTTGTAGGACTCTCTGGAGAGGTGAAGTTCCAGGAAACACTGGTGAGGTCATAAACTCAGGGAAGTCAGAATGGAATCATAGTAGCATCTGGAACGTGGTGGCCGAAAGACAGTAAGCTGGAAATCAAGAGGAAAATGTTTAAGAAACAGGAACCACAACATAGGAATAGAGTAGATGAAAGTAGAGACCTTAGGTAAATCTATTTTAGGAATATTCCAGGAGCCTATGTCTTAATAATCTTTGCTTGAGCTTAATAGGTAACATGGAGGTGGACTAGAAACATAGTCTGAGAAGATAACATCAGAGTTGAGAGTAGAAATAGGAATCAGGGTTAGGACAAAGTGTTGTTCCTAAACTTGAAGAAGGTATATAAATACAATTAACTATTTATTACAGTGATCTAACCCAGAACCCATATCTATTCATACTTAGCACAGAAGCCTATACAACCTGAGTCCCTCTCAGACTGAGCTCACAATCTATAGTCACACCAGGGAAGATTCTAGGCTGCATTCATTTCAGATCCAGTCTTTCTAGTGTGGCAGAGTAGGATGACCCAGCCCCCCTTCAGAGAGTGCGGTAGTCCCTATCACTGCTATTTCATAGTAAGGGTTTGCTTCACAAAAGGACTTATAATGACATGTCCAATGGGTGTGACCAGTGATGGTAGAGAAAGGGATCTATCAGAGATCTAGGCCCCTATTATCTATGGAGGAATCCAAGGATTTCCTGTCTAGGACCCCCCAGATGATGGGTGGCTTGATAGTAGCCAAAAAGGTTTTTCTTAAGTGTAGCTCTTCACATCCTTTTTATTTCTATTTCCCTTCATGAAGCAAAAATAATAGCATAGCTTACTGATAAATCCCTATTAATTGGATTCAGGTAAACTTGGCATTGAGTTCAACCTCTGCTCCTATTAGCTGTGTGACTATGGTAGAGTCTCTTCTGAGCTTCATAATCCTCCTTAGTAAAAACTGGTTAAGTTAACTTTTTCATCTCATCAGTTAAGTGTTTGGTGTTGAAGGCAACTGACCCATGGTAGATGTTCAGTAACACTGATTATTTCTCCTCCTTACCTATGAAGCAGAAACCTTGTTTATTTTTGTGCTCATTGGTAAAAATTTTCAGGGCTTAATATATAAAAAAACTTATGACAGGCTGGAAAGAAGAAGGAAGAGAAAGAAAAAAAAGGAACGAGGGAGTGGGAGGGAGCAGAGGGGAAGAGGACAGAGGAAGGGAGAAGAATGAGGATGGTAAGAGAGAAGGGACATAGGGGTAGGAAAGGAAGTAAGAAGAAAGGAATGAAGTCAGATAAAATTATGTGAACTTGGGGGTAGGCTGGTAGTGTACTATGTTATGCGCACACAGTGTAAAGCACAAGGACTGGTCAAGGATCCTGGTCAAAGCCCCTGGCTCTCCACCTGCAGGGGGCAGGGGGGTCTGCTTTGGAAGTGTTCAAGTAGGTATGAAGATGTCTATCTTTCTCTCCTCCTTTCTGTCTTCCCCTCCTCTCTCAATTTCTCTCTGTCCTATCCAGCAACAATAACAACAATGGAGAAAAGATAGCTACCAGGAGCAGTGGTAGGCATGGAGCCCAGTGATAACCTTGGAGGCAAAAAAAAAAAAAAAAAAAAATGGAAAGAAAAAAATCTTAGAACTTCCCTCTCAGACTAGTTAAAAGAAAGGAATTTTTTTTTTTTACTCATTGCATACATATCCTTGCTAAATTTTAATCACTACAAAATGATAGAGAAAAAAAAAAAAAAAGAACCAGGCAACAATAACAGCACAAGCCTATGTTTGTGGGATGACCATTTATTTCAGTTTGACTAGGATGGTTCCAGTTTATGTCTGTTGTCACAGAGTCTTATCTAATTTCTCATGTATTCCAGACTAAAGTTTTCTGGATTTAGGCGCTAAGTTATACCTTACTCACTTTCCTGAGCTCCTACATAATAGTGTACAAAAACATATTTATCACAGTAAATTTTACAAAAATGACTTGGGTGTTGTGATGCAGGGAAATCTGAGTGCTCTGGGATCCCATGTAGGCTTAGTAGTCCAGTTGGATGCTTCTTGGACAATAATGTCTAACTTGACATTGCAGGATAAGAAAAAAAGTTATAAGGTGAGGAGAAGGGGACAGATAGTGGTGTGCTGATAAAGAGTTCGAAAAGAAGGCTTATTACTCCAAATATAAAGACCAAAGGCCATTTGAATGAGTGCTCAGAAAGTGACATGCCTGTGGGTGTCTCTTTTCTAGTTTTCATTCACTGAATAGAATCTTAAAGGGGAGAATCCCCTCTCATCTGACTGAATTTGGTTTTCTGTGTGGGTGGTATTCCTCAGGGAGATGGGAAAAGAATGGAAGTTTATGAGACATGAGCTCCTGGGTTGGCCCTGAGGGATCTGCCACACAGGCTCCAAAAAAAGCAGAGAGAAGAATTTCTGTCCCCCCCAAATGAGCTCCTCTCAAAAAGACAGAGAGTAAGCTTTTGTTCTAAAAAAGTTTTGTTAATATTGTCAAGTTGGTGTACTGGGTCACTGAACTGGTACTTGGGGACTGTCATAATATTGATACGGAGTTTGGCAAGTTAATTTTAAATCTGTCACTTCACTCGTCTATGACTCTTGCTCCTTAATAAAACAACACAGTGATTGCAGGCTCAACTGACAGCTGGAGAGTGATCTTTGAGTTTGAAGCTGATATGGAATGATTCTTTTGCCTATCCTTTTTTCCTCCTGCCCCTCCATTTCTCCCCTCAAATCCTAGTTTGCAAATGTGAAGTTTCTCCACTTAACCAAAGATATACCCCTGTTGAAGTCAACCTGGAGTTCAGGAAAATGAGCAGGCTTTACATTTAGACTGATTGGGGTTTGAATGCAGATTCTAGTACTAACTGCTTATGTGACCTTGTGAAGTCTAATCTGATGATATCACCCATCAGGCTGTTTTGATGTATGATAATGCATGTGAAAGCACCAGCTCTAATTCCCAGCTGGCTGGGTCCCTTTCTTCCTTTAACAATATGCCAGACATGAAATATAGGTGTCCAACCCCTCAATGTATCCCTCTTTACAAGCCTTTCATGGATCCACTCTACAGAGAGCATCAAGAGATCCATGGAAGAATCAGAAGGATGGTAATTATTTTTTAAACGTGCAACACTTATGAAAGCCCCTGTCAGGTTGTGTCACAGGAGAGAGAGAAGAAACCAGGAACTCATGGTGGAGCAGGGATGCAAATCTCTATTCACGCAGATGCCCAGAGCTGGGTGCAGGCACAGTGGATTTAGGCCATGTGGAACTAGCAAAATAGCTGCCTCCTGCTATACACACCAGGCCTTCTCTGGGTTGGGATGCAGAAGAGAAAGAGTGAAACTGGAGCAACAGTAGGTTTTATAGGGTAAAAAACCAGAAATGGCAAGTTGGAAATGGAAATGGCTAGGAAATGGGGTGGAGAGAGGCAAAAGGCATGATGGGAAGGTGAAAGTGTCCTTAGCAACTATTGCAATGGTTATAACTGAATTAGCAATACTCTGAGGGGATAAAGTGGTGGGATCTTTCATGAAAAACAGTGATTATGTAAGCAGAGCAGGGGGACTGGCTTTAAGGCCCAACATCTCCCCCTTTCTTTTTATCTATGGCCATAGTATCAGGAATGTGGGGTTCTTTGTGAGACAGGGAATCTGATAGGGCGAGGCACACCTTTGGGGTTACTACTGTCCCTCCTTGCTCAACCTCTCGGTAGCAAGAGAGACTAACAAAATTGACACACTCCTCAGGTTCAAGCCCTGCCAAGCTCAACCACATCCTCACAATTTCCCAACATCTCCCTCTTTCCAATGGCCATATTTAAATGTAAAGGGAGTGTTCTATCAGCAAGTCCGATAGAAGCATCAGGGGAACGACCAGGGGAAGAAATGACGCACATCTATTTTGATGGGGGAGGATAGCCACTGGAACTTTGCTTCTCTGTAGAGAGTGAGCTGGAACCACCAAAAGGTGACAGGTGTAGCAGAAGCAGGAAGGGCAGACAGACAGCAATGGATGAGAGAAAGGGAGTAAGAAAGTTTTGTCCTTGGAGTCTGTGAATCAGGTTCTTCAGATTGTGTCAGGTCACATCATGGGTTACAGAGGGTGCAATGCTGTAGTCATGCCATCTAGTGGGTAATGTCAGAGTGTGCAGGGGTCCAGATGGTTTTCCAGGGATTCCTGTGAAGGAAATACAAACAAATCTGCTTCCCATGGTTAGCAGGGCAACTGGTTCAAATTTTTATAAATATTAAAGGAGGTTTAATGTAGTTGGTGTCTTAGCCAACTGAATATTGGGGGATGTATCCCCCCTTTTTCTTTACTTAATAAGGCCTAGGTGTTTGGCAGGCCTTCTCAACAACTGTTTGTCTTTGGGGGTTGTAAGGGATGTCTGTGGCATGGGTGATGTTATGAAGGAAAGAAAGTCTTTAAATTGTTGGCTGACAAAGGCAGGCCTATAGTGGCAAAATGATATATACCAGTTAAGTATAGAAAAATATGTGAATGTTGTTGTTAATTTACATAAGTTGTATATGGGGGAACTTCTTATATAATTTAATATTTTTTCATATGACAGATGCTTCTTCATGTGAAGGCTTTGACATAGCTGTAATCAGTTACTTGTGAAGAAAAAACTTTTAACAAGTTAAATGTTTACTATAATTGATAACTCGATGATTATAATTGGTTTAAGTATCTTTATAATTTTGTTTAAAGGTCATCTTATGTGACTTCGTGTAGCAGTCTCTGTACATCAGGATCTTCAGACCAAATTTAGTTAAAATATATTGATTTTTAACTATTTTTTACTTTGGACTTTAAACAAACTCAGGTTACTTAGAGAGTTAACACATGTTAGTGACAATTTTTTTTTTAGAACATTTACAATGTCAGATTGATGCCAGATGTGTTGTGGATTAATTTCCATAAGATTAGTTTACATGGCATTTTTGGGGCCCTCCAAAAATGTCCTGTATAGAGAATTTTTATTTTAATTTTGGAGATGAATCGTCACATTAAATATTTATATTTTACCTTAAATACTCAGTTGCTTTAGATAATTAATTTTACCTTTATAAGAATCATGTTGAAAACTCCTTCATTTAACTCTGCCTGGTAAGAATGTAGCTTCAAAATTACACTTTTAACCATTAATTTAATGTTTACCATACTTGAAACATACACATAAAAATGTAGTTTATAACACACAGGAGGAGAAAAACTCTTGTTATGAAGATATATCATTTCAAACATGAATTTAGTTCTGTACTGTCTAGATGAACCATCTTTACTCACACAGTTTAAGACTAAAGGTTTCACATTTATACCAAGACTTAAAAAAAAAATCAAAAGAGGAAAAAACAAAATTTTTGGACTGTTTCTGGACATCTCCAGAAACCATGGCTGCATCTAGCATTTTTTATATAAAGTCAATCAAGTTTCAGAGTACTCTGAGCAAAATGAGTTGTACAAAAAATTTTGGCCATTCAACTCACTCAAAAAAAATTTTTTTTTTTGGTCATTCAACTCACTCACTCACAAAACACAACTGGCCAGTTATAGCATAAGATATTCAGAGAACTGGGGGAGAGGGTTCTGTGAACCAGATTTTTCAGATTCCGCCACGTTGTACTATGGATCCTGGAGTGCGTCCTGCAGCCGATCCTCTTTCGGGTTTTATAGGGTAAAAACTGGAAGTGGCAAGCTGTAAATGGAAGTGGCTAGGAAACAGGGTGGAGAGAGGCAAAAGGCATGCTGGGAAGGTGAAAGTGTCCTTAGCAACTGTTGGGATGGTTTTTAACTGAATTAGCAATACCCTGAGGGGATAACGTGGTGGGAATCTTTCAGGAAAAACAGTGATTATGTAGGCAGAGCAGGGGGGGCTGGATTTAAGGCCTGACAAGCCCCTATAAGTTTCTAATGAGCTTTTTGCACATCCAACTGATAACATTTCTTCTAAAACTTACCCTACTGAAGCTAAAAACCTTCATTTTTCTCTACACCAAGAGGCCATTTCTTCTGCTGGGATTTCTAAACCACTACAAATTGCCAGGAAACTGCAAATAGCCAAACAATATAGACAAGGGGTATTTGTCCCCTGAGACTTTGTTCTATGGACAATGTCCTGTCTATGATAAAATAATCTTTTTTAAAAATTTCTTTATTGGCGGATTAATGTTTAACAGTTGGCAGTAAATACAATAGTTTGTACATGCATACCATTTCTTAGTTTTCCACATAACAATACAACCCCCACTAGGTCTTCTGTTTGCTAAAATAATCTTATGTACCTACTAAAGACACCAACTTTCTCCTTGTCCTCCTGCTTATGCATCTATTCATTTTGTTCCGCTTTGAATCTATAATTTTCTCATCAAGTTGAAGTTTGTTTATTTTTCCAACTATGACAAACACTCTTTTTTTTTTTCACCAAGTTTCAAGACCCAGTTGGTTACTCTGAAAGCTTCAAAGGGAACACCACTCAGTTGAGTCATACTGCATAGTGTAACACTGGACAAAATGTGACTTGATTGTCAAACTTTTACTTTTTGTTCTCTAGGTATTAATTTGACAACTATATGATGGCAGACTCTGTGCTAACTTCTGCTATATACAGAAGTAAATTAGAGGGTGCCATGTATAAGGATCCAGATTCCAGCACTCACTTTCTACTTGCAGGGGGGAGCTTTACAAGCGGTGAAGCATGTCTACAGGTATTTATCTTTCTCCTTCTCCCTTCTCCCATACCCTGTCAATTTCTCTAGGTTCTATCAATAAAATAGAAAGTAAAAAAAAAAAAAGGCTGCCAGCAACTGTTGTATATTTGTAGTGGGGGTACCAAGCTCCAGCAATAATCCTGGTGGAAATAAAAAAAAAAAGTTAATAAGATACTCACAGTATTACCAGTAGTTTCAAAAACTCTTACAAAAATTCCATCCAGCTAGTCTCTCTCTCTCTCTCTCTCTCTCTCTCTCTCTCTCTCTCTCTCTCTCTCTCTCTCACACACACACACACACACACACACACACACACTTGAAAAAAAAAGATACATTTTATTCTTTGGTCATAGGTAAGAAGGCAAATATATGCTCTGAAAAAATATTCCTCTTTGAGCTGGGTAAGGAAAGGAGAATCTATGATGATAGATACTGTGCAGTACAGATATTAGCTAGACAATAAGGAAAAGGGGAGGTAATGTACAAGTTAATGTTCAACCAAGAGGGAAAATGGAGAGTGAGATAATGTGATAATGCCTTGCCTTAGAGAAAATGGGGAGTTAGGCATTTGTTTAAATGACCATCTGCCTTGTGTACTAATGGATGTATTTTTTAAAGTTCCAGAGTAGGGACTAGATGGTGGTTTATACCTAGCAGAGCACACATGTTATAATGTGCATGGACACAGGTTTAAGCCCCTAGGCCCCACCTACAAGGGGGGAAGCTTCATGAGTGGTGAAGCAGTGTTGTAGTATCTCTTTTTCTCCTTTCTTCTTTGTCTTACTGTCCTAAGTTTCTCTATCACTGTATAAAATCAATATAAAAATGATTTTAGAAAATTTACAGAAGACTCAGAAATTAGGGATTAGAAATATGGGATTTCAGACATGAGTGAGAATAGTAGGAATGATGGCAGCTAAGGGAAGAAGGTGGGAAAAATCTGCAATGATAGGCATGCTTTTCCTCAAACATGAAATTCTTAAGATGAGCTAGCTAGGATTCAATTCTAACCTTCTCCACCCCCTTGAGATTTGATCCTTCTCCCTGTGAAGGGGAAACTTACTGATAGAAACTTAGTGTCTCTACTTCCTCATTTTCCAGTTGCTTCTCACACCTTTCTAAATTGATTTCCTTTGCATTACTCCTCAGAAATGCTAGTATAAACTGACACTGAGGCTATTGTCAGTGAGTGCAGCTGAGGGGGTTAAGAATTGGAGTGTGAGCTTGGCAAAAAAAAGCTCACTTGGATAGTCTTATACTTTGCTATGTGTGTATGACCCATGTTTAAACATGACTCCTACTGCATTTGACAGTGCTTAGGTGCTGTGGTGCCTCTCTCTTTCTCCAAATATATATATATATATATATATATATATATATATATATATATATATATATATATATTCATCTCAAATGGTGAAGCTATGATGATGATTAAAAAAAAAAAGTGTTGGACAATGAAAAGAGAATACCTAGGTCCAGATCTAACCCTTAGACAACTTACTGAGTAAGTGGTTACACTAGGGACCCACTTTTCCAATAACTTGGGATGGAATTTCTTCTATATACCACATTCTCTGGAAACCATCTGGGAAGCCTATAATGCAGCTCATTTCTGCAACCATCTGCAGAACATAGTGCCAACTTCACAGATTAAGGCCCCAGTTTTACAAGACTGCTTTCCATTTTACTTCTGTTTCAGGAGCCAGTTGCAAGCCCACTTTTCTCCTGGGCTTTTGACAAACTGGATTCAAACAAGAGGTTTCCAAAACCTTTTCCCTCTTACAACTGAATTATTTGGCTAAAGTGGCTCACAGAATATGAAGAAACATTTTACCTATGAGATTACCAGTTTATCATAAAAAATAAAATAGATAATACTGATTCAGTGATTTGTGGGCCAAAGTAGAATGAAGGGACACAAAGCTTCCATATCTTCTCTAGGTTTGCCACTCTCTCCAGATCTCCAGGTGTTCATCAACTTAGAAATTAACAACCTGTTCTTTTGGGTATTTATGGAGGCTTTATTACATAGCCATATTTGATTAAGTGGTTGGTCATTGGCAAATGATTCAACCTGCAGACCCTTAATCAAAGGGGTTAGATGGAAAATGCCAACCCCCTAATCACAGCATTGGATACCCTGGCAACCAGCCCCATCCTTAGATGATTTCCGAAGGTCATGTCATTCATCTAACAAAAGATACATTTCTCATACTTATCGCTTAGGAAATAACTAGGAGTTTTAGGAGTTCTGTGCTCTTAAACAGAAATAATACATACATATTTCTTACCATAAATCACAGCATTGTGCTAGATAAAGTTTGCTTCATTATCTAAAAATGATAAGGAGTATTTACATCAGATAGTGCATATAAAGTACTGGATGACTAGAAGGCATAGATTTATTTTTGCTTACTTTTTAAACTTCTTGTCCTGCTCTTCTTAGAACACCCTGACCACACAGTATTTATAATGCCAAGTTTATTTATTTATCTTTTTGACTAATGTGAATTTCTCAAGGGTAGAGATCAAATTTCTTAAATTTTCAACAAATCAATGTCAAAGGCAGACTGATATTGAATAAGCATCCAGTGAACTTTGTAGAGATTCAGAGAATGAATAAGTGAATGTGTGAAATACAGAACTGATGTGAATGAAAAGTGGAATAAACTACTCATGCATGGATGGATATAGATGAGTGTGTGTGTGTGTGTGTGTGTGTGTGTGTGTGTGTGTGTGTGTGTATGCATGTATATCCACATTTGAGTAACATTTGAGGAGAATTTACATGTATACATCTATTTATCAGAACAAGTACATAAATGAATGAGCTGATGGGTGAAATGATAAATAAGAGGCTGGATACAATAGTCTTGGTTGAAAGCCTTTCTCATTGAGCACTCTTAATAGGCTGAAAGCAGGAACATCTTGAAAGAATGAAAATAAATGACTGGATGAAATCGTAAATGAATAAATAAAGTATCATTGCCCCCAGGTAGACAAGGATGAAATCTGTATCAGATGTTATTTAAGGAGAGTCACACACACACAAAAAAAAAACATGACTTTGAGGGAAATTAATGTTACACTGGAAAAATGGAGAGGTCTGGGGGTAGGGGGTAGAAAAGATGTTGGAATATGAGGAAGCTAGTGATATCTTTCCTGGAGTGGAAGATTAAAAACACATTACTATAGAACATATGCTGTTGTGCTATACTCTGTGGGCAAGACAAAGGTAAAAGAGCAGAGAATTCTGGGGGAAAAACAGGGATGTAGATGGATAGGGAATGCAAAAGATTATATGAAGCACACAAGTTACTATACTCAATGACCCATTCCAAGCATCTGGTCCTTACCTGGTAGGGAAGCTTCACACATAGGGAATCAGTGAAGCAGGTATCTCTCCTTTCTATCTTAATCACCCTTGAGAGAAGAAGAAGAAAGATGAGGAGAAGAAGAAGAAGAAAAAGAAGAAAAAATAAAATGACCACTGAACCCCAGAAATAAACCAGGAAGCAGAAAGAAAGAATAAAAGAGAGGAAAAGCAAGAGAGAAAGAAAGGAGAGAAGAAGAAAAAAGGGGGAAGAAAAGGAAAAAAGAGTGAGATGTAGATGATGTAGAGAATGACAAACATTAACCCATAATGGGTGATTATGTGAGTTACAAAGTCCTTAAGTAACAAGTTCAGTGTATAACTGGTTCTTAGTAAATCATAATCATGGCAAAATTAATTATTCTATTCTTACTAAATAAGTAATACAACTGTCCCTTCTAGTTTCTCATTCTTGAATTTTCCAGCTGCCTCAGTATGGGACTGAGCAAGCATCCTCACTCTTAAATATGTCAGGCCCTGAGATCGATCCCAGAGCTACAGAAAAAATCCAGAGAGGTACTCTTGTTCTATCTTTATAACCCTTTTTCTTTTTAAAAGGAAATGCTTAGGGATTTCTCTGAAGGATCTCTGAAGTCACGTCCAATGGGACTACTTAACATTCTAGTATGAGGATCCATAGTGAACCTATGCTTGGGTGCAGTGCCAATTAGTATTTCTTACCCTGATGACTGACTATACCCCTTTCCCACTCTGAGGCTGTGATAGTCAAATTGTTTTGAAATTATCCCTTGCCTCTTGATGTTCCAGAACCTTGCTCTGCTTTATAGATGTTTGTGTTTGCCTGGGATCCCAGGGACCCTTCCGATGTCCTGTTCACATAACAGATGGGAGTGAGAAGTCCTCTGGCACTGATCCTTGAAGCAGGACCATGCACCAGCTCCTGATGGTGATCTTCTTCAACCAGATTCAATAATAGCATTAACCGGCATAAAACAGCTTGAATTAGAGGCAATTTGAATTAATTTGGCGAGTTGAAAATCACACGTGACACGATTCAATATTTTGCTAGAGCTCAGATCCATAACCTTTACTACATCTCCTTCATACACTAATTTTGTAATTTTGTCAGGAAAAGCTATCAAGTTGTCCAGGATGATTTGTTCAGCATGAACCTCCAGCGCTCCTTATCACTCACTATTCCATTATCTCTAGAATGCTTACAGATTTTCTCTGGGCACATTTGTCCAATTATTTTACTAAATATTGACACCAAGCTTACAGGGCAGTGATTTTCAGGATTACCTCTCATTAACCTCCTTGGAAGACCAGTACTGAATTTAGTCAGCTTCACTGCCACCTGTTTCCTGCTGCACAGACCCATCAACCCCTATCAGGCGATGTTCCCTGTTGTTTTATTTGGATAGTGACAATATGCCCTGACCCTTCCTTTCAATGTTCCAATAATCAAGGTCATTTTATATACAGAGACACAGAAAATTTGTGATAGAAACAGCCTTGAAAAAGAACCATGTTGGAATGCAGGCTCAGCTTCTCCCTTTAGTTATTTTATGATCACATTTCTCTGATCCTTATTTACTTTTTTAAAAAAAAGTTTCATTCTATAAAGTGGTAGGAAGTAAATCTCAAGGGGGATTACTGAAAAAAATTAAATAAGACAAACACTTCTTACTATCAACACTGTTCTTATCAGACTATCAGAGCCCAGAACTTGGAGCTTGCATCTATCCCAGTGCCCTCCCTTTATAGAGGGTGTGGGCAGATCTGTCTAGGAAGGAGATAAACATGTTAATTATGTACTATGGCTTCAACCCAATGCAAAGACCTCAGTTTATCCAGTGGACACTTGGCAACCTTTTAGTCCTCTATCAGCCATCACTGGGCATATTTTACTGCTTCCAATCTGTATAAGTTGCTGTACAGAAGCTTTTATGTTGAAATATAAGATTCTAAAGCAGCATCAGGGAGTTGGATGATAGTGTACCTAGTAGAGTGCACACATTATCATACACAAAGACCCAGATCTATGCCCCTGGTTTCCGCCCACAAGGGAAGTTTCGCAAGTGGTGAAGCAGTGCTGCAGGTGTCTCTCTCTTTCTACTATTTTCCTCTTCTCTCAATGTATCTATTACAAAAAAAAAAAAAAAGTCTAACAATGGACTTAGTGTAGACACCAAGCCTCAGTAATAACCCTTGTGACAATTAAAAAAAAATAGAAAAAAAAAAAAGAAAGCAGCATCAGATCCTGGGGTTCTTGATCTCCCCGTTTCATAGGCATACCTTTTCCCCCTTTGTTTCTGTGGATGAAGGCACAGGGTAGAGAAAAGATGGGCAGATCTATCAGAGTATTTCATGCAACTGCTCTAGCAAAACAAACATAAAGAATGGGTCCACATTAAATTAATTTTATTGATTTTTTTTCCTTCCTCTTCTTTGAAAACTCAGAGTGTGGAGATTATAATTGGGCAGTTTATTATCCTTTACTGAGGGCCTCTCTGGAAGCATGACACCTTGAAGGAGAGGATAGAGTTCCTTGTTTACATACCAGCCTTCAGAACTGAATAACAGACAGTCCTCTTTTTCAGCCTAAATCTTTTTCCTTCCTCTTTTATTGTGTGTCTCCACAATTCTATTACCTGCTCACAGTCTCAGTGACTCAACCACAGTGGTTGCAGTAATGATGGCTTTCAGAGCTCAGTTAATGGCGCAGGCACTGAGGTGTCTTCCAACAGCCGGCTGAATCTCAGTTTAGCAGGATTTGAGGCTGAAGTGCCATGTATTATGCATAAGCGCGTGCCTGTGTGGTGTGGTGTGGTGTGGTGTGTGTGTGTGTGTGTGTGTGTGTGTGTGTGTGTGTGTATACATACGGTATGTGGATTTGTCAGAAGGGAGTGGGGGTTATGCATTTACCCAAGACCTTGGAGATCATGGTGAGGAAAATGAGATGTCTGATCATGCAGAGCTTTTGCTGGGAGACTGGCAGGAGGGAGGGAAGGATCTGTTGGGAAATATGATGAAGCTCCAATAAGAAAACTCAGTACAATAGACAGATCAAGGGCTGAGCCCTGTAGCAAAAGGACTGGAGAGGAAATCCTATCACAACTGTTCACTAGCTGGATCACACAGAGTTGAAGGTTCATCTTCCTTATCTCCACAAAGAGATCACCAGCTAAGGAGGTTAAGTTGACTAATATAAGCAATGCCCTACTCACTTTGTCTCTACCATCTCCCAGAAGGAAGTTTCTCCCTCCTACTCCCACTCCCAAACAACTTGTCTCAAAGATCCAGGATAATTACACGTCTACTCTGTAAATACAATTTAACCAATGTATGGATATAGATTCTTTTTTTGCCCTGGCTCTGCCATGAAGTCATTAGGTAACCTTATGTGAACTCCTGCCTGACCTAGGTCCACAAATTCCTCACTCACAAATGAAGGTCAAAAGAAAATAGACTTGGTTTGTGGAGGGATATATATTGCTTTGCAGAAAGAGACAGATGAGGAGACCCCACTTAATATCTGCTTAATGTGTGAAAATTCCAAGTATGCATTCTCTTTCAAATGAGTTTTGACATCCACAGCCCAAACATATCAATGATATTCTTATAAGTTTTGGTGGCACATGATTCTATAACATCCTGTTGAAAAAGTCAATCAAAAAGTGGCAGTGATTTATCTCTCAAACTATAAAAGATAGTTATCCTGTTGATGTAGGACTGGATTGAAGACAGACCATGTCGGGGCCAGGTGGTGGTGCACCAGGTTAAGCACACACATTACAGTGCATAAGGACCCAGGTTCAAACCCCTGGTCCCCACCTGTAGGTGGAAAGATTCATGAGTGGTGAAGGAGAGCTGCAGGTGTTTCCCTTTCTCTTCCCCTCTTTATCTCTTTCCCTTCTCTCTCAATTTCTCTGTCTCTACCCAATAATAAGTAAATAATATAAAAAAGGCAAGTGTGTTTTACAGTATATAAACATCCTTAGTCTGTCTCAATTAGAGATGCAGTTTCATACAAAAGGTGGTTTTACAATCAGACAGAGCTGATTCAATTTGATAATGTACATCCAACTTGGTTGGTGATATGATCTAAAGTTCACTTTCTCTGAACCTCAGTTTTCTGCTTAGTAAAATCAGGGCAATAGTTGCCAATGCAAGGGGTGATGGAGACTTTAAGGAGCTAAGATGTTTAACTCATGATGCTTGGTATATGGTATGCACACATTGCATGCTTTCTCTCCACCTCATCCTCCCCCTTAACCCCAGATTTTGAAGCTCTTTTTTTTTTCTAGGCCTGTTTTTGAGTGAACTACTCCCCCATGAAGGTAGCATATAATCATCTACTTTCCATTCCTTAGCTCTCTTCTCTGGTACCTCTGTTTTTTCTTTTGACCTTCCTGTCAGCTATACATTGCCTCTCTGAATTCACAGACTTCTTTTAAAACAAGTCTTTGGCACAGGATTTCCAGAAATTGAGAAACTGGAAAGTCCAATACCACAGCCTCTGAGTTAGAACCCAGAACAATGCAACAGGAACTAGATATGTTCTGTAAAGGATAAAGACCCTGGATATGAGATAAAACTCTAGGGATAGAGCTGTAATTCCAACAGAGAACACTTTAAGGGTAACAGAATACAGCTTGCTGCTCAGGTCATCAAGGGCAGTATTCAAGAAAATAAGATGGAGTTCCACTGTCTAAATCTGTCTCCTAAAATGGGAATAAAACCAGAAAGCAGGATAATTTCTTTCTATCTTTTTTCTTAACTTTAAAAATCTTACTGCTTCTAGGAAAGCCTCAGGCTAGTAGGAGAGATTCATCTGCTAAGAATTAATAACTACACTATTGGTTGCTTTCTTAATAGACATGAGTACTAAGTGCCAATGTGAAGTGTATTCCCTGAGCTCTGACTTAGATGGTTCATAAATTTTCTTTGAATAGAATAAGATCCTGTTGACCACAGCCAAGATAACTCTGTTAACTGGAATCAGTTATGGTGGTATAGGAAAAAGGTGCTAGTGAGTGGTGTTTGAAATGAAAGGCAAGCCTGGGATGGGATTAATTCCCTTGACCTATTGCAGACCTCTCTGACTGACAATCTCGCAAGGGATAGTTTACATGGGAGTACTTGCATTGCAAATTCACTGACACAGCTAGATGGCTAACCTTTGCTTGACCTGCACCCTGCAGCTACCTGAATTCTAGTCTTTCTGTTTTCAATCCTGTAATTATATTCTTCATCACTATCCTCAGTCCTGCTGGGAACATAGGATGCTGATGCTTGGAGTAGAAGTGATGTGTATTATAATTCATAAATGTGATGGTATGGACACCAAACAATCAGAATAGACCCTGGAGCTATCAGATGGTCTGCCATAAAAAAAAAAAGAAAGATCTTATACATGAGTAGGGTGGAATAGCAGTCCAGAGACAGAGTTAATCTCTGTGACTCAGATCCTTCCATGCTCATTTACAGCCTCAGCTTCCCAGCCTCATGGTGTTTACTGCTGGTAAATGGATGTAACTATTTCAGAAGGGCATGGTGAATGCCACAGTCTTACCATAGTCAAACTCAGTCCATAGATTTCCCCATTGCCTAGTTGGTCCTTTGGGAATGAAGAAAATATTGTTTATGACCAATTTTTTTCTCTGAAATTCTACAGAAGTGAGGTAAGTAATTTCACATCATATGATTCTAAGTACAATATATACTAAAGTGACTTAGATCCATCTGTTCATTTATTCATGAACACCTACCATTGCAGATTTTGAGCAAGGTGCAAGAGACAGAAGTATAAGTCATAGGGTATTTCTACTTTCTTGGAGTTCAAGGACTGATGCTGGGAAGATATAATTATAAACTAAATATAGCATAGTATTTATAGTTTATAAATATTGCATGCTACATTTATCAACTAAATATGGTGTCATAGGAATAAAGATCATTTATTATAAACTGAGCACTATACCAAGGACTTTAAGTGAATTGAATTATTTCTTTTTCACAATAATCCTCTGAGGTATATAATACCCTATTCTGTGAATGAAATAGAGACATTGAGAGATTAAGAACACAAGTAGTAAATGTTTTAAGCTATAATTTCTCTAGTCTGGTGGACAAGTTTACTGATTCATGCTTTTTAGTCTTGTCCTTTGCATGTGTTGTGCTGTTATGAAGAAAAAGGAACAAACTATACTAACTGAAAAGGTTTGTGAAAGATGCCAAAATTGAATTTTGATGGGTGTGTTATTGTTAAACAAAAAAAAAGAACAAAAAAGTAGATATTTCAGACAAAGTAGTCAGCAGATAAAGAATCAGAATACTTGATAATCAAACTCTTAAGACATCAAATAGTTTGGTTCTCTAAAGCATGATGGGGGGAGGGTGGTGTGAATCTTTGTAGACAGAGAGGTGATCCAGGCCCTATCATGCAGGGATCTACACCATGGCTTCTTAAAGGACATCTTAGCTAGAAAACTGGTCTAGTGAGGAAAATTGATTGAATATTGAAGCATATGAAAATGTCTTTTGGGACAATCCCCCAGAGAGTCCTTCCCCAGAACTTTTCACTGAGGAGTCTTGGATTCTCCACAGGGAACTCATTACTTCCTTGAAAAAGTACACACAAGCATACCTGTGTTTGAGAGCAAGAAACTAACAAACTGGAAGGGGAAAACAGGAGAGTGAAGAGACTGGAAACAAGGTCCCATAAAGAAGTGTTCAAAGTTGTTTATCCTAGAGCAGAAATTACTCTAGAGAAGGTAGTTAAGATGAGAGCTGATATCAAGTCTCAAAGGTTGTGACAAATTAGAGAGTAAGGAAAGTAGCCAAGACTGGATTCAGCCTGAATTGTCTGAAACCTGGGGACAATTATATCACCTCTTTGAGACCTGACCTTCAGAGTGTAAAGGGGAGAATATTGAGCAGTTTGTAGTATATTCTTAAGAATTATAGATGGTAGCATCTGCAAGTTGATGATGTTCTGCTTTACATCTTAATGTTTTTCAGCAACCAATTTGCAGATGCTACCATGAAGCCAACCTAAGTTCCCTGAACAGATGACCTCACAAATTGTGGGTCATCCCAGGGATCTCTGCCTCTATGGCCACTGATGGTGGAGACCGAGGTGCCCCCTGGGGGGTACTACAGGGGCCCTGGCAATAAGGGTACAGTATAAGGAGAGGAAGGAAACACAGGACCAGCTCTTGGAGAAGCCTCATGGATAACTCATTTATTAATGGATACAAGCAAGTAGATATACCCACGGTTCAGAAATAAAGTTGAGGTAATCATTAATCTACACACAATGCATAGTTACATCTTGACCTACCAAGTATTTGATCACAACTGGAAAGTAATCATATAAGGTCTGGTCATGAACTCACAATGCCTAGGTAGGCTTTTTTTTCTCTAAGGGTAAATTACAAGCACTTCATGGCAGGCAGGAGGGGAGTGGTTGAGCAAAGCCAGGATATTTGTGGCAGGTTTCAGATTGGCCATACACAGTAATTCATGGCCTTTGTTCAAAAGGAATGAGGAAAGTTCCCAGTCTGAAAAAAACCATCCATCCTAAGTTCACAAGGTCAGGGGGACCTATCTACCACCCCTCAGGGAGGGGGCTCGGGGTCAACCCTCTCAGACTCTCATGGAAATAATGGCTTGGACTTCCCAGACAGTGGGCCCTTTTCCCACAACCATTGTGTCCTGGAACCCCACCTCTACAGAGCCCTGCCCCACTAGGGAAAGATAGAAACAGGCTGTGGATATGGATTGACCTGCCTGTACCCATATCCAGGGGAGAAGCAATTAAAGAAGCCAGACCTCCCACCCTCTATACCTCATAAAGATCTTTGGTCCATACTCCTAGAGGGATAAAGAATAGGGAAGCTTCCAATGGAAGGGATGGGTCATGCAACTCTGGTGGTGGGAATTGTGACCTTATTATCTCACAATCTTGTCAATCATTACTAAATCACTAATACAAAAAAGAATTAGAGAAAAAAGATTAAGATCCTAAAAAAGCTTTGTTTCATTGTAACATTGATGAAGCAAATACTCTTGCCATAATTTAACAAAATGGCATTATTTGAACATTTGCTTTCCATATGCATGTTTTGTTTAAATTTGCAGTTTCTCAGAACCTATCAGTGATGTTAACTGAGGTAAGATACTTGGCACACAACCAACACTCAACAAAATGGTAGCTGTTCTTATGTTATTATTGTCACTGTTATCCTATTTAAGTTATAAATGAGGGAAGGATAGTCTTACATACATCTTCAGCCCTGAATCATCCCAATAAGCTATCTGCCTTCTACCTGGGGACAGCCACATGGAATCTCTGTAATTCACACCATGATATAGTTTGACACTCCTGTATCAAGTAGGGGTCCATCAGCAAGAGGCACTTCTCTTGCACTTCTCCTCTCCACTCTTGAATATATATTTTTTTCTAATTAAAAAAAAATTTATTTATTTTCCCTTTTGTTGCCCTTGTTTTTTTTCATTGTTGTTGTAATTATTATTATTGATGTTCATTGTTGGATAGGACAGAGGTAAATGAAGAGAGGAGGGGAAGACAGAGAGGGGGAGAGAAAGATAGACACCTGCAAACCTGCTTCACTGCCTGTGAAACAACTCCTACTGCAGGTGGGGAGCCAGGGGCTTGAACTGGGATCCTTACACTGGTCTTTGTGCTTTGCGCCATGTGTGCTTAACCACTGTGCTACCTACCGCCCAACTCCCGAATATATTTATTTTTAAGCCTTCATGACCTTTGCATTAAATTTCCAGAACCACCTCAGTCTGCTTTTCTTTTCTACCATTTTAAAGAAAAATTATGAGACCATCAGGCAAGAAAGGGCATATCTTCCCCAGAGTTTCCTTATAAATACTAACATACACACTCAGCTTTATGTAAGAAGTGTTTCTTCTGTTGCCTAATATGTATTTCATCTCTTATTTTTTAAAGAAATATGATATCATCAGTTACACCACCCCCTTTTTACTTAAATCCCTCTTTTTTCCCCGTCAGCCCATAAAAGTATGCATTTCTCCCATCTGATCCCCTCCTTACACTTTGAGTTGCCTTCAGCTAGCACCGTATGTTTCAATTCGCAGCCAACCTTCTAGAAAGAGTTCTATGCAAATGATACCCCCTTCTTCACTTCCCACTTACTCTCCACCCACTGAAAAAGCTTGGCTCTACACCTATCACCCACAGAAACTGCATCCCCAGGCCAAAAGTGCACCTGGCCATGGTTATATCTCAGATGCATTTCATTTCTCACTAGTTCCCTTTACTTAACACCATTGTTCACACTCTCTTGAAAACATTCCCTGGTTGCTGTCTATATATCCCCCTTCATTTTCTTTTCACTTTCATAGACACTTTCCAGCCTTCTTGGGCCTGATCCTCAATATGTTTGCCTTTATTCCTTGTATACTCAATCTTCTAAATCTGTATCCCTAGTCTCAGTATTTCTTTGGAGCTAAAAATCATGTGTTTTCAAGTGCCCAAGTATAACTCTATTTGATAAGCAAACACACCTTTAAGTTGAACTCTAAGCCTTTTGGCAGTCACCAGTATATAGGAAATTTGAAAATAAATCACACAAAATGAGATTGTCAGGTGAAAGTACTGACAGTGAAAAGAGACAAGATAGATTATTTAGGGATGGCATCAAGAGCAGTGATTCCTCCCAGATGATAGAAAAAAGGATGAATGTGAAGATAGCACCCACTAGAGGGTGAACTATCTCAGAGCCCTCAGAGCACACTTCATGAAGAGATTTTTATCATCTATGTCCCATGCTGCTAAGAGGTCATCTATAATGATGAAGATGGAGGCCAGTAGGGAGGCAAAATGAGGTCATGGGCAATCAAGCTAAGGGCAGGGTGAGTGAAATGAATGTTACAGGTATTTGAATTGTGTGGATTGGATGAGTATCAGTAGTGGTAAATCTGGAATAACTCCTTTTCAGGGTGGAATTTTGTTAGAAAGTGGAGAAAGAACATTGCATTTGGAGACTTTATAATACAATTACATTTGTTTTGTGTGACTCCTTTACTATATGGCTGATTGCTTGAAGATTAGGTCATAGTTTTCCCTTTTGTTTTCCTTTCATCATCAGAAGATATCTGGCACAAAATAAGTATTCAGTAACTGTTGTCTTGAAAAGAGACTAAAGCTCAAGTTGTCTGTAGAAGTGGGTTAAGTCCTTTTACTTCAGATGTACAATAAAAAAAATAAAGGATTCCCTTTCTTCTTTCTTTCCTCTTTTTTTCTTCCTGAATTTCTTTCTTTCCTTCATTCCCCGGGTATTTAGTACATGACTCCACTGTACCATAGATCCTACTGTTTTAACACCAGAGGACTGTCAAAGACCAATCTGACAGGCACCCAGTATAGAGATGACTGTTCAGCAGAAGGATCTGAATATAATTCACCAGGAACTCTGTCCCTCTATTACATGGCTTGGGGGGTGTCAGAAGAAAGGCCCATGCATTGTCAACATGCCTTTGAAGAGGCCTCATGTCTCTCTGTCCCTGGAGCTAGCTGTTTAGCTCACAGACACACTATTAGTATCTCCTTGTTACTGTGCTATTAGGTGCTGTCAGCTCCTCTATTTCTAATGTTCTCTCCCACTTTGAAATGCTATGTCAGGTCTGCATATGCCTAGAGAATAGGGGCTTGGAGTTCATGCAATGCTTCTTACATGTACTTTCCAAACCTGTCTCTGGGTGGTATGCTTAATTAAACCCAAACAATCACCTTTGCCTTTCCCAAGTTACCCTCTCTCTCCTTGCAAGTAACAAATTCTAGATATTGGCCAAGAATAGACAGAGTCTGAGCATAGGAAATTCCAGGATATATATATTTGGACTGGTAGGTAGGGGATGGTAGGAAAAGGTGACAGTATTTCCCTCTTTGCCCTTTTCTCATCTGTTTGTATATTCAGTGTGTGTGTGTGTGTGTGTGTGTGTTTATGTTTGTGTGTGTGTAATTATATGTGAATACATGTTTGTATGCCCGTGCTTAAGTATATATGGATGAGTATAAATGGATGTGACTATGTATATGAGTATTATTAAATTTAAGAAATCATCCAAGGTTATTTTAAAGATATAATTGTCTTTATGAAATGGTTAAATTAGGTATTATTTCATATCTTTCCAAACTGTATTCTGAAAAACTAGACAAAATGAAAAGTTTTTATAAGCTGGAAGAGAGCATGGTAAGGGAAATGGGACTTATTTAATTAATTTTAAATGATGAGTAGAAAGCAGAAAGAAAGTATTGGGGCAGATTATCTCATTTCCCTTTAGGGAAAAGGTAATATTACCTCACTGGTGCTGATCAGAAATTTTCATACTGACTAAGATCACATTTGGATTAGAGGTAGTTTGAAACTGCAGTTGCTTGAAATTCCAGTTAAGTATTAAGTCAGCTTTAGATGCTTGGAATTATCAGGTTCAATCCTAAGCACCACCATAAAATAGAACTGAGCAGTATTCTATTTTGTTTGTTTGTGTGAGTATTAAACCTTGGTGGTTTTAGTATAAGCACCTCCATTTGGGGCTTTTTTTTCCCCTTTAAAACTGTATTTATTTTTATTTTTTATATTTTTATTTATTTCTGATAGAGAAATAGAGAATTTGAGAGTGAAGGGGATGATAAGGGAAGAAAGAGAGATACCTGCAGCATTACTTCATCATTCACGAAGTGTCCTCCCTACAGTTGGAACCTGGAGGCTTGAACCTGTGTCCTTGTACATTGTAAAATGTGCACTTAACCAGATGCACCACTACTCAGCCCCTAAAAAGTATTTAATTTTTATTAGTGATTTCATAGTGGTTTACAAGATTATAGAACATACTGCACCCACCACCAAAGTTCTGTAACCCCACCCTTTGAGTCTTATATGTTCTTTGTAACAATGTTAAAGTGTATTTGTGTATGTATTTATGTATTCATAAGTATAATGTGTGTTCATGTGAATGTGAGTTTTAACTGTATATGCATGCTATGTATGTGGTTATATTTGTATGTGGTATGTGTATGTGTGTGTAACTATGGGAGGAGGAGGAGGAGGAGATCTGACCCAGTTGGGGTAACATTTCTTGTCATAGCCTTTCCCTTTCTCCCTTCCTTTCTTTCTTTCTTTCTTTCCTTTTCGCCTCCAGGGTTATCACTGGGGCTTGGTGTCTGCACCACAAATTCACTGCTCCTAGAGGCCATTTTTTTCCCTTTTGTTGCCTGTGTTGCTTATCATTGTTATTGGATAAGACAGAAAATTTGAGAGAAAAGGGGAAGACAGAGAGGGGGAGAGAAAGATAAACACCTGCAGACCTGTTTCACCGCTTGTGAGGTGACACCCTGCAGATGGAGAGCCTGGGGCTCGAACAAGGATCCTTTGGCCATAGGTCCTTGCACTCTAAGCTATGTTGGCTTAACCCGCTTGACCTACCACCATGCCCCTTTGCCATAGTCTCTAAACCTTCTGTCTGTGATGTTTGCTGAATCCATGCTTCCTTAAAATAACTGTAACCAGTGACCAATTATTGAGTCTTGTGAAATTTTAGATCTACTTTAAGTGCTGTAGATAAGCTTTTTTTTTAATTTAAGATTTAAAAGCCAGTCTTATTAGTAGGTAATACTAATCTACTTTTAGAAGAGAAAATTATTTCTCCAAGACCACACAACCTTTACTCACCCCTCTTCCATAAAGTTAACATGTATTATGCAGTCTGAGCAATATTGTTTTAAAATGAAAGAAGTTAAAAATCTGCTGCAATCTCACCAACATGTGGCCACCTTCACATTTTCATGAAACTCCTTCCAAATGTCCCCCTGTGTCGGGCTGAGCTTCATTGATGGGAGACAGACGACCCGGGACTCATGGCTGGGTTGTACGCAGTATCTCTTTATTCATGCAGGACGCAGCACAATCTATACCAAGCTAAGCTAAACTAAAACTACAAACAATCTTGTCCTTATAAATATACTAGCCCAGTAAGGTGGGAACAGGATGCTACGCAGAGAGGGTGGAGAGAAAAGTGACTGGTGAAAATCAGGGTATGACAAGGAGACGGGGCAGAGCAGGCAAGAATTCTACCACTGAACCACCAATGCCCTGGAGGGAGGGTGGTGCTTGTTAACAGCAGTTATGTAAATAGAATGAAGTGGTTATGTAAATAGAATAGTGTTAAGCAGGGGGGATTAAACTAATGAAACAGAAGGGGTTTTTAGAAGTAGACTTAGAAACATACCAACACCCCTGTGCTTATAGTCACATATTATATATAGACAATTTATATAACAAGGATGATATGGAACATGCTTGTCATTTTTTCCACTTGTAACTGTCCCCCAGAGACCTTTTGCCTCTAATTTATAAAGCTCAGATGCATGTTTTTAATACTTGCACAGTACTCCATTACCCAGTTATAATTCATTTAATCAATCCCCTATTGATAGACATTTAGCTATTTTCCAGCTTTTCACCATTGTAAACTATGTTGTGATAAGCAGCTTTGTAAATACAGCTGTGCACATTTGGCTGATTGTCTCCTTAGGATAAATTCAGGAAACATAGCCTCTTGGGCAAGAGGTTTACACATTTAACTGTTGATCCTCAATGCCACATAGCCTCCAGAAAGGTCAAATAAGCTTACACTGAAAATCCCCAATGCAAGAGCTCAGCAAAGCACTGAACTAGCTGGAGGGGATGCAGCTGGTCTCCTTGGGTAGGTCCTGGTTAGACTCCAAACATTATTGAAGGAGAGGGGCCTGGGAACGCCTTAGGACCCTGACTGGTCCAGGTCTGAATGTTCCACCTGTTAGGTGCCTAGAAGACCAATACAGAGAAAGCCAGAGAGAACAGGCTTTTTTTCTACACAGAAGTTTCATTAGGATGCTCTTTCACAACAGATGTTCTCAGGTAGAATTTGGCCTCCACTTAGAAGGAACCCTCTTGGGCTGAATTACCCTAATTCAGCCCCATGATGTCTCAGTCCTCAAATTTGTCATTAGAAAGCACGCTATAGAGGCATCTGTATTTCACACAGTCTCTCCAAAATAAGGAAGATAGTTACAGAACTAAAATGGGGGGGGGGGGCAGATAAAGTCAGAAAAGTATCTGAGTCTGCAGGCACACATAGATAACAAAGATATAGCAGGGGCCTTCCAAGAGAAATGAGGATCAGGCTGATGCCTGTATTACACTACTATTTTTCTTTTAAGTTTATACTGATCTTGACTTTCAATTAAAATAACAGGGTACAGTTGAAATGGCCATATACTGGGCCTTGCACAAAGATGGGGAAATAATATCTGAAACAAGTGTAAGTTTATGATACTACAAGCCACTCAAAGACAGGACTTGAGAACAGGATCACAATTACTTGCCTGTGTGTGTTTTTTTAGTTGCCACCAAGATTTTGCTGGGGCTTAATATCTGTGCTTCTGGCAGGTATTTTCCCCTTTTATTCTGTTTTTTAAATTTGACTGGAAAAAAGAAATTGAGAGGGGAAGAGGCAATAAAGAGGGGAAGAGAAAGATGGATACCTACAGACCTGGTTCACTACTCATAAAGCACCCACACCCCTTCAGGTGGGGAACAGGGGCTCATACCCAGGTCTTTCTGTGTGCTCAACTAGGTGTGCCACCACCCTGCCCCCGAGATCATTTTAATTTTTTTTAAATATTTATTTATTTATTCCCTTTTTGTTGCTCTTATTGTTTTATTGTTTTAGTTATTATTGTTGTTGTTGGATAGGACAGAGAAGACACCTGGAGACAGGAGGGGAAGATAGAGGAGAGAGAAAGAGAGACACCTGCAGACCTGCTTCACCTCCTGTGAAGTGATTCCCCTACAGGTGGGGAGCTGGGGGCTCGAACTGGGGTCATTATACCAGTCCTTGCACTTTGCGCCATGTGCGTTTAATCTGCTGTGCTACCACCTGACTCCCAAGATCATATTTCTTACATTATCTCATGAATAGTTGAAAAAGTAAAGAAAGGAATAACTTAGGCTGTGAATTTTACATGAGGTTACAACTAAAAGCTAATCCAAATGATTTGGATGTGAGCCCCATCACTTACTAGCTATCATTTCAAAGTGGGTTTTCAAGAGGCTGAATTTGAGTTCAACAGAGAGAATGGCCATAGGAAGTGACTTGTGATTAACACCTGTGGAAATAAGGTGCTGGAAAGAAGTCTTCTCTACTCTGCGTGTTCAAGGACAGTTTTGGCTGACCACATGAAGAACTCTGGGTTGAAAGGATCCTTCAGCACTGGCCTGACTTGGGATGAGGTACTTGGGCTTGTGTAGTCATCGAGGGAACAGTCACAAGTGGAAGTCACTGTAGCACAGGCAGAGCCTATGGTGAGGTAGCTTTCTACAGCTGAAGTAGTCTCTAAAGGTATGGACCCACACTCATAGCACAACTCTCCTGAATCACAGTGTCTACCACACTAGCCAGGTGAAATTAACCCAGAAACTTAGTATCTCTGATCAGCTTGCTTCTCTCTCCTCCCTCCTCCCTTCTTTCCTTCCTTCCTTCCTCCTTCCCTTCCTCTCTCTTCTTTCCTTCCTTCCTTCCTTCCTCCCTTCCTTCCTTCCTTCCTTCCTTCCTTTCTTTCTTTTTCTTTTTCTTCTTCTTCTTCTTCTTCTTCTTCTTCTTCTTCTTCTTCTTCTTCTTCTTCTTCTTCTTCTTCTTCTCTTCTTCTTCTCCTCTCTCTCTCCCTCTCTCCCTCTCTCTCTCTCTCTCTCCCTGGTTTAGAGCTGGAGCTTGAAGCTGGCACTACAAATGGAACACTCCCAGAGGTCATCCCCCCTTTTAATTCTATTTTATTTGTTAGTACAAAGAGAAATTGAGTGGGGAGGGGAAAATATAGAGGAAGAAAGACACCTGAAGACCTTTTTCAGCATTTCTGAAGCGACACCACTGCAAATGAGAAGCAGGAAATTGAACACAGATCCTGGAGCATGGTAATGCATGTGAAACAAATGTGCCATCACCCAGCCCTATCTGATCAACTTTCTTATTCATGGAATTAAGACAACCCAAACATAATAGGAAAGATGAATAAACTTTATAAATAGCATGTCTGCCACAATATTCTTATTTATTTATTTATTTATAAAAAGGAAACACTGACAAAAACCATAGGATAAAAGGGGTACAACTCCAAACAATTCCCACCACCAGAACTCTGTATCCTATCCCCTCTCCTCATAACTTTCTTATTATTTAAAAAAAAATTTATATTTATTTATTTTCCCTTTTGTTGCACTTGTTGTTTTTTATTGTTGTAGTTATTATTGTTGTTTTTGATGTTGTTGTTGTTAGATAGGACAGAGGGAAATGTAGAGAGGAGGGGGAGAGAAAGATAAACACCTGCAGATCTGCTTCACAGGAGGTGAAGCGATTCCCCTACGGGTGGGGAGCTGGGGCTCAAACCGGGATCCTTACACCTGTCCTTGCGCTTTGTGCCACATGCACTTAACCTGTTGCATTACCGCCTGACTCCCAGCTTTCTTATTCTTTAATCCTCTGGGAGTATGGACCCAAGGTCATGTGGGATGGAGGAGGTAGAAGATCTGGCTTCTGTAAGTGTTTCCCTGCTGAACACAGGCATTGACAAGTCGATCCATACTCTGAGTCTGTCCCTCTCTTTCCCTAGTGGGGCAGGGTTCTGGGGAATTGGAGCTCCAGGACACATTGATGGGGTTTTCTGTCTGTCCAGGGAAGTCTGGTTGGCATCATGGTAGCTTCTGGAACATGGTGGCTGAAAAGAGAGTTAACATATAAAGCCAAACAAGTTGTTGACTAATCATGAACCTAAAGGCTAGAGTAGTGCAGATGAAGAGTTGAGTGGGGTCTCCATTCTTATATAGCTAGTAGGTATATTTTAGTTATATTCCAAAGGGCCTATGGTTATACTATTTTTTTTTTCTTTTCCTGAGCCTGAAATCTGATATGCAGGTGGATTCTATTGCCTGGGGATATAATGTCATGGCTGGAAAAAGGACCAAAAAGATCAGAGAAGAGAGTAGCTCCCAAATATGGGCAAGTTATATAAATATTGTTGACTGTAAACCCCATCGAATTTATGTGATCTGGGGCCCATATTCAGCTTAGGAGCCTATGTGACCTCTGCATCCCTGTAGATCCAAGCTCCCATTCTGTGGTCATCAGTAGGAACATCCCAAGATGCCCCAATATCAGGACCGATCTTCCTCAGGTATAGCATAGAGTATGTTGTCCAGCCTCCCTTCAGAGGACGGAACAATCTATTGTTGCTGATCAAAGTTGAGGGCAAGCTCCTATGGAGGCCCATAAAAGGGTCTGTTTTGTTGTTCCTGATATAGATGACCAGTAACAATGGAGAGAGGGATTTATTCTAGGTCTAGGCCCATCATGTGTGTTTGGGAATCTCAGGACTCCTCAACTAGGTCCCCAGTTGATGGGGTGGCCTGATAGTGACTAAAGAGACATCGTTAAAGTATGCCAGTCTCATGCCCTTATTCAACTTTTGCAGTCCATGCTTTGATAAGGATAGCTTGGTAGTGAGTGAGGGAACTGTAATAGGAAATAGGTGAGGAGGATATCTAAGTCTAAGTAGACACCATTTCATTATGAACTTCATACTGATTCACTGTAGACTATTATGTACTTTTGCTTTCAGGTACATATTTTGCCCTAATTTATGGATACATGTGAACATATGCCCTATCTCATGGGACCTGGTCTATATCTATGTTTTGGGACTTTGTTAGGAAGTGAACTGCCTGGAATGGAATTAGAGAATCCTATGAAAGGAAAGGTCTCACCTGAAAAATGAGGCTGAAGGGCTTACATTCCATGCCTGACGTCTCTGGACAGTCTGAAGTGAAGCATACCGGCATACCGAGGTGGTACTCATTGCATTGATTAGGTTGGCTGGCACAACATTCTATTCTATGGGTTACTCAATGACAGTTCCATTCTGGTTTCCTTTTCTTTGAGTTACCTCTACAGCTCTCTCACCTTGCTGAGTGCTATAATTATCTGATTGTTTCTCTCCATCATCCTTACTCAGGTCCCTACAGTACCTATCCTCAGATATTGTAAAATGCTTTCAAAGGAATTACTGAATATTTACTGTGAGACAGTAAAAATTCTCAGACATTCAGCCATTAAGGAGAGTCATAGTGCAAGGCACTTTCCCCAAATAACATATCCCATTTGGTTCTTGCTGCACCTCTGCTGGGATAGCCTGAGGGTGCTTCTTCCCGAGCAAGTGCTCTCTGGGTTGGAGACAACTCAGCTGGAGCCAATCTAGGCTGCTGCGTGGGAGAGGGATCAGGAATTCGTGCCGCACTAACTTCTCAGGAGATACACTCTGGAACTCTTAGAGCTGGAAAGCAATTTCCAAGTGTTTTTACTCAGAAAAGCAGCTTGTATATATACTAGCCAAGTAGGGTGTAAACAGGGTGTGACATGTAGAGAGGGTAGAGCGAAAAAAGAGATTGGTGAAAATCAGGGTGTGACAAGGAGAGGGGGCAGAGCAGGCGAGAATTCAACCACTGAACCACCAATGCCCTGGAGGCAGGGTGGTGCTTAGTTAAGAGTGGTTTATGTAAATAGACCTCAGCTCTAAGTGGGATCAAACCAATGCCATGCAGGCATGCTGATGCTTAGTTAAGCAGGATCAGAGACAGAAGCTTTAAGCCTGGGGGGAGGGGGGGAGCTGGCATACTACCCAACACACCTCTGACAGTTGGGCTTTAGCAACTCCAACTTACATATAAGGAATATGAAACTCAGAGAGGAGAAAACTTCCTCCAGTTCCTGAAGCAAATCACTGTTGGGATGAGAGCAGAAACCTGGCCCATCTACTTTATCCACACATTGCAAACAAGCACAGATAGCATCTTTTCTGAGTGCTGCAGCTTTGCTGGGTATTCTCTTTCCAGTTTTCAGGAAGTGCATGTGATGAGGTTTGCCCGGAGAAATTATAGCTCAAGACTTTTGAAGGTGGTCTTCTGGGTCCACGAGTTTGCCTAGTAGCTGGAGGAAAAGGCATGTTGTTATTGATTGTGGGAAGTGTGTGCAATAAAACATGGATAGTGGCTGCTGGGCTCCTGTTGAGAAACCGTGAACAGAGAGAGTGCATGAACATCTGCAAATTGCTGTACCTGGGGGCAGATTTACACATATTTCCAACAAGAAAAAAGAAGAAAAGCAACACCTATATAAATTGATGGCTGGTGTTTGTGAATGCTAGGGGTAGTGCTGGCACTGGATGACTGACTAAGCTCTCTGTGTCCAACCACCATGATAGATAGACATTGCTGAAAGTGGCAGACAACAAAGCAGTTTCTGCCATTTTCCTCACATAGTTTGTCATCTGGAGGAAGAGATCACCATTGACCCCATGGCTGCTGGAAATCTTTAGACAAAGAGGAGAAATTGCTCCTGAGAGGAGTTTCAAAGTGAGGTAAAAAAAAAGGGAGTGAGTCTAGAAATAAAAGAGCCATAGAATTGAGGCCATTTTCATTCTATGTAGACTTTAGTGATCCAATTCCTCTGTGTCTCCATTTCCTCATCTGCTAGTGGAAAGAGAGAAATAGAAATTACCTCACCAGGTAACAATATTCTAATGCATCAGTATATTTAGACTAAAGAGGGCAAACTTCTCTGTAAAGGCTCAGCTACTGAGTTTTGCAGCAATGTTGTTGTTGTTGTAAATACCCAACTATGTTGTTAGAATGGGAGCTCAGCTTTAGACAATATGCAGGTGACTTCATCTCTCACCTAGGCACTCAATGAGTGTTGGATATATTCCATTATTTTTTTTAAATTTTTTATTTAAGAAAGGATTAGTGAACAAAAACATAAGGTAGGAGGGGTACAACTCCACACAATTCCCACCACCCAATCCCCATAACCCACCCCCTCCCATGGTAGCTTTCCCATTCTCTAGCCCTCTGGGAGCATGGACCCAGGGTCGTTGAGGGTTGCAGAAGGTAGAAGGTCTGGCTTCTGTAATTGCTTCCCCGCTGAACATGGGCGTTGACTGGTCGGTCCATACTCCCAGTCTACCTCTCTCTTTCCCAAGTAAGGTGTGTCTCTGGGGAAAATGAGCTCCAGGACACATTGGTGGGGTCTTCAATCCAGGGAAGCCTAGCCAGCATCCTGGTGGCATCTGGAACCTGGTGATTGAAAAGAGAGTTAACATGCGAAGCCAAACAATTTGTTGAGCAATCATGGATCCCAAGCTTGGAATAGTGGAGAGGAAGTGTTAGGGAGGTACTCACTGCAAACTCTAGTGTACTTCTGCTTTCAGGTATATATTTTGCAGTAGTTTATGGATACGTGTGCACATAAGCTCTCTCTCACAGAAACTGGTGTATATCTAGATTATGGGACCTTGTTAGAAAGTGAACTACCTGAGATGAAATTAGAGTGTACTATAAAAGGAAAGGTCTCACCCGAGTAATGAAGTTGAAGGGTTGTCATTCCACATGTGAAGTCTCTGGATACAGTCTGAGGTGAAGCATGTTGAGGTGGCAATCGTTGCTTTGGTTAGGTTGTGATCGGCAGATGCAATATTATTTGGTTTGGATTGGGAGATGCATACGGGAAAGTGGGCCCTATCCAAGGGTTCCAGGACTGGGGGAAGTATGGGGCTCTATAGTGAAGATGTGAGGTTCCTGCTGTATTAGGGTTCAAAAAGACAATCGATAGTTAATGTTATCATCACATTATTTGTTAATTGGGTTAACTTTAAAAAGTCCCTTTGTTATGGTTTGCTGTACAGTACCCAGTATCTTGTATATAGCTGTGCTACTGGATGCTTCTAATCTACTTGGTCTAGGCTTTTGAGAGAGTCCGCATATCAAATACATAGCCTATATATTAAAAAGATTCAGTTTGTCTTCTGAGAAACTTTGAGACATACAATTGATTTCCCCCTCTCATATTAATTAACTACTGATTTATATGTCTACATTTTGCTAGGAGTGTACATAAACACCATTCCCACCACCAAAGGACTCTGACCCATCCCTCCCGCCCACTCCCACCCCCCACTGGCCCAGGAAGCTACATGTCTACCCCTCACCACTGGGTTTTTACTTTGGTGCCCTACTTACAATTTGATCAGGTCCTGCTTTTAGTTTCCCTTTCAGATCTTCTTAGTCAGCTTCTGTTGATGAGTGGGATCATCCCATACTCATCTTTATCTTTCTGACTTAGTTCACTTAACATAATTCCTTCTAGCTCTGTCCAAGATGGGTCAGAGAAGGTGGGTTCATTGCTCTTGATAGCTGCATAGTATTCCATTGTGTATATATACCACAGCTTTCTTAGCCACTCATCTGTTGTTGGGCACCTGGGTTGCTTCCAGGTTTTAGCTATTATGAATTGTGCTGCTATGAACATAGGAGTACACACCTCTTTTTGGTTGGGTGTTATGGAGTCCTTGGGGTATAACCCCAGGAGAGGAATTACTGGGTCATATGGAAGGTCCATGTCTAGCCTTCTGAGAGTTTTCCAGACTGCTCTCCACAGAGGCTGTACCAATTTACATTCCCACCAGCAATGTAAAAGGGTTCCTCTGTCCCCACACCCTCTCCAGCATTTGTTGCTGCTATCCTTTTTGATGTAGCCATTCTTACAGGAGTGAGGTGGTATCTCAATGCTGTCTTAATTTGCATTTCTCTGACAATCAGTGACCTAGAGCAGTTTTTCATATGTTTGTTAGCATTTGGATCTCCTCTGTGGTGAATGTTTTGTTCATTTCCTCTGCCCATTTTTGGATGGGGTCATTTGCTTTTTTGCGGCTAAGTTTGCTGAGCTCTTTATATATTTTGGTGATTAGTTTCTTGTCTGATGTCTGGCATGTGAAGATCTTCTCCCATTTTGTGAGGGGTCTCTCTGTTTGTTTAATAGTTTCTTTGGATGTGCAGAAGCTTTTCAGTTTGATGTAGTCCCATTTGTTTGTTTCTGCTTTAGTCTTCCTTGCAATTGGGTTTGATTCATCAAAGATGTCCTTGAGGTGTATGTGGGAAAGTGTTTTACCAATGTTTTCCTCTAAGTATTTGATTGTTTCTGGTCTGACATCTAGGTCTTTGATCCATTTGGAGTTCATTTTGTTTCTGGTGAGACAAAGTGGTTCAATTTCATTCTTCTGCATGTTTCAACCCAGTTTTCCCAGCACCATTTATTGAAGAGAGCCTCCTTTTTCCATTTAATCCTTTGGGCCCCCTTATCAAAGATTAGATGCCCATAGGTGTTGGGATTTACTTCTGGGCTTTCAATCTGTTCCACTGGTCTGTGTGCCTATTTTTGTTCCAGTACCATGCTGTTTTGATGATGATGGCTTTATAATATTGTTTAAGGTCTGGGAGTGTGATGCCTCCATTTCTATTTCTTTTCCTTAAGATGGTTTTGGCAATTCTAGGTGTTTTCAGGTTCCAGATAAATGATTGTAGTGTTTGTTCTATTCTCTTAAAGAAGCTTGGTGGAACTTTGATGGGTATTGCATTAAATTTGTGTATGGCTCTGGGGAGAATATTCATTTTGATGATATTTATTCTTCCAATCCATGAGCATGGGATATCTTTCCATTTCTTGGTATCAGTTTCTATCTCCTTGAGTAGCGACTCAGAGTTTTCAGTATACAAGTCTTTCACTTCTTTGTTCAACTTTATTCCTAGGTATTTGATTGATTTTGCTGAAACAGTAAATGGGACTGACTTCTGGATGTCTTCTTCTTCAGATTTAGTGTTTGCATAAAGAAATGCCACTGATTTTTGTACATTGATTTTGTAGCCTGATACCTTGCTATATTGCCTAATAACTTCCAGAAATTTTCTACTGGATTCTTTAGGTCTTTCTATGTATACTATCATATCATCTGCAAATAGTGAGAGCTTGACTTCTTCCCTTCTAATCTGTATCCCTTTGATTTCTTTCTCTTGCCTGATTGCTATGGCAAGAACTTCCAATACTATGTTGAAGAGTAACGGTGACAGTGGACAGCCCTGTCTAGTCCCCGATCTGAGGGGGAATGCTTTCAGCTTCTGTCCATTGAGTATGATGTTGGCTGTAGGTTTGCTATATATAGACTCCACTATCTTGAGGAATTTCCCATCTATTCCCATTTTTTGTAGAGTTTTGAGCATGAATGGGTGTTGGATTTTGTCAAAGGCTTTCTCTGCATCTATTGAGATAATCATGTGGTTTTTGGCTTTGCTTTTATTGATGTGGTGAATGACATTGATTGACTTATGGATGTTGAACCAGCCTTGCATTCCTGGGATGAATCCCACTTGGTCGTGATGAACAATCTTTTTATGTGTTGCTGTATCCGGTTGGCCAAGATCTTGTTTAATATTTTTGTCTATGTTCATCAGAGATATTGGTCTGTAGTTTTCCTTTTTTGTTCTGTCCCTATCAGCTTTTGGTGTCAGGGTGATGTTGGCTTCATAAAAGGTGGAAGGGAGTATTCCTGTTTCTTCAGTCTTATGGAATAGCTTAAGAAGTATGGGTATTAACTGTTTCCTGAATGTTTTGTAGAATTCATTTGTGAAGCCATCTGGTCCAGGACTTTTGTTGTTGGGGAGATTCTTAATAACGGTTTCAATTTCTTTGTCTGTGATTGGTGCATTTAGATTTTGTAGTTCTTCTTGGTTCAGTTTTGGAAGTGCATAGGTTTCTAGGAATTGTTCCATTTCTTCCAGATTCTCTAGCTTGGAGGCATATAGTTCTTTATAGAAGTTTCGCAGGATTCTCTGGATTTTTGTGGTGTCAGTTGTGATATCTCCTGCATCGTTTAAAATTCTATTAATTTGAGTCTTCTCTCCTTTTTGTTTGGTGAGTCTGGCTAGGGGTTTGTCAATTTTGTTTAATCTTTCGAAGAACCAACATTTGGCTTCATCGATCTTTTGTATGGTTCTTTTATTTTCGATGTTGTTTATTTCTGCTCTAACTTTAGTGATTTCTGTCCTTCTGGTTGCTTTAGGGTTCCTTTGTTCCTCTTCCTCTAAGTCCTTGAGGTGTGCAGTAAGGTCATTTATTTGGGCTTCTTCTTGGTGTTTAATATGTGATTGTATGGCTATAAGTTTCCCTCTCAGTACTGCTTTAGCTGTGTCCCAAATATTTTGATAGGTTGTGTCTTCATTTTCATTAGTTTCCAGGAACATTTGAATTTCCTGTTTGAGTGAGTCTCTGACCCAGTGGTTCTTAAGGAGCATGTTGTTTAATTTCCAAATTCTATGTCTTTTAATAATTTTCCGTTTGTTGTTAAATGTTAGTTTTACTCCACTGTGATCTGAGAAGATACTTGGGATGATTTCAATGCTCTTGAATTTATTGATGCTGTCTTTGTGGCCTAACATATGGTCTATCCTTGAGTATGTGTTATGTGGATTTGAAAAGAAGGTGTATTCCAGTTTTTTGGGGTGGAGGAATCTGAAAATGTCCAAGAGGTCTAGTCTGTCAATCTCTTCATTCAATTCTCTTGTATCTTTATTGGTTCTCTGCTTTGTTGATCTGTCTAAGTGTGAGAGTGGGGTATTGAAGTCTCCCACTATTATTATATTACTATTGATGTATTTTTGAAATTCTTTCAGTAGATGCTTAATGTATTTAGATGGTCCCTCGTTGGGTGCATAGATGTTAATAATTGTTAAGTCTTCTTGGCTGATTGATCCTCTAGTCATTATGTAATGTCCTTGCCTATCTTTTATTACTTTATTTAATTTAAAATCTATCGTGTCTGAGATGAGAATGGCTGTTCCTGCCCTTTTTTGTGGACCGTTAGCCTGTATGATATTTTTCCATCCTTTCACTTTAAGTCTGTGTTTATCTTGTTGTGACAGATGGGATTCTTGAAAGCAGCATATGGTTGGGTTATGTTTTCTGATCCATCCCCCTACCGTGTGCCTTTTGATGGGTGAGTTTAAGCCATTGACATTTATTGATATTATGGATTTAATGTATTGTAGTGCCATTGTTCTAAAAAACAATTTGTTTACTCTGATATATTGCCAGTATTATAGTGATGTTCTTGTTTATAAGAGGTCTTTTAGTACCTCTTTCAGGGCCGGCTTGGTGATGGTTGCCTCCTTTAACTGTTGTTTGTCTAAGAAGGTTTTGATCCCTCCATCTAGCTTGACTGAAAGTCTAGCAGGATATATTATCCTTGGTTGAAACCCTTTTTCATTCAGGGCTCGATAGATATCTTGCCACTCCCTTCTGGCTTTTAGAGTTTGAGTGGAGAAATCTGCAGATAATCTTATGGGTTTTCCCTTGTATGTGACTTTTTGTTTCTCTCTTGCAGCCTTTAGGATCCTTTCTTTATCCTTACTTCTTCTCATTGTGACTATGATGTGTCTTGGTGTCTTCAGGTCTGGGTTGATTCTGTTTGGTACTCTCTGGGCCTCTTGAACCTTGATATCCTTTCTGTTATTCAGGTGTGGGAAGTTTTCTTGTATTATTTCCTCTAGAATGTTTGCTTCCCCTTCCTCTCTTTCTTCCTCTGGCAGGCCAATTATACGAATGTTACTTCTTTTGATATTATCCCATATGTCTCTGTTGTTGTTTTCAGTGTCTCTCAATCTCTTTTTAAGCTCTTTCACCTCTTTCTTAGTTTTCTCTAACTCATCCTCTGTCTGACTAATTCTGTTTTCTGCTTCTTTTAGTCTGCTTTTCCTTGCCTTAGCTTCTTTCTTCATTACAGCTATTTCAGCTTTCAGTTCTCTAATTGCCTCAAGATAATCAGTATTTTCCTTGGGGGTCTCAACTGTTGTTTCCCTAATACTGCCATTCCTTTCCTCCAATGTTGTTTTCATTTCTGTGATTAATAAGTTTATTATTGCTTGCATACTTTTCTTATCTATGGTTACTTCTGACTGATTCGTGGTTTCTTCTGGGCTCTTGTATTCATTCATTGGGGTAGCAGTTTTATTTGTTTTTAATCTACCCATTTTTTTATTTATGTGTTTCTCTTTTTTTTATGCTCTGTTGTTCCTCCATTGTTGTGTCTTGAGTACAAGTAACACTGTACTAAATACCTTTATGACAATTGCACTCACCAACCTCGTTGCCAACGATGCGATCAGAGCACTCGCTATTAGCAGCTTCTCAGTCCGCCATCTTCCTCAAGTTTCCTCTCCATTAAAATTTTATGGGAACTAAATTTTGAATTGTGTGTCTTCTGGTATTTTTTACATGCCATACAAAATGTTATTATCTTTTTTTCTAGGTCATTTTTAGTATATGAAAAGCATTCTTGGCTCCTGGTTTGTGCAGAAACAGAAAAAGGGCTAGGTTAAGATTGCAGAGTGCCAATAACTCAAGTAAAATATGGTGCCCAAGGAGGTACTCCCTACAATTTAATTCATAGCTACTTTTTATTCAACAAAAGAGTTATATTGTCCAAAATACATGAGTATAAGGACAGGAGTAGATAGCATAATGGTTATGTAAAAAGACTCTCATGCCAGAGGCTCCAAAGTCCCAGGCTCAATCACCTGCACCACCATAAGGCAGAGCTGAGCAGTGCTCTAGTTTTTTTTTTTAAACATGCATAGTATCAACCATCAGGACCCCAGAAGAATAGACAAAGAGAAAAATAGCACTCCCATTTTAGAGATGGAAAAACCAGAGATTCAAGTGATTTCCCAAACTCAGTATGTAAGTGGCAAAACTAGATAGAGGCTTCAAGTTCAGAATTCATTTCATTTTCTCTTTGTGTCAGCAGTGGAAATGACATCCAAGTAAAATGATGATTAGACCCAAAAGTACTACTGTAATTAAGTATCTGGTAACTGGTATTTATACAATGTCTTAGACTTTCAAGGTCCATCAGTGTACATGATTTCATTTGTTCTTCACTGAAACTCCATGGAGATGTTATTAGTTGCCCCTGATACTTAAGAAAGCCACAGAAGCAAAGCAAAGTCTTAATCTGCAGGTATACCTAAGTCACAGAGAACAAGTTCTTCCGAATATTTCCTGAAGACTAGGCTGCCTCCAAATGGAATCCTCAACAGCTTCCCCCACCCAATTTTTTTATTTTTACTTTTATTATATTTGTTGGATAGAGACAGCCAGAAATTGAGAGGCAGGGGGAGGTTGAGAGAGAAAAAGACAGAGAGATACCTACAGGCCTGCTTCACCACTCGAAGCTTTCCCCCTGCACATGGGGAGTAGGGGCTTGAACCTCGGTCCTTGTACATTGTAACATGTATCTCAACCAGATGAGCCACGCCCCCCAATCTTCATTCTGACTTCATTCTCCTTCCACAAAGTGAACTTTCAGAAGTGCAGAACTGAAATTCTTAGCAGTTCCTCACTTTACTCAACATAATGTTCCCCATCCAGAGCTTCCTAGAGAGTGCTGCGAATAACTAGCATCAGTCCTACCTTTTTATGCATCCTCTAGCACCACTCTTGGCCTTGCTACTACACTCCATTTCTGTTGAGTTGTTTGTGTTTCCCTGAGTTCTTAGGGTGTCTCTCGCCTCCTGGGATTTGCACATGCTATCATCATGATCGGGGGTGCTCTTCCAGTTTCTCTGCCTAAAATATGCTACTTCATCTTTGATTTAAATCAGGACTCTGTTACCTCCTCCTAGAAGACCACTACTTAACTCCAGAAGCATTACTGCATTATTCACCTTCAAAAGGGGAGTAGTTCACAAATTTATCTCTCCTACCAAAGCATAGGAGCCTGGCACACAGTTGCTATTTCCTGAAGAGGCACTTAAAGCTGAAGTGAGTGCATAAAAGAACCAGCTTCTATACAAAAGATTTATTTATTTATTTATTTATTTATTTATTTATTTTATGAGACAGCAAGGGAAAGACCAAAGCACTCAGCCTTGGCACATGTTGGCACTGAGGATTGAACCTGGGACATCAACTTGAAAATCTGATGTGCTGCCTCTATGCTGTCACCCTAACCCAAGAGTCAACTTATTGAAGGATGCCTTTTTTACCTCTACTTGCTGAGAACCGAGGTCCCTGCCCAGCACACTGTAAAAGTTGAATAAGTAAATTGACTGGGTGGAGGGAAGAAGGCAGACAAATCAATAAGAGATAAACAAGCCTTCCTGAGTCCATGCATTCATTCCGAATTAGCAGCAGACAAGAGGTTGGGTACACTGTCATCTGTTACCCACCGTGCCATGTGCAGCCAGGCACCAGCCAGACTTCTGGCTTGCAGCCGCTCTCCCAGCATGCCTGCACATCTCTTCATTGCTAAAACTGCTGAGAAGCTGAGAATCCCCACCTCCGCATCCTCCTCTCCTCCCCTTACCCCTGAGAGTAGGTTTGGTGCTCCTACAGATGTTTGTATTCTCTGCAGCTGATGAAAATATTCATTATCTTGTTAACTGCGGCAGGGAAAGAAGTGCAGATTTGCATTTTCCCAGCTAATCAGGGTGGCACAAGCAGTGCCTGTTACCCAGGCCCATCCCTGCTAACCCCACTCCTTTTGCATGCATTTGAGGGGGTTATCTAGCCTGCAGACTATGCCCCTCTTCCCTCCTCCCTTCCTGGGCACAGCCTAAAAGGGAAAAAATGGGGTGTTGGGGGACTCAGTCTTGTTGTGCCTTTGAATAGACTGCCCCCCCACCCAGCCAAGATAGTTATTAAATTCATCCCTTCTCTGCTCCAAATTCTCCTGTGACTCTCTGAATTAGGTTTGTACCACCCAGCCTGCCTCTTACCTCCTGCTAGAAATCTTTGTTACACTTTCTACTTCAAAATCCTTGGCTTTCAAAATCATGAGCTCCCTCTGCCTACTGCCATCTAAGATTGGTGTTACCATCACTTTGATTTTATGTAAGAGGCAACCAAAGTGAAATGATTTACCCAGTATTGCATTATTACTAAGTTGCACTGTCCCCAAATATGACCCTTCAAAAAATGGTTTAACCCACCAACACCCATGTCCAGTGGAGAAGCAATTACAGAAGCCAAAACTCCCACCTTCTACACCCCAAAAAGTATGTTTGTTCATATACCTAGAAGGGAGGAATACTAAAAGAAGATGACCAGAGGGGTCCAACATCCAAGTCCCCCAAGACTCATAGAAGAGGGAAAAAAAGGAAGGGTATTCAGAAGTAGCAATAAGTGTAGGTGTGACTTAGAAAGGAAGGAAAGGCAGGACCATAGGAAAAAAAATGGGATGGATATTCAATGCATATCTGTGACCTTGGGAGAACTACTGCAGTTTCCAGTGGAGGGAATGGGGACGAATTCTGGTGGTATGAACAGTGCAGAATTGTACCACTGTTTTATCATAATTTTGTAAATCAATATTAAATCATTAATTTAAAAAATAGTCTCAAATCCATCTTGCTCTGACTTGTGTTAATGGGTGCCCTTTTACTTAGTATGATAAAAGCTAGGACTTAAAAAAATATTTCTATTTATCAGTTACTGAATAGAGATAGAGAGAAATTAAGAGGGAAGAGGGACATAGATCGTGAAAGAGAGACACTTAAAGCACTAATTTATGGTTTGCGAAGCTTTCCCCTTGTAGGTGGGGACTAGGGACTTGAACCTGGGTCCTGTATATTGTAACATGTGCACTTAACCAAGTGCACGACAGCCTAGCACTCAGGGCTTTGAGTTAGACTGTAAATTTCATCCTTGTGAGTTGAGGTGCTTTGTCAGTGAACTGAGGTATTTTAAATACTTATTTATTAACCAAAAAGAGATGGGGAGGAAGAGGAAAAGAGGGAGAGGGAAAGAGAAAGAGAAAAGAAAGAGGAAGAGAGAAAGCATCAGGCTGGTACATGTGATACTGTGGTCAAACTTGGGACCTTATGTTTGAAAGTCTAATGGCTTAACCACTGTGTCCCTGGGAAATTACCTGGGCTTTTAGAATTGGACAAGCAAAGGGGCTATATCTACAAAATGTGTACACCAGTCTTTAATAATAATAGTTATTATTATTATTGGTGGCAGAAAATAATAAGGAAGTATTATATAGCTACATTATGATTATTGTTATTATTTTTACATCTTGTATTGGGGCAAGCTTCCTAAATTTGTCTCAGTGACCCTTTTCATTTATTCAGCAAGACACCAGTCTTACAATTTGTTTCTTGTCTGACTGATGAAGAAACTAGAGCCAGCGAATAAGAACAAGAAAGAGAATGTCAGCAAAAGAGAATGTTAGGTGTTAAACAGACATTTAAATAACATAAGCAAGGTTATCCAACCATCTTCCTGTCATTTCATAAACACATGTCAAGCACTTTTATGTGTTCGGTACCGTTCTGGATGTTGGAAGATTCAGAGTTAATAAGATAGATAAGGTCCTGTCCTCATAAAGCTAGCCTTCTAGAAAGGGTGGGGGTGTGGAGGCAGGCAGAAGAGTATGGATATGTCTGCATTTCTGATGGTTATAAGATATATGAAGAAAAATAAAATCAGGGTGAAGAAGAATCAGGAAGAATCAATTTGTATGAAGTAGTCTGCATGAAGTATCCATGGTGAAGTGACAAACTAAAGTGACAAACTAAAGCTTGATGAAGTTCAAGGGTGGGCAGAATGGGAGTGGAGAAAAATAACACAGCAGATGGGGAATGATGGGTCTACTCATAGCTTACCAGTCAACCCAGTACAAAAAGAGCTAGTAGTTCACTCAGGCTCTGGAAGCAATAATGTACCAGTTACAATGTCACTGTTGCTCCTTAGGAGCTGCATGACCAGAGGAAAATCCTTTATCCTTTTTTTGTCACCTAGGTTATCACTGGGACTTTGTTTCTTTGCATAAGCCCACTATTCTCAGGAGCCTTATTTTTTTTTCATTCATTTTGATAGAAGGTGAGAGACAGAGAGGGAGAGAGAGGCAGAAATAATGAGGGACACCTACCACACCACTTCACTGCTCATGAAGCTTCCCCCTATATGTAAAGAAGCAGACTTGAATTCAAGTACTAGCACATGGCAGTGTGTGTGCTCTACCTAGTGAGTCTCCCTCAGCCCCATTCCTCTGAATTTCCATTGCCCTCCTTTGCTGGTTGTAGACAATCTGAGCACCTTGTTCGTAAAGCTATTGTAAGACTTTAGTGAAAAATCTATATGCAGCTGCTACACCTGCTCAATAAATGAGCTGTTCTTATGGGGTGATGCTGGAGTTCTAGGAAGTCCTGGTTCATTTTTCATGCACTTCTGCTACTTCATACATCTTCTTTATCCCACACATACTAAGCCCACACCACACACTTGAGTCTGTGGTCAATATTATGAATAACATGGCTCATTTATTCAACACTTGAGTGTTCACTAGGTGAGGCATGGAACTAGGACCCAGGAATAGAAAGATAAGTAAAAAGGTGGCCAGGCAGTATTATACTCACTTAAATGCACATATCACCAGGTATAAGGACCAGGGTTTGAACCCCAGCTCCCCACCAGCAGTGGAGGATTGCTTCACAAGTAGTAAAACAGGTCTACAGGTGTCTATCTTTCTGTCTCCCTTTCTATTTCCCCTTTCCTTCTCAATTTCTTTCTGTTCTGTCAAATAAAATTGAAAGAAAAAGAAAAGAGGAAATGAATGATCACCAGGAGCAGTGGATTTGTAGTCCTGGCACTGAGCCTCTGTGATAACCCTGATAGCATTAAAAAATAATTGAAAACGAAAGAAAGAAAGAAAGAAAGAAAGAAAGAAAGAAAAATAGAAAGAAAGAAAGAAAGAAAGAAAGAAAGAAAGAAAGAAAGAAAGAAAGAAAGAAAGAAAGAAGCAAGGAAGGAAGGAAGGAAGGATGGAAGGAAGGAAAATGAGTAAGGCAGAGACTGGTCCTAGTCTCAGAATCTGCTCTTAGTTCTGAGCTTTCATAGGTCTCCTGCCTCTAGTCTACCAACTGAGAGAAAAGCTCCAAGGTCATGGTTGGCAGTAAAACACCCAAATATGAATTGAAACAAAGTACCTTTTCTTGGCATGCATAGTCCTACATGGACATATAGTTTGCCTTGCAGGATGAACCTACAAATGCAGGCTGAAATCAGTCCCTGTTTGACCTCTGAACAGTGACACAATTTGCAAAATTTGAGACCCTCCCCTAACACACACATGTGCACAAGGGACAAGACTTTTCTGTTTGCATTGCTGTAAGTATCTCTGAACATTTTAAAGCATCCATGATTTGCTTTTCAGTTTGAGTGTTTCCCAAAAGGGTGTGTGTGTGTGTGTGTGTGTGTGTGTGTGTGTGTGTGTGTGTGTGTGTGTGTCTTATACCAGTGGTCCCTGAGAACTGACACACTTCTGACCTATGAATCTTAAATTCTGAACATGTGGCCAGGCTAAATTCTTAGGAAGGAAGAGTGTGGAGTGAGAGAATTATCCCTTAGTGACTGTCCAGAATAGACCACAAATTTCTCTTGTATGCGCAAGGTCCTTTCATTCACTTCAATATGTTCCCACATTTTACTATTACACACTGCAATGTCAATGTGTTTATTTAGTATTTGTATATTCAAAGCACTCTTCTAAATGATCTACATATGATAGATCTACATTTCTTTTCATCTTCAAGGGGCCCAATAAGGGAGGCCATTTCATTGTTCTTATTTTACAGATGAGAAAATTCAGACACTGGGAGAGCTGGACTTTCTTTTAGGCTTCTTTCAGTACTAGCATGCAGTGGCTTTTGGTTTTTAGTGGCCACCAATCCATCCTATGAATTCTCAGTGAATGCCTGTCATTGTGTCAGGAACATGGCAAGTGCTGCATGCATTGTATTTCACTTAATCTTAACAAAATGGTAAGATAGCTTTCATGATCCTTCATACAGGTAAGGAAGCAAAAGGGCTCATGTGGCAATGTTCATTTATTGTACCAGTGAGCCTGCTTTATGGAATAGCTTCTATACTGTCAACCTCTCCTGTATTCTGGGAGACAGTGGTATATGCTGGACAGATAAATATCCTATGGATAGCCAAAGGTAGAAGTAAAGGACAATGGATGGCCAGAGAATGGACCCTTCATTCTACTATGCAGGGAGGTTAACCTCTTTTTAAGGATGCTTGCCCACATAGACAGATGATGGTCTCATGGTATTATGTCCTAACCTCAATGCAACCACCATAAGAATGCCATTCTCAGCTGTCAGATGTTCCTTTCCATCCTCTGTCTCTCAGATCCCCAGGCACTCACATATTTAACTCCTTGAGCTTTGGGCATGCTCTGTGACCTCTATGCCCACCTCACTCCCAAGGGGCCAGGGACTCCCCATGGATTCAGTAATTAAGTTCACACATGCCACAAAGGGAAATAGCATCACAGATGTAGTTGCAAATTTTAGCTAATTAACCATATGCTCTGGATTGCTGACAATGTAGAGAGTTACTCTGCGTACATGCTCTGCTCGTTTTCTGGTTTCCTAGTGGAAGGAGGACAATTAGGTGTGCAACTATGTTCTTTAATGCAAAGGCACCGAGATAGGGCTTCCTACCACCTGCCTCAAGTCCTCCCATCTGTCTCTTCACCACATACTACCCTGCAAAAGTAAATTCTCCAAAGATTAAAGGAAGGAGTCAGACCGTATCAACAAAATACACCTGTTTATGGGGTGCTATATGTTGAACTACTCTATTTGGAGTGTAGCATTTATGGATACAGGTCTTCCTGGTGAGATAATATGGTATAGTGGAAAGCATATGGGAAATCTGGACTTAAATCCAACAGTTGACACTTATTATCTGTGTTATGTTAAGTTGAATGTAAGCCAGTCAATTCCCTTTAAGTATGAAATAGTAGGCTTGGAGTCAGTGACAGCCATGCTGTTTTGCTTCTAAATATCTCAGATAGATAGCCAGAGATACTGATGAATGAGAAAGGGAAGCACCTGGAACAAACTCAATGAATTATTACCAGAGCTAAATTCCAACCCATGGTTTACAAAATTCCATATGGCTTTTAAGAAAAGAAAGTTAGGTCTACTCAGAATTACTCATAACCTATCACAGATGATAATAGCCATCACTGCTACTGCTTGAGGATATTTTTAAAAAACAAAAAACTTTTTTCTTTAAAAATCATGCTGTATTATTTTTATGTATATCCTTTAAAATATTCACAGCATGGGAGTCGGGCGGTAGCGCACCGGGTTAAGCATGGTGCCCAGCGGAAGGATCCCAGTTTGAGCCCCCGGCTCCCCACCTGCAGGGGTGTCACTTCGCAAGCAGTGAAGCAGGTCTACAGGTGTCTATCTTTCTCTTCCTCTCTCTGTCTTCCCCTCCTCTCCATTTCTCTCTGTCCTATCCAACAACGATGACATCATCAACAACAACAACAATAACTACAACAATAAAACAACAAGGGCAACAAAAGGGAATAAATAAGTAAAATATTTAAAAGTAAATAAAATAAGATATTCACAGCATTTCTAGGAGGATGACTTCTTGATTCCCACTCACTAATTTTAAGATTGAGATTTAGATAGACTAAGTAATTTTCTGGGATCACGTAGGGAAATGTATCATTTTGGAGTGAGGATTCAAATTTTGTCCTGGCTGAAACCAAAGCTTATGTTTCACAGCATTTCTAGAAAGAAATGCTGGTCTAGGAAGAGGCTGCTTTTACTTCCACAGAACAGTCACTAAGTGATGATCTGACTCCAGCTTTAGAGTTGGGGTGACTATGGAGAAAGATGGTCTAGAGATCAAACTCAACAAAAAGCAGTGTTTATATGAGAATGTTGACATATAAGTTTCATATGACTGCTGTAACAAATCAAACTTACAGTGCTGTAACACTCAGTGGTACAACATTTAATATTCTCTTGACTATGGTGGAGGCCAGAAGTATGAACTAAAGTTATGGGGCTAAACCAAAAAACTAGTAGAGCTTCATTCCAAAGGCTTCTGGGGTGGGGGACAGGAGTAGGTGTGGAGTCTATAGCTTGTTTCTTTCAGCTGTTGGCTGTCGGGAGTGGGAATGTCCAGGCCATTTTTTCCATGAGAGTCTGAGCAGGTAGACCTCAAGTTCTCCTCTCTCCAGTAGAGACAATGGCATTTCCCTCCTGACCTCATGAACTATGATGGATGGATAGACCCATGGACAGGGCCACCTTTCTGCATATGCCCCTCCCTCCCCCTTAAAACAAAGGCCATGGATTACTGTGTATTGTGTGGCCTACTTGAAAACAGCAGCAAATATCCTGGTTTTGCTCAACTGCTTCCTTCCCCCCTGCCCTAAAGTGCCTGTAATTTACCCCCAGAGAAATATGCATTGTGAACTCATGATAAAGCCTTGTATGGTTACTTTCCAGTGTGATCAAATAGTTTGTAGGTCAAGATGCAATTACATATTGTGTTTGGGTTAATGATTACCTCAACCTTCTCCCTGGACAATGGGTATATCTGCTGGCTTTCTCCCTCAATAAATGAGTTGCCCCTCTGAGGCCTGTCCTGGAGCTGGATGAGTCTAATGTGATTCTCTCCTCTCTGTGCACATCACCCCTGACATGCAGAGTCACCCCAGGACTCCCAGGGGGCCGCTCTGACCTTTGCCAACCAACGGCCAAGGAGGTAAGGGACCTGGAGCAAGCCATAGTTGGCATTATTTAGCTTCTGATCATATCACTTCATTTTCTATCTCCTCCCACCCCCCCCACGACATTTTTCCCCTTCTGTGGATTTGTATCTCTGTTTGCCTCATATAGGGACAAGTATGATGTCACTACCTAGATAACCCAGAATAATCTCTCTACTTAAAAAAATTATATATATATATATATATATATATATATATATATATATATATATAATCAGCTCATATTGGTGACCTTAGAGAACTACTACAATTTACAATGGAGGGGATGGGACACAGAACTCTGATGGTGGGAACCATATGGAATTATACCCCTATTATCTTACAATTCTGTAAGTCAATTTTAAATCACTAATAAAAAAAGTTCAAAAAGTAATCATAGCCCCCACTTTTAGATCCTAATGTTTTAAAAGCTTTTATTAGTTATTTAATAATGACCAACAAGATTGTGGGATACATGAGGTACAATTCTATGCAGTTTTCCTGCCACCAGAATTCTACATCTCATATATTCCATTAGAAGCTTCCCTATTCTTTATCCTCCTGGGAGTATGGAACTAAGATCTCTATGGGGTGCAGAAGGTGGAAGGTCTGGCTTGTACAATTTCTTCTCTACTTACATGGGCATTGATAGGTTAACATAGTGGACCCCTTAGTGGGCCGCTACAAGACTTGGCCCTTTATGTAGATCAGTAATGGTAGGGAATGTTCCTTTCTACAAAGGGAGTTTGGACAACATATTCTACCTACTAACCAAGGAAGATGGGTCTTGATATTAGTGCAGCCTAGAATGATCCTAGCCATGAGCACAGAATGTGAGTTCAGACCTACAGGGTTATAGAGACTACATAGACTCCTGTGCTGAATATGGGACCCAGATCAAATTGATAGTGTTTATTTACAGTTAACAATATTTATATATGTTCCCCATAGTTGGGAGCTACTCTCTTCCCTGATCCAGCTTTCTAGTCCTTTTCCCAACTATGACACCATCTCCCCAGACAATACCTTGCATCCACCTGCATTTTAGCTGCCAGACTGAAGCAAAAGCTAGTAAAATCATGAGCCTTTTGGAATATACCTAGAATAAACCTACTAGCTTTTTCCAAAATGGAGACACCCCCCCCCCAATCTTCATCTGCAATATTCTTGCCTTTAGGTTCATGATTGCTCAACAATTGGTTCTGCATTATATATATATTTGCTTCCAGGGTTATTGTTAGGGCTCAGTGCCTGCACTGTGAATCTGCTGCTCCTGGAGACTATACCTTCCCTTTAGTTGCCCTTTTTGTTTATAGTTATTGTTATTATCATTATTGTTATCATTACTGCTGTTATTATTGTTGGATAGGACAGAGAGAAGTCAAGAGAGGAGGAGAGAAAGATAGACACCTGCAGACCTGTTTCACCACTTGCAAAGCAACCCCCCTGTAGATGGGGAGCCAGGAGCTCGAACAGGGGTCCTTATGCCAGTTATTGTGCTTCACACTATGTGTGCTTAACCCATTGTGCTACCACCCAGCCCCCTCTGCTTTATATCTTGACTCTTTTTCAGCCACCAAGTTCCAGATGCTAACATGATGACCACTTGACTTCCCTGGGGGAACAACCCCACCAATGTGTCCTAGAATCCCTCCTTTCCAGATCCCTACCCCACTAGGGAAAGAGAGAGACAGGCTGGGAGTATGGATCAACCTGCCAATGCCCATGCTCATCAGGGAAGCAATTACAAAAGCTAGACCTTCCACCTTCAGCACTCCTTAATGATCCTGGGTCCATACTCCCAGAGGGATAAAGAATAGGAGATTTTCCAGGGGGTGGGGGACATGGGATAGGGAGTTCTGATGGTAGGAGTTGTGTGGAATTATACCTTTCTTATCCTATGGTTTTGTAAATATCTCCATTTTATAAATAAAAAAAATTAAAGAAGAAAAAAGTTATTGTTAGAAATGCATTAAAAACGTAAGCCCGGTGCTGAAATTCAATCAGTTTACTAATCTGAAACTTTTTTAAAAATATTTTATTTTATTTATTTATTCCCTTTTGTTGCCCTTGTTGTTTTATTGTTGTAGTTATTATTGTTGTTGTCGTCGTTGTTGGATAGGACAGAGAGAAATGGAGAGAGGAGGGGAAGACAGAGAGGGGGAGAGAAAGATAGACACCTGCAGACCTGCTTCACCGGGAATAGGATGCTTAAGAATCAGGAGAGGGGAGAAACCTACAGCAGTACTTCACTACTTGTGAATCTTTTCCCTTGAAGGTAGAGACAGGGAACTTGAACCTGGGTCCTTGTGCATAATAGCATGTGCTCTCTAATGGATGTGCCACCACTTGGCCTACTAAAATTAATTCTTCTTTGCTTGAAGACTATGTCTGCTCACTGTTTTCTCATGAGTTTTCCTATATGTGTGTACCTATGGTGTCTTCATTCAATCTTATAAAGGCATTAGATTAGATTAAAGTAACTATAAAGGCTTCATTTTAATCACATGTTTAAACGTCTTTTGCCAAATGCAATTGTATTCTATGATATACTGGGAAGACTTCAATATGAATCTATGGGGGCAAGTGCTTCTCCATTAGATATAGGCATTGAGAGATGGATTCATATACTCTCAGCCTGTTTCTATCTTTCCCTAGTGGGGCAGGGCTCTGAGGAGGTGTTGTTCCAGGGCACACTGGTGAGGTCATCTGTCCAGGAAAGTCAGGTTAGCATCATGGTAGCATCTGCAACTTGGTGGCTGAAAAGCATTAAGATATAAAGCAGATCAATTTTTAAAAATAATCAGGAACCTAAAGGTAAGAATCTAGCAGATGAGGTTGGGGTCTTCATAGTGGAAGAAGCTAGGAAGTTTATTTTAGTCATATTTCAAATGGCCCATAATTTTACTAATTTCTGCCTTAGCCTGAAAGCTAACATGCAGGTGGTCTAGGAATATTGTCTGAGAAGATGGTGTCAGAGTTGGGAATAGGACTAGAAAGCTAGATCAGGGTAGAGAATAGCTTCCAATTATGGGAAAAATATATTAATACTATTAACTGTAAACCCCATTATCTGACCTAGGGCTCATGTCTATTCATATTTGTCACAGGAGCCTGTGTACCCTCTACACCCCTCTCTGAGTTCTCATTCCATGGTCACAGGAACATTCTAGGCTGCACTCATTTCAGAATCAGTTTTCCTGGAATGTGGCAGAGTATGTTGGCCCAGCCTCCCTTCAAAGGCAATTTCCCATTGTTGTTCTACACTGAGGCAAGGTCCTGTAGAGGGCCACTAAGAGGGGTTTATGATGTTGTTCCTATTGGAGATGACCAGTGATGATGGAGAGAGGGATCTTTTAGAGGTCTAGGCCCATCATATCTATGTGGGAATCACAGGATTCTCTGAGTAGGTCCCCAGATGATGGGGTGGTAAGAAGCTATATTCTTATTTTTTTTATCTTTTTATTTTATTAATTTATTTATTTATAAAATGGAAACACTGAAAAAACCATAGGACAAGAAGGGTACAATTCCCACCACCAGAGCTTTGTATTTCTTCCCCTACCCTGATAGATTTCCTATTCTTTAACCCTCTAGGAGTATGGGCTCAGGGTCATTATGGAGTGCAGAAGGTGGAAGGTCTGTTTTCTGTAATTCTTCCCCACTAAACATAGGCATTGACAGGTTGATCCATACTCTCGGCCTGTTTCTGTTTTTCCCTACTGGGGCAGGGTTCTGAAGAAGTGGAGCTCCAGGACACATTGGTGGGGTCATCTGTCCAGGGAAGTCTGGTTGGCATCGTGCTAGCATCTGAACCTGGTGGCTGAAAAAGAGTTAACATATAAAGCCATACAAATTGTTGATTACTCATGAACCTAAAGGCTGGAATACTGCAGATGAAGATTTGGGGTCTCCATTTTGGAAATAGCTAATATGTCAATTTTAGGTATATTTAGAAGCTATTTTCTAATGCCAAGACTAATGGGCAGAAGGTCGCACAAGCTGGATAATTTAGATGAAGAAACCTGTTTTTCCTGGGATGACATGGTATAAAGGACTCCAGCATGTTAAGCAATTAAGCTGAACAATTTTCAAAAGAACTTATCAGCCTAAAAGACTAAACAAGGTTTAATAGAGTTATTCTGGAAAGGACCAGACAGAAAATGTTTTCAGTGTTGTGGGTCACTGGAGCTCTGTCACAGCTACTCATCTCTGCCATTGTAAGGCAAGGCAATTATAGACAATGTAAAAATAATGGGTTGCCCATGTTCCACACATTATTTACAACAATGGTGTGTGTTTAGTATTTAGGTGGGAGAGGTAGTTAATTAGAACACTACAGTTTAATATAACCACTCTTTTGTCTATTGATACCACCACTTCTATGTTAATTGATAAGACTATTTTATTTTATTTTTATTAGTGATTTACAAAATTACAAAATAATAGGGGTACAATTCCACACTGTTCCCACCACTAGAGTGCTGTATTCCCATTTCCTACATTGAAAATTGCAGTAGTTCTCCCAAGGTCACAGATATAGATTTTTATTTCTCTAACAGTCTGAATACACACACACACACACACACACACACACACACACACACACACACACACACATTTCCAATTTTTTTCTATGGTCCTGCCTTCTCTTCCACTTGAAGTCACAGCTATTACTATTTCCAAATGTCTTTCCTTTTTTTCCTCTTCTTTCTCTGGGTCCTGATGGAATTGGGTTTCATAGCCCTATAAGTCATCATTTCTCTAACATTTCTCCCCCTCTGGGAAAAAGAACCATTTTTTGGTTGCATTCTTTTTGGGGTGCAGAAAGTAGGTTGTCTGGCTTCTGCAATTTCTTCTTTGTTGAACATGGGTGATGGCAGGGCAATCCATACCTTCATCCTATTTCTATCTTTCTCCGGAGAGGTGAAATTCCTGGACACATTGGTGAAGTTGCCCAGCCATGAAGTTCAGGCTGGGGTCATAATTGCATCTGCAACTTGGTATCTGAAAAACTGTAAGTTATGAGGCAGGACAAAATATTTAATAAATAGGAACCAGAAGGTAGGAATAAAACAAGTAAGATTAGGGATTTTAGGGTGATAAAAAGCTAGAAAGTCTATTTTAGGGATGTTCCTTTGCTTTTAGTAATTTTTGCCCAAGCTTGATAGTTAACATGGAGGTGAGCTAAAAATATTGACTGTGAAGATGTAGTCAGAGTTGAGAATAAGGCTAAAAAAAGCTAGATTAGGGCAGAGAATAGCTCCCAAATTTGAATTAAATATATAAATACAATTAGATGTTTACCACATCAGTCTTACCTTGGGCCCATATATATCCACATTTAGCCCAGGATCCTGTGTAACCTCCGAGTCCTTGTCAGTCTGAGCTCACAGTCAACAAACACAGATGGGATCATTTCAGGGCTAGTGTTCCTCAAGTGGCAGAGTCGACTGACCCAGCCTTCTTTCAGAAAGTGGGGCAGTCCCAACCATTGCTACTTTCTAGTGAGGGCAAGGTCTCGGACCCTTGAAAAGGCTTATGGTGGCATTTCTGATGGAATTGACCTGTGATGGTAAAGAGAGGGGTCTCTTAGAAGTCTAGGCCCATAGTATCTATGGAGGAATCCTAGAATACCCTAAGTTAGGCCCCAGATGATGGGGTGGTATGGCCTTTTCCAGCTTTTGTAGTCCTTTTTTTTATCTGACAAGCTTAGAATTCTCTCATCTGTTAAAGCTTTGAGTGTCATTTGTTGTATCTAAATATGGGGTATCCCTATGGGGTCTGGCCTCAAGTTAGGGAGGAAATACCTGTAGGATTTTAGTGGGGTCTAAGTTAGTCTCAAGTTTTACTGCATTTACTTGTTTGATGATTCTAATAAAGGTTGTTATAGAGACAATAATTGGCCTTTAGTTGACCAGTAATGGTAGGAATATATATATCCCATTATATCTTTTGACCATTATATCTTGTATACCTTTTTTCATCTAAAGATTATCATGGAGTGACAATAATGTTGATGCTATCTGAAGAGATTGAGATGTAGCTCTTGCTTTACTTTTTTATGTTTTTGATTTATAAAATGGAGATATTGACAAGAGGGTGTAATCTTACACAATTCCCACCACCAGAGCTTCCTTTCTTTCATGTGTTAGATGAGTAGATAGAGTGATAGAGGAATGTTAGGTAGGGTGTAAGAGAGAAGGATGTCTAAACCCAAGTGGTAATTATTTGATTAGAAAATTTACCACGCCTTCTTTAGACCATTCTGCTAGATTGCCAAGATTATTATGTCTAAATCTATTCATAGAGGTCTATTAAGCACTTTTACTGAGGTATATAGTTGCCCCTAACTTATGTACATGTGTATACATGTACCCAGTCCTCTAAACACTTGCCTATGTCTAGGATCTGTAACTTTGTTAGAGAGTGTGGCATCTGAAATGGAACTGGGTAGCCCCATGTGTTATGAAAGGACTTAAAAAATTATTGGATTTTAAATGTTGACATCTTAGGCTTGGCACAATCAGCTTTTTTTTTCTCTAGAAAATTAAGTGGAAAGCGTAGAGTTACCATCTGCCCTCAGTGCTGCATATGTCTTGTGCTCCTGAAGTCAGTATTGATACAGCATTATACAGTAAAACCTATAGTTTACACTTTACATGATGTAACTGTATGGGTTTGACAAATCATAGTGCTATGTATTGACTACTAATGTACAAAGTAGTTTCACTGTTCTAAAAGCCCTTGTGTCATCTATTCATCCCTACATTCCCTCCCTTTCTCTCCTCATGGCAACTACTGGTTGTGAATACTATCACCATAGCTTTGTCTTTTTCAGTATGTCAAATAATGGAGTCATAGAGTATGTAGCTTCTTCATACAGGTTATTTTCATGTAGCAATATACATTTAAAATTATTTCATGTTTTGATAATTCATTTATTTTAAGATTTGGTCCTTATTAATAAGAAAGAGATTACCAGAACAATATTGTAGCATTTGTGATGCCACTGTTTGAATTAAGAACCACATTCTTGCATTTCTAGTGTGCCAACACTGCACTACCTCACAACCCATAGTTCATTTAATTTTAAGAGCCAAAAATTATATAGACATACTTTGGTTTGTTGTATTGATAGATAATTTGTTTCTCTCTAGATCTGGGCAAGTAAGGAAAGGTCACTAAAAACATTGATGTCCTGGGTTTCATATAGGCATAATATAGATATATTTTTTATTCTCTTATATAATTATCAGGAACAATAATTGCTATTTTGTGATCTGATACTATTTAGTTTTATAAACAGCTTCCAACAACCATTCAAAGTGGCTGTACCATTTTTGATTTCCACCAATGAGTTCTTCCTGTTATTCTACAACCTCACCAACTTTTGGTCTTTTGGGTTTTACCCATTCTGAATGTTCAAACCTTGAAATTTCATTGACAATTGATTTTCACTTCCATAATGATCTCTAGTTCTAGACATCTTATCATATATTTGCTATCCAAAATCTAGCCTATGCTTTAAAATTAATTTCTAACATATCCTAGATCTCAACATAAAACATTAAAATATAGAATGTCTAAGAATTTCTGGAAGACAATATAGGAAAATGTCTCAGTGATCCTGGGAGTAGTGGTACTTTTCTGTAGATAAAAGAACAAGAACAAAATAAAGGCAGAGGATGGCTCACCTGGTAGTGTACACTTTATCATGTGCAAGGATCTGGGTTTAAATCCCTGCCCATCACATGGTGCCATCTTGTAAAAGGAAAGCTTCATAAGTGACAAAGCAATGCTTTATCACTTCTCCTTCTGACTGTGGCTTGTCTAGTTGTACTATTTGTTCAGAAAACTAATCTTTCTCTATTGAGTTTCTCTTTATGCTATGGAAAAGATTAGTTAACTAAATTCTGGGCTTTATGTCCTTTTCTGTAAATCTGTCTACCTTTGCACTATTTTACCAATATCACACTGTGTTGGTTACTGACAGTACATTATATCACAATACATCTTAAAGTCTAATAATGTCAATTCTCTTGGTTTCTCCTTTAGTTTTAGATTTATTATTAGAATTTTTTGGTATAAAAGTTCAAATAAATTTGCTAATCACTACACAATAGCATTAAAGATTTAGATCACATAAATGTATAGAAATAAATTGGCAAGAACTTACATTTTAAATATATTGAACACTAACATGAAATACTTTTCAATTTAGATCTTTGATCTATTCCATCATAGTTTTATGTGTTTTTTTTCTCAATATATCTTGTAAAACTTATTTTGCTAGGTTTCTACCTAAGTGTTGAATATGTTTGGTCCCAATGTAAAGGCTGTTGTTTTTTTAATTTCAAATTCCAGTATTTCATCAATGACATATAGAAAACAATTACCTTTTCTGTATTAGCCTGTATCATACAACCTTGACATAATCATTTATTAGTTTCAGAATGTTTCTGTTCTTGTTGATTCTTTGAGACTTTCTAGCAAATATTACTTTTTAATAAAAAATATGTTATTAATAATAATGATTTAACATTTATAGAGCATATGATATGTGATATGTCATGCTACACCATTTTATACCATTTAACTTATTAAATGGTATAATACCATTTAATTTAGTCACACAATTTAGAATAAACACAGTTGATTTTAGGCCATGTTACAAATGAGGGATTTAGGCTTAGTAAGGTATGATCACTTGTACAAAGACAGAGGGAAAATTTAAACTTGGTCTTTCCTAGTAGGATATACATAATAAATATAGTAATAGCAATCACCTCACAGTTAAATTTATACCGGCTGTAAATATCTACTGCTCTTTTTTATTTTTATTTTTATTTTATTTAAGAAAAGAGACATCAAAAAGCATCCTAGGATGGGGGGTACAACTACACACAATTCCCACCACCCAATCTCCATATCCCATCCCCTATCCAATAGCTTCCCCATTCTCTATCCCTCTGGGAGCATGGACCCAGGGTTGTTGTGGGTTGCAGAAGGTGGAAGGTCTGGCTTCTGTAATTGCTTCTCCGCTGAACATGGACATTGGCTGGTCAATCCATACTCCCAATCTGCCTCTCTCTTTCCCTGGTAAGGTGAGTCTCTGGGGAAGCGGAGCTCCAGGACACATCGGTGGGGGTTTCAGTCCAGAGAAGCCTGGCTGGCATCCTGATGGCATCTGGAACCTGGCGGCTGAAAAGAGAGTTAATATACAAAGCCAAACAAATTGTTGAGCAATCATGGACCCCAAGGTTGGAAAAGTGGAGATGAAGTGTTGGGGGGTACTCACTGCAAACTCTAGTGTACTTCTGCTTTCAGGTATATATTTTTCACTAGTTTATGGATACATGTGAACATATACTCTATCTCATGGAACCTGGTGTATATCTAGGTTTGGGGACTTTGTTAGGTAGTGAACCACCTGGGATGGAATTAGAGAATACTATGAAAAGAAAGGTCTCACCCATGTAATGAAGCTGTAGGGTTATCATTCCACACCTGAAGTCTTTGGACACAATCTGAGCTGAAGCATGTTGACGTGGCACTCGTTGCATTGATTAGGTTATGACCAGTGGATGCAATATTATTTGACAAGAATTGGGAGAAGCATTCGGGAAAGTGGGCCCTACCCTAGGGTCCCAGGACTGGGGGAAGTTTAGGCTCTATAGTGGAAATGTGAGGTTCCTGCTGTCTTAGGGTTCAAGAAGACAATGGATAGTTATTGTTAACATCACATTATTTGGTAACTGGGTTAACTTTGAGAAGTCCCTTTGTTAGACATACAATCAATTTTTGTCCTCTCATATTAATTAAATAGTGATTTATATTACTACAGTTTAATAGGAGTGTACATAAACACCATTCACACCACCAAAACATTGTGTCCCATCCCACCCACCCACTGGCCCAGGAAGCCTCATGTCCACCCTCCCCCTCACCACAGGGTTTTTACTTAGATGCCCTACTTTCAATTTAGTCAGATCCTGCTTTTAGTTTCCCTTTCTGATCTTCTTTCTCAACTTCTGTTGATGAGTGGGATCATCTTTATCTTTCTGACTTAGCTGACTTAACATAATTCCTTCTAGATCTGACCAAGATGGGTCAGAGAAGTTGAGTTCATTGTTCTTAGTAGCTGCATAGTATTCCATCGTGTATATATACCACAGCTTTCTTAGCCACTCATCTGTTGTTGGGCACCTGGGCTGCTTCCAGGTTTTAGCTATTATGAATTGTGCTGCTATGAACGTACACACATCTTTTTGGTTGGGTGTTATGGAGTCCTTGGGGTATATCCCCAGGAGAGGAATTACTGGGTCATGTGGAAGGTCCATGTCTAGCCTTGGGAGAATTCTCCAGACTGCTCTACACAGAGGGTGGACCAATTTACATTCCCACCAGCAGTGCAAAAGGGTTCCTCTGTCCCCACAGCCTCTCCAGCATTTGTTGCGGCTGTCCTTTTTGATGTATGCCATTCTTACAGGAGTGAGGAGGTATCTCAATGTTGTCTTTATTTGCATTTCTCTGACAATCAGCGACCTATAGCAGTTTTTCATATGTATGTTAGCCTTTTGGATCTCCTCTGGAGTGAATATTCTGTTCATATCTGCCGGGAAGCCAGGGGGAGATGGCAACTACCCAACAATATCCTCTGCGCATTTATGGATGGGGTCATTTGCTTTTTTGGTGCTAAGTTTGCTGAGTTCTTTATATATTTTGGTGATTAGTGTCTGGTCTGATGAATTGCATGTAAAGATCTTCTCCATTTATGTGAGGGGTCTCTTTGTGTGATAGTTTCTTTGGCTGTGCAGCTTTTCAATTTGATATAGTCCCATTTGTTTGTTTCTGCTTTAGTCTTCCTTGTAATTTGGTTTGATTCATCAAAGATGTCCTTGAGGTTTAGGTGGGAAAGTGTTTTACCAATGTTTTCCTCTAAGTATTTGATTATTTCTGGTCTAACATCCAGGTCTTTAATCCATTTGGAGTTGATTTTTGTTTCTGGTGAGATAAAGTGTTTCAGTTTCATTCTTCTGCATGTTTCAACCCAGTTTTCCCAGCACCATTTATTGAAGAGAGCCTCCATCTTCCATTTAATACTTTGGGCCCCCGTATCAAAGATTAGATGTCCATAGTTGTGAGGGTTTAGTTCTGGACTTTCAATTCTGTTCCACTGGTCTGTGTGCCTATTTTTGTTCCAGTACCATGCTGTTTTAATTATGATGGTTTTATAATACAGTTTGAGGTCTGGGAGTGTGATGCCTCCATTTCTGTTTCTCTTCCTCAAGATGGTTTTGGCAATTCTAGGTGTTTTCTCGTTCCAGATAAATGATTGTAGTTTTTCTTCTATTCTCTTAAAGAAGCTTGGTGGAACTTTGATGTGTATCTCATTAAATTTGTATATGGCTCTGGGGAGAATATTCATTTTGATGATATGAATTCTTCCAATCCATGATCATGGGATTTCTTTCCATTTCTTGGTATCAGTTTTTATTTCCTTGAATAGTGACTCATAGTTTTCACTACTTTGGTCAGTTTTACTTCTAAATATTTTATTGATTCTGCTGAAACAGTAAATGGGAGTGATTTCTGGATGTCTTCTTCAGATTCAGTGTTTGCATAAAGAAATGCCACTGATTTTTGTACATTGATTTTGTAGCCTGACATCTTGCTATATTGCCTAGTAATGTTCAATAGTTTTCTGCTGGATTCTTTAGGTTTTTCTATGTATCCTATCATATCATCTGCAAATAGTGAGAGCTTGACTTCTTCCCTTCCAATCTGTATTCCTTTGATTTCTTTCTCTTGCCTGATTGCTATGGCAAGAACTTCCAATACTATGTTGAAGAGGAATGGTGACAGTGGACAGCCCTGTCTACTCCCCAATCTGAGGGGGAATGCTTTCAGCTTCTGTCCATTGAGTATGATGTTGGCTGTAGGTTTGCTATATATAGACTCCACTATCTTGAGGAATTTCCCATCTATTCCCATTTTTATAGGGTTTTAAGCATGAATGGGTGTTGGATTTTGTCAAAGGCTTTCTCTGCATCTATTGAGATAATCATGTGGTTTTTAGCTTTGCTTTTATTGATGTGGTGAATGACATTGATTGACTTAAGTATGTTGAACCAACCTTGCATTCCTGGGATGAATCCCACTTTGTTATGATGAACAGTCTTTTTGATATGTTGCTGTATCTGGTTGGCCAAGATCTTGTAGTTTTACTTTTTTGTTGTGTCCCTATCTGCTTTTGGTATCAGGGTGATGTTGGTTTTATAGAAGGTGGAAGGGAGTGTTCCTGTTTCTTTGATCTTATGGAAAAGCTTTAGAAATATGGGTACTATCTGTTTCCTGAAGGTTTTGTAGAATTTGTTTGAGAAGCCATCTGGTCCAGGACTTTTGTTGTTGGAGAGATTCTTAATAATGTTTTTGATTTCTTTGTCTGTGATTGGAGCATTTAGGTTTTGTATTTCTTGGTTCAGTTTTGGAAAGGCATATGTTTCTAGGAATTGTTCCATTTCTTCCAGATTCTCTAGCTTGGTGGCTGGCGTATAGTTCTTCATAGAAGTTTCCCAAGATTTTCTGGATTTCTGTGGTGTCAGTTGTGATATCTCCTCTATCGTTTATAATTCTATTAATTTGAATCTTCTCCCTTTTTTGTTTAGTGAGTCTGGCTAGGGGTTTGTCAGTTTTGTTTAATCTTTCAAAGAACCAACATTTGGCTTCACTGATCTTCTGTATGGTTCTCTTACTTTCGATATTGTTTATTTCTGCTCTAATTTTAGTGATTTTTGTCCTTCTGGTTGATTTAGGGTTCCTTTGTTCCTCTTCCTCTAAGTCCTTGAGGTGTGCAGTAAGTTTTTATTTGAGCTTTTTCTTGTTGTTTAATATGTGATTGTATGGCTGTGAGTTTCCCTTTCAATACTGCTTTAGCTGTTTCCCTAATATTATGTTAGGTTGTGTCTTCATTTTCATTTGTTTCCAGGAACATTTGAATTTCTTGCTTGAATGACTCTCTGACCCAGTGGTTCTTAAGGAGTATATTGTTTAGTTTCCAAATTCTGTGTCTTTTAATAATTTCTGTTTGTTCTTAAATGTTAGTTTTACTCCACTGTGGTCTGAGAAGATATTTGGGGTGATTTCAATGCTCTTGAATTTATTGATGCTGTCTTTGTGGCCTAACATCTGGTCTATCATTGAGTATGTGTTGTGTGGATTTGAGAAGAATGTGTATTCCCGTTTTTTGGGGTGAAGGACTCTGAAAATGTCCAAGAGGTCTAGTTTGACCATCTCTTCATTTAATTCTCTTGTTTCTTTGTTGATTCTCTGCTTTGTTGATCTGTCTAAGTGTGAGAGTGGGGTTTTAAAATCTCCCACTATTATTGTATTACTGTTGATGTATTTTTGAAGTTCTTTCATTTGGTGCTTGATGTATTTAGATGGCCCCTCATTGGGTGCATAGATGTTAATAATTGTTAAGTCTTCTTGGCTGATTGATCCTCTAGTCATTATGTAATATCCTTGCCTATCTTTTATTACTTTATTTAATTTAAAATCTATTGTGTCAGAGATGAGAATGGCCGTTCCAGCCTTTTTTTTTTTTTTTGTGGTCCATTAACCTATATAGTTTTCCATCCTTTCACTTTAAGTCTGTGTTTATCTTGTTGTTTCAGATGGGATTCTTGCAAGCAGCATATGTTTGGGTTATGTTTTCTGATCCAACCTCCCACTCTGTGCCTTTTGATGGGTGAATTTAAGCCATTGATATTTATTGATATTATGGATTTAATGTATTGAAGTGCCATTGTTCAATGAATTTTTATTTGCTATGATATATGGCAAGTATTATAGTGAAGTTCTTGTTTATAAGAGAACTTTTAGAACCTCCTTCAGGGCAGAGTTGGTGATGGTTGCTTCCTTTAACTGTTGTTTGTCTAAGAAGGTTTTGATCCCTCCATCTAGTTTGAATGAAAGTATAGCAGGATATATTATCCTTGGTTGAAACCCTTTTTCATTCAGGGCTAGATAGATATCTTGCCATTCTCTTCTGGCTTTTAGAGTTTGAGTGGAGAAGTCTGCTGATAGTCTTATGGGTTTTCCCCTGTATGTGACTTTTTGTTTTTCTCTTGCAGCCTTTAGGATCCTTTCTTTATCCTTACTTCTTCTCATTGTGACTATGATGTGTCTTGGCGTCTTCAGGTCTGGGTTGATTCTGTTTGGAACTCTCTGGGCCTCTTGAATCTTAATGTCCTTTCTGTTGTTCAGGTCTGGAAAGTTTTCTTCTATAATTTCCTCTGGAATATTTCTTTCCCCTTCCTCTCTTTCTTCCTCTGGCAGGCCAATTATATGAATGTTACTTCTTTTAAGATCATCCCATATGTCTCTGTTGTTGTTTTCAGTGTCTCTCAATCTCTTTTTGAGCTCTTTTACCTCTTTCTTAGTATCTCTAAGTCATCCTCTGTCTGACTAATTCTGTTTTCTGCTTCTGTTAGTCTGCTTTCCCTTCCCTCAGCTGCTTTCTTCAGTTCAGCTATTTCAGCTTTCAGTTCTCTAATTGCCTCAAGGTAATCAGTATTTTCCTTGAGGGTCTCATCTGTTATTTCCCTAATACTGCCATTCCTTTCCTCCAAAATTATTTTAATTTCTGTGATTAATAAGTTTATTATTGCTTGCATACTTTTCTTATCTATGGTTCCTTCTGGCTGATTTGTAGTTTCTTCTGGGCTCTTGTCTTCATTCATTGTGGTAGCAGTTTTATTTTTTCTTGATCTACCCATTTTTTATTAATATGTTTCTTATTTTTATGCTCTGTTGTTCCTCAGTTGTTGTGTTTTGAGTACAAGCAACACTATACTAAGTACCTTTATGACAAATGCAATCACCAACCTCAGAAATTACAGTAACAACTGAAGCAAGGATTGAAGTAGTTTAACCACTACCAGTTAGCCAAACAATGTCTCCAGTCCTTGAAAAAATAGCAACCAAATCCAAGTGAAGAAGAAAGAAAAAGGAAAAAAGGGATAGCAAGAATAGACAATTATGCCAATATACTATCCACTGTATATTCTAGGGGTAGCAAGAGGAAAAAGGGAAGTGGAGCAGAGATACACACATAGAGAGTCCACTCTGAGGCAGATTTCTTCACCCAAATAATTCACAAATGAATATCAGTGAATTCAGATAGCCGAAGAAGTAGGAAGGAAGAAAGGAAGACAAGAATAATAAAAAGAGAAAGAAAAATGAGTGAGAGAAAGGAATAAAGGTAAGAAAAAGAACTGTAATAAAAGATGTGTGAAAGGAAAGAGTTATTTATTTATTTTATTTTTTAATTAGCTATGATGATGGAGAAGGGGAGAGTGGGTAGAGGAGGTAGGAGTAGTAAAACAAGTTCCTCTCGCAATGTATAAGACACTCAGTCCCCTAGCAATGGAAAAAACACTAAGAGTTAATTCTGGTCAACCTGAAGTAGGGGGGGAAAGGGATAAATACATACATACATATATATATATATATATATATATATATATATATATATATAATATTAATAATAAAATAGAGCAGAGTACAAAACCTGTCCTGTCTTCAGCTTGGATGGCTTCAGATTGCCTCAAGCCACCTGAGCAGAGGCAGCTGACTGTTAATAAAGTAAAACAAACAAACAAAAACAGAAACACCTCTAGGCAGTCTTTCCCTTTTATAGGTCCAATTGGCCACTTAGACAGAAATAAAAAGGGCCAAGGGTTTCAGAAAGGAATCAGATTGGAATGAAACCCATTGAGCCAGGAATCTTCATAAAGAAAGCTCAGAGGGGGAGCCTTCTAGGAGCAGCTCTCTGGCACCCAGGGTCTGATTATGGGGTGGGGGACGGGTGTGCTTTGGGAATAATAAAAAAAAAATTCCTTTCTTTTTTCTCTATTTTCTAATCCAAATTGAGCTATATTCACTACCTTGGTGTCACAGATAGGACCTGGTATTTACTGTCCTGCTGAAGGCAAAAAATCCAACCATTTCCAGCAGATGTTGTCAGAGCTCAGGCCAGTAGCTACTTCTCAGTCGCCATCTTGGTTCTGCCCTCAATATCTATTGCTATTTTTGATGTGCATAATTATAAAAGTAGATACTGTTGGGGACTAGAGAGAACTCACCCAGTGCAGTGCATGCATTACCATGCCTGAGAACCCAGAGTGGAGAGCAAGCACCTGCATAAAAGAAATTTTAAGAGATGTGAAGCAGTGTTGCAGTATTTCTCCTCTCTGCCTCTCTACTCCTTTATTTCTTTCTCTCCCTCTCTCTCACCCTCTATGTGGGAAAAAAAAAAAAAAAAAACATCCACTAGGAATGGCAGAAATGTGTAGACATGAAGTCCTAGTGAAAATCCTCCTGGTAAAGAACAGTAACTACTGTTACACTCCTCATAAATGATATAAGTGAAACTATTGAAATGAAATAATTTGCTCAGAATCATAGATCTGAGTGGTGGAAGTTAAGATTGATTCTTTTTTTTTTTCATTTTACAAAATTACATGTCAGCAGGGGTTTAAATCCATACCATTCCTACCATCAGAGTTCTGAATCTTTAGTCTCTCCACTGCAATCCACCACAGTTCCCCTAAGGTTGGAGACATAGGCTAATCATTAAGATTGATTCTTAAGGTTAGTGTTGACAAATTTAAGGTTCAGCACTAACATGTGTTTGTATATGGATGTTTGGCCAGAAACAAGGATAGAATTTAAAGTTATTAGAAACTATATTATTTATTTATTTTTAATGGGGGATTAATGTTTTATAGTCACCAGTAAATATAATAGTTTGTACATGCATAAAATTTCTCAGTTTTCCACATAACAATACAACCCCCACTAGGTCCTCTGCTGTCCTGTTCCAGGACCTGAACTCCCCACTCCCACCCACCCACCTCAGAATCTTTTACTTTGGTGCAGTACACCAACTCCAGTCAAAGTTCTGCTTAGTGTTTTCTCTTCTGATCTTGTTTTTCAACTTCTGCCTGTGAATGAGATCATCCCATATTCATCTTTCTGTTTCTGACCTATTTCACTTAACATGATTTCTTCAGGCTCCATCCAAAAAGAGCTGAAAATGGTGAAATCACCTTTTTTACTCTGAAAATGTCCAATCATTCTAGCTTATCTATCTCTCTTCATTTAGCTCTCTCATTTCTTTATTGATTTTCTGCTTGTATGGTCTGTCAGGTTGTGAGAGTGGGGTGTTGAAGTCCCCTACTATTACTGTGTTGCTGTTAATATATTCCTTTAGCTCTTTCAGTAGCTGTTTGATGTATTTAGATGACCTCTCCTTGGGTGCATAGATGTTGATAATCATTAAGTTCTCTTGATTGATTAATCCTCAGAGTACTAAGTAATGCCCATCCCTATCTTTTAAAATTTTATTTATTTTAATGTCTATCATGTCAGATATGAGCATAGCTGTTCTTGCTATTTTTTTGTGGTCCATTGGCATGTATGGTAGTTTTCCATCCTTTCACTTTGAGTCTGTGTTTGTCTTGTTGAGTTAGATGGGATTCCTGCAGACAACATGTGGTTGGGTTGTGTTTTATGATCCATTGTCCTACTCTGTGCCTTTTAATAGGTGAATTCAGGCCATTGGCTATTGGTCTGCTAAATTCTGCTTCTAAAACCCCTTCTGTTGCACTGCTTAATCGCTTGGTCTATTTACATAATCACTGTGTTACCTGGGAACTGCCCTGCTTGAAGGGCGTTGGTTTAATCCCCACTGGTTCATACTCCCTTTTTGCTCCACTCCCTCTCCTAGACACACCCTGATTTCCACCACTCTCTTTTCACTCCACCTTCTCTATGTCACATCCTGTTTCCACCCTACTTGGCGAGTATATATACAGCTGCTCTTCTGTTTGAACACACAGTGGAATTGCCTTCCGACTCCAAGAGTCCCAGAGTCTCTCTCCTGTGAAGCTAGCCTGGCAATAAAGATTGAACTGCGTGCCACTCATCCATGAGTCCCTGGTTGTCTCTCTCCCACTCGCAAAGCTAGACTGGCAATTGACATTTATTGATATTATAGACTAAAGATATTTTAATGCCATCACTGTAGTTTTTTAATGTGTTCTCATATATGGCATGTTTATGGTGATCTGATTCTTTATAGGAGACCTTTCAGAACTTCTTTCAGGGCAGGCTTGGTGATAGTTGATTCTTTCAACTGTTGCTTATTTGAGAAGGTTTTTATACCTCCATTTAGTCTGAATGATAGTCTAGCAGCATACAGTAGTCTTTGTTATCAAACAATCAATAGATATCTTGCTGTTCTCTTCTGGCCTGTAGCATTTGTGTGGATAAATCTTCTGCTAATCTTATGGGTTGTTCCTCTGTAAGTGACTCTGTTTTTCTCTTGCATCCTTAAGGATCCTTTCTTTATCCTTATTCTTTTTCATTCTAAATATGATGTGTCTTGGTGTTTTTAACTGGGTTAATTCTGCTTGGGACCCTCTGGACTTCTTGAACCTTTATGTCTTTTATCTTGACTAAACTAGAGAAGTTCTCATCTATTATGTCCTGTAGAATATTTTCTACCCCTCCCTCTCTTTCTTCCTCTGGTAGGCCTATAATGCATATATTATTTCTTTTAAACTCATCTCATATGTCTCTGTTGTTGTTTTCAGTATCTCTTAATATCTTTTTGAGAGCTATTATTTCTTTCTTAGTTTTCTCTAATTCATCCTCAATCTTGCTAATTCTGTTTTATGCCTCATGTATTCAATTCTATCTCCCCTCTTCTGTTTTCTGTAGCTCAGCTATTTTGTTACCCTGTTCTGATACTATATTAGCTTGTTCAGCCAGCTGTGCTCTTAGCTCAGGTATTTCAGATTTCAGCTCTCTAATTACCTTGAGATAGTGCTTTCTTTCAGTCTCATTTGTTGTTTCTGCATTTCTGATGACAATTCTTTCAAAGTCTTTCCTCACTCCTGTGACTAATTTCTCAACTAGCATTTGGATGTTGATCTCATTCTTTTGTGTTTCTACCTTTGGGGTGCTTTTAGCTGGACTTTTGTACTGGTTCATTTATTTAGTGTTTCACCTTGGTTTAACCATTATTATAGTGTGTTATGATCACTGTTGCCTGGATTGACTTGTGTCTATGTAAGGTATTTAAGAGTTCAGTAGTTGTGGAATTTAACAGTTGTTTCAATGTTGTCTCGATCCCTGAGTTGAAGCACAGTGGCTCTTAAAGCCTCTTTTGTTCTTTTTCTTCCCTATAGGCTATGGTAGCCTGAGGGCTTTTTCCTATAAGTAGGTTTTCTAGCTTAATCACTCACTCCTGACCAAGAGATAAAGCAGGGTGGGGGAGAGATAGCACAGTGGTTATTCAAAGAGACTCCCACAGCCCAAGGATCCAAAGCTCTGGGCTGAATTTAGCTTCTCTGCCAAGACAGGCAGCACTGCTGGGCCCTGTGAATTTCTAAACAAGTCCTATTTATAGTCTATAAGTTCTGAGACAATTACTCACCATGTTCTTATCAGGAGAACAGTGTGGAAAGGCTCCCACTATACAGCCCCACTGTTAGAGCACCAGGGTGTAGATCTTCTCCTGAGTTTCCTGGTCAGTTCTCTGCTCCCCTGCCCCCCCATATCAGCACAGGGACTCCCAGCTGCTGCTCCAGCCTCCAAGGGGCAGTAGCAAATGGAGACTCACAGTTGCATTTGGTGAGTCTTAGGGAGTCCTCTCCTTCCTTCAGAAGTCTTAGCTGGTAAAACAGACTGGAGGTGGCTCCTCAACTGGAAAACTGCCAGACTGTTACCAGATGCTCGGGAGTAGATATGGGCTTTATTCCCAGGAATCTCTCCTTAGGCTCCTCTCTGTCCATGAGCCACACATGTTTTCACTCATTGGTAATTTGGTGGGCTCCCAAAGCAGTCCCAGTCTTGTCTTGTTGCAGTCTCAGGTGATCTTTGATATTCCTTGAGACACTGTATTTAATTACATGTTCTTGTCCAAGTTTAAAAGGGACAAAGATTGTGTTTATTTACTGGATTTTTTGCATATTTTCTAAAATTATTTTGCATTTAATTAAGTAGCTAAGTAACTAATTAATTAACAAGAGAGGGGAGGAGAGAGAACAGGAGTATCATCATCTGATGTATGCAATGATTGGGATTAGACTCAGTTTGCAAATCCAGTGGTTAAGCCTGGGATACTTGTTCACTGGTTATAAGAAGTACTCACTGTGGTCCAGGAGGTGGCACAGTGGATAAAGCATCAGACTCTCAGGCATGAGGTCTTGAGTTCAATCCCCAGCAGCACATGTACCAGAGTGATGTCTGGTTCTTTCTCTCTCCTCCTATTTTTCTCATAAATAAATAAATAAATTATTAGAAAAAAAGAAGTACTCATAAGAAGTTCCACTCTTGTGGTCCGGGAGGTGGCATAGTGATAAAGCTTTGGACTCTCAAGTATGAAGTCCCGAGTTCGATCCCCAGCAGCACATGTGCCAGATTGATGTCTGGTTCTTTCTCTCTCCTCCTATCTTTCTCATAAATAAATAAAATCTTTTTTAAAAAAAGTTCCACTCTTTGGCTATCATGAATAATGTAGTTTTGAATATAGGGGTGCATCTGTTCTTCTGAATTAGTGTTCTCATGTATTTTTGGATGTATGCCTAAGAGTGGTAATGCTGGATCATAAGATAATTTAATTTTTATTTGTTTAGAGGTTTCCATTCAGTCTTCCAAAGGGCTTGCACCACTTTGCATTCTCAACAGTATATCTGAGGCCCTTTTTCTTCACAGTACCACTAACATCTGTTATTTTCCATTTTGTTGACATAGGAGATTATCATAGGTGTGAGATGGAATTCCAGTGTATTTTTATTTAGTTAAAAGTGAATAGGAGCATTTTTTCACTAGGAGAATAGCTCAACTGGGAGACCACAGGGCATATATACCTGAGAACCATAGTTTGGACCAAGGAGCTGTTTGTTCCCTTTCTTCTTCTCCTTCTTCTTCTTCTTCTTCTTCTTCTTCTTCTTCTTCTTCTTCTTCTTCTTCTTCTTCTTCTCCTCCTCCTCTTCGTCCTCTCTCTCTCTCTCTCTCTCTCCTCCCTCTCCACTTCTCTCTCTCATGAAACTTCATCAGTCATAGAAAAATAAATTTAAAAACTTTTATTTTACCTCCAGGGGTATTGCTGGGCCTTGGTGCTTGCGTCATGAATCTGCTGCTCCTGGAGGCCATTTTTCCCATTTTTTTTTTTTACCATTCTTCTTCTAGCGTTTGCCCTTCTTCCGTAGCCAGTCAACAGCATCAGGTTGAGCCTGATGTAAATTTTTGAGACCTCCTTTTTACCATTGATGTTGTTGGATAGGACAGAGAGAAATTGAGAGAGGAGGGGAGACAAAGAAAAGAGGAGGAGGGAAAGTTAGACATCTGCAGACCTGCTTCACCACTTGTGAGGCCAACCCCCTGCAGGTGGGTAGCCTGGGGCTCAAACCTGGATCCTTTTGCTGGGTCCTTGTTCTATGTGCACCCCTCTGCTGCTCTACCACTCAGCCCCTTAAAAACTTTTTTAAATGGTTTCCTGCTGCCCTTTAACAGCCTGCACAGTTAACCAAGGTTATAATGCAAACCAACTAATGTTTCCACTAGTTGCATTCTGAATTTGGCTGCAACTCATGTCAGATATATTTGAAATTAAAAAGGAAGGGTATATGAGAGATGGCTCCTCATTAGTGCAGCATTGCACACGTGCAGATATTGCTGCCTATCTGTTGCCTTTGGGTGTTTTTGCTTTCTCCATTGCTAATGACTAATGAAAAAAGAGAGAGAAATAAGAGTGAACAAGAAAGCAATTGCTATTAGATTTTCTTCTACTGCAGTAGGTTTTTCATTTTGCAAAGCTCATTAGAGGTGAGTATATGGGAAGACTTTCAAGGTGCCGGAGGGAAAAGGAAGAAGACAAAAGGAAAAAGAAACTCAAAGATGTAACCCTAGACACAGATTCACACCAGAAGTAGATGTCTCTAGGCCATGTACTTCATGGCTTGGTTATAAATGCTAACATAAAAAAGTCTCCCCCTCCAACTACTACCAGCAATGAAGCTATTATAAATGCATTGATGATGCATGGTCAGTTACAATGTGTATTTGATTTTTTTTCTGATCTCTTATTTTAAGTGTTTTGAAGCACAACTTTTTTTTTTTAATTTGGAGACCAACTAGAGGTTTAACTTCACAAACATTTTTAAGCATCACCTATGTGTATAATGCTTTGGTGGGAGCCTGAAGAGAGAAGACACAATTGGTTCCTACCTCCCAGGGGGTAGACACACCCACAGAAATTTTAGTTTCATAGGAATAGAGTCAATCAGTATCCAGTGTTGTGGGGCATTGCCTTTAGCACTAAGGACTCTGAGATCAGGAATAGACTCTGTGATTAGGAAAAATCAAACTCTAGAAAAGAGAGGGAGAGAGTGAGGGAGAGAGAGAGAGAAGGAGAGAGAGAGAGAGAGAAGAGATAGAGAGAGAGAGAGAGAGAGAGCTCTGTGGTGTGGGGGAAAAAAAGTAACTTCAAATTAGTAGCCACCTGCACTGAGAACTCATTATAGTTCAATCATGTGACTTAGACAAGCTGTGTATGCTGTCTGGAAGCTTGAGGTTTGCTCCAGCTTTGAAATTAGCATCCCTCCTATTCTTGGTCAAGGTAAGTTTTCCTTTACTTAAGAATATTTAGTAAAACTGCTCTCTTGCACAAAGAGGAGCTGCCACTTATTGACAACACACTGTTCTCAATCCACTGCTAACCATTTCATGTTAATGGACTTGTTTCATTCTCACAGTCAGAATAAAAGCAAAGATGCTCAGGGTTCTTGCTTTTCTGAGAAGCAAATCCTCAAAGAAATCTCCAAAGATCTGTCCAACCAGAATTCCATGAGGCCTGGGAGATGCTATAGGATGCAAATCTAGGTGTGTGCGTGCACACTTGTGTGTGTGTGTGTGTGTGTGTGTGTGTGTGTGTGTGTGTGTGTGTATTTCTGCAAAAACAGATTCAACAAAGGTCAGATTGGACACATAGTGTGTCCTTGGGGACAAAGGCCCCTGTATTGATAATATTTTTGTGCACTCTGTACTAGATCCATGTGGATAATCTTAGAGTTGAAAGGGAACTCAGAGTTGGGACTTGACTTGCTCAAGACCACAAAACAAAGAGAGAAACAGCATCACATAAGTAGCTCCCTGGCCATGGCCGGGTCCAGGGTAGATAAAGAATAGTGAGAACACATATTAGAATTAAAGAATTGATAACCTCAGACCTTGTACTCTCTTGGCCTATGCTTTTGTACTTTGTGTCTGAAGGCTAGGTTAGGTTCTTGGGGCATAGACACAAAAGATAGTGTGAGGTGGAAGGTTGCTGAGAATAGGGACTAGCCTCACCAGTGGAATATTAAGATTCTTATTGGACTTGAGACATATGTAATAATGAGGCTGACAGCACAAAGGTTATGCAATAGACTTTTGTCCCTGTGGCACTGAGGTCTCAAATTCAATCCCCAGCACCAACATAAGCCAGAGATGAATGTGCTCTAGACTCTCTCTCTCTCTCTCCTCCCTCTCCTTCACCTATAGCTTTTTCTCTGTATCTCTTTCATTAAGATAAATAAATATGATATTTTTTAAAGAATCATATGTAATGGCAGAGGGATATTATCCCTGCCCTCAACTGTGGTAAAATACATAACTAGGCTCCTAAGGTCTTTAAGGTGCTAAGGTAGATCTGGCAATCTGGAACAGGAGGGAGAGATCTAGGCTAAGGGGTACCTCCACTCATAAGGTGGCTCAACTGACTGAAGGGTCTCTTGAACCAAGGGCGTCTTTTCTCAGACTATGAAGACCTGTGTAAGGAGGCTGCATCTGTGCTCTGGAGTGAGTCTAATTATCTTCTTCAGAATTCATTTATAACACCTGAAAAACAGAGATAATGAAAGGATTTGGTAAAAAGAATGCTGAGGCTGTACCTAGCAATGGTAAGCTTTTCCCACCTCTAGCTCAAAAGTTTTATGTCCTAGCAGTCATGATTCCTACTCTGGGAGAACTGGAGGGAAAAGTTCAGAAAGATGCTCTAGAGACTCCATTGACAGCAACTTGGTCTGTTCCCAATGCTATGACAGGATGACGAATCCTGATGCTGACACACACAGCAAGGAGATGGAGGGCAAAGTGACCGAGAAGAAGATAATGTTTCTCTAGCCTGTAATTTCTTTCAATTTCAGGGACTGCAATTACTAGGGCAGGAGTTAGTAACAATCGTGCCTGGAATGCTTAAGTGAGTTTGAAACCACTGGTGAAATGGTTTTTCATTTAGAGAGAGAAGGTATGTGCAAAGTATAAATCAGGCCTCAGTGTATTTGTGTGTGTGTGTGTGTGTGTGTTTATGAATACCTATGTGCAAATTCAGGAAGGAGAGAGAGAGAGAGAAGGATAAGAATGAGAATGGTCAAAGAGGTACCAGTGTGTAAGTGATTGCCTAACTTAACTGTATGCAACCCTGGAAACAGGAGCTCACCTCTCTGAGTTCCAGTTTTCTCACCTCCATCATATAGCTAATAATACCTTCTTTACAAGATTGTTACATGTCTTAGTCTGCTCAAGCTGCTATAACAAAATAGCATACACTGGGTACCTTCAACAATAAACATTCATTTCTCATGGTTTGGGAGGTTGGCAAGTTCAAGTCAAGGTACTAGCAGATTCAGTGCCTGGTAAGAGCGAACTATCTACTTATAAGTAGTACCTTCTCCCTATTTTCTTATAAGACTGAAGACAGAAATTTTCCATAAGGACACTAATCTTATTCATGAGGGTCCCACCCTGATGACCTAAATACCTCCTAAATGTTCCATCTCCTAAGAAAATGAATTCTGAAAGAAAATAAATATCCAGTCTATAGCTAGCTTCTGTAATTGATTCTCTCTGCTGGATATGGGCTTAACAGGTCGATCCATATCCCCAGCCTATTTCTATCTTTCCCTAGTGTTGTAGGGCTCTGGAGAAGTGGGGTTCCAAGATTTCTGCCCAGGGAAGTCAGCTTGGTGTCATAGTAACATCTGCAACTTGGTGGCTGAAAAGCATTATGATATAAAGCAGAGGAGTTTGATAGCATAATGGTTATGCAAAAAGACTCTCAAGCCTGAAGCTCCAAAGTCCCAAGTTCAATCCCCCACACCACTATAAACAAACCAGAGCTAAGGAATGCTCTGGTAAAAAAAAAATAATAATAATTAAAAAAATAATAAAGCAGAACAAATTGTTACTAGTCAGGAACCTAAAAGTAAGAATCTAGCAGATGAGATTTGGGTTCTCCCTTTTGGAAAAAGCTGGTAGTTCTATTTTAGGTATATTCCAAGGGGCCCATTGTTGTATGCTTTACATTGGGTTGTTCTAGCGCTCCCCCGCCAAGAGGATTGGATCAGTCCTGCTAATTTCGCGGGCCCACTTGGCCCCACCCAAAAAGAACCCCGAGAGGGTTCCTGAGTTCCAGAGTAAGAGAGAGTGCTTGCGTCGCTGCAAAGAGACAGCAGAGTTCTGTTTGGTTATTAGTTTGTCTTAGTTTATGAATCGTTGTTCCTGAATAAAGAAATACAGCTTCCCTGCCCAGCCGTTGTCTCCGCATCTCTGTTACCCGCCCGTGAAGCTAGCCCGGCCAGCTGGAGCCTCCGAATTTTAACAACAGCCCATGACTTTACTAATTTTTGCCCAAGCCTGACAGCTAACATGCAGGTGGGCTAAAGGTATTGTCTGGGAGGATTCTGTCAGAGTTGGGATCAAGACCAAAAACCTGGATCAGGGCAGAAAGTAGCTATCAAATATGGCAAAAGCATATAAATGTCATTAACTGTAAGCCCCACTGACCTGATCTGGAGCCCATGTCTATTCATATTCACCACAGGAGCCTATATAGCCTCTGTATCCCTGTAGGTCTGAGCCCACATTCCATGGACATACCTAGGAACATTCTAGGCTGCATTCATTTCAGGACCCATCTTCCTCGAGTGGCAGAGTATGTTGACCCAGCCTCCCTTCACAGAGTGGGACAGTCTATACTACTGTTATTCTACGTTGGGGGCAAAGTCTTATAGAGGCCCACAGAGGGTTTATGATGTTGTTCCTGATAGAGATGACCAGTAATGGTAGAGAGAGAGATCTGTCTGATGTCTAGGCTCATCATATCTATGTGGGAATCCCAGGATTACCTGACTAGGGCTCCAGATGATGGAGTGGCCTGGTAGTGACCAAAAGGTCTATCACTAAAATGCAGCACTTGTGCTTTCAATGAGACAAACTTCACTTTTTAGCATTTAATTTGGACAAAATTAAATATTTTGTCATACTTTAACATAGCTTGCTATCTCTATGCATTTAACCTCTTTATACCTCTGCTTCTTTGTTATATACATATGTTTTCTGTGTACACACATGTACAGACATGCACGTAGTATACATGCATGCATATGTACATGCCAAAAGTACTTTCAGGTCACTGTGAGTGTGTGAAAGAACAGATGCACAAAACACTTCAAATGATGTGTAGCACACTGTAAACTATCTGTGCATAGTAACTTTAGTTACGTTGTTACTTTATGTGTTAGATGTCTTTAGAAGAAAGGGACAAATTTGTTGAAGGTGAAAATGAAATAGTCAAAAACCTAGGCCCCACAAAGAATAGACTATGACTACAGTGTCATAGTGCTCAGTCAAGTGCTACTCTTTCATTCATTCACTGAATATATACCTATTGAGGTGTGTGTGTGTGTGTGTGTGTGTGTATGTCAGGGTTGTGTGCACAACAGTGAATGACAGACAAGATTCCTGTCCTCTGGGGCTCTTGGTACAGTGAGGAAGACAGTGAGTGACCAGGGCAATAGTCCAATGTGACAGGGCTAGGATAGGAGAAGTACTGTCACCATGAAAACACAGGTAAGGGACACTAAATCCTGAAATGAAGAGGAAGGCATTGACAAAATCTGGGGTGAGGGGCATCAGTGTAAAAGGCATAATAATGACCACTAAGATGTCTGTATTTTGATCCTTGAAACCCATGGATAATGTCTTTTACTCCATAAAAGGTTATTAAAGGGACAAGTGAAAATAAGATGGCTAATTATCTGATCTTTAAATAGGTTATTTTTCCAGGTGAGTCAAGTGGGATTATAATTGTTTTTAAAGTGGAAGAGAGGCCAGAGAGAGGGATCAGAGTGATCTGATTAGAAAGGACTTGGCTTGACATAGCTAGCTTTAAAGGTGTATAAAGGGAGCTTGAATAAAGGAGTATGGGTAGACACATGCTGGGAAAAACAAAGAAATTCATTTTCTTCAAGAGTTTCTAGAAAGGATGAAGCCCTGTTGATACTTTTGATTTCAGTCCAGAAACCACTTCAGACATATGACCTACAGAAGTACAAGACAATATGCATATGTTCTTTTCAACCACTAGGTTTTGGGTGATTTATTATGGCAACAGCAGGACACTACTATAGGAAACCAATCAATTTTAGGACAGGATTCTGACTTTTAAAATATGGTCAACAAATTGGAGAAACAAAGCTGAATGTAGTTAACAGGCTGTTGCAGTAGTCCTGAGAGAGTGGACCATGGCTGAAACCATAACAGACTACTATTATGGCTGTGTTTCTGGAATCAGGCAGGGAAAGGCATCAAAGAGGAATTAACAATATAGATGACTGTGACTGAGAACTGCAGAGCCTGGGATGAGAGACAGACTTGCAGAGAATAACTATAGCTGGCAGAATCTGGCCAATCTTGAGGTCAGAGCCAAAGCCAAGTGTTGCAGGAGCAGAAGGAAGTTCTTGCCAAAGGAAGGGTTCCAGAACATTTTCCTAGGGGAGACTGAATCAAAAGATCTATCTAGGTAGCCCCCAAGAAGACTCAAAGGGGACCATAAAGGAGAGTCAGGTGCATCCCCTACATTTAAAAAATCTACTGTTCAGAAGGGAGGTCAGGCAGATAAAGTGGTCCTTCTTTCTGACTTGTGAGAATATGCCAGCAAAGGCAACTCTATGTTAGACATTAAATATGTAGATCAGTAGCCAATTCTGGTTCTGTCAACAAATTAAATAATATATTTTTTATAAAAATCCATGAACCTTGGAACCAGGTGATAGTTTGCCTGATAGAAGGCACTGTGCAAAGATTCAAGTCCCAACTAGTTCCCAACTGAAGGAGGGAAGCTTCACAAATGATGAAGCAGTGCTTCAGGTTTCTCTCTTTCTCTCCCTCACCACCCCTCCCCCTGTTTCTTACCATCTGTCAAAAATAAAGAAAAGTGATGTAGGTGAATGTTGATGGGAAAAGGATTTACTTCCTTGTTAGTTACATGCAACTTCTTGTTGGAGCTTATGCTAGTGCCTTTGCAAATATCTATTAGGACATGAATAGTCTTAGGCAGTCTTTTTGAGAGAAGCAATGTGCTTATACCCACTGCCCAAGTTCTAAGTCACAAAGTACCCACATTCTGAATCCCCCATCTAATCTGTTCCCTTGCCCCCAAACCTCCATGGGAACAGGGGACTATACCAAGAAGTCTTGTCTGCTTTCTTCTTTCTATTTCTGGATGGAGAACTTCAAGACCTGACTTTAATTCTTCTGTTCCCCTGATACTACTTTTTAATGTAAATATCCTCTACCCTTGTTTTTATTATTTTTATTTTTATTAGTTGTTTAATAATGATCAAAAGATTGTGGGATAAGAGAGGTACAATTCCATACAGTTCTCACCACCAGAGTTCCATATCCTATCTGCTCCCTATTGGAAGCTTCCCTATTCTTTATCCCTCTGGGACTATGGACCAAAGATCTCTATGGAGTACAGAACTATGATGGGATGTCTGGCTTCTGCAATTGCTTCTCCACTGGATATGGATGTTGACAGGTAGCCCATGTTCAGCAGGGAAGCAATTACAGAAGCAGACTTTCCACCTTCTGCATCCCACAATGACCTTGGGTCCATACTCCCAGAGAGATAAAGAATAGGAAAGCTATCAGGGGAGGGGATACAGAGATCTGGTGGTGGGAATTGTGTGGAGTTGTATCCCTGTTATCCTATGGTTTTCTTGATGTCTTCTTTTTATAAACAAAAAAAAATAAAATAAAATAAGAAAGTTGGTTCAGTGCAGAGATCAGCTCCAAAAAATGGAGAAAGTATTCAAATACTATTAACTTTAAACCCCATTAATATGACATAGGACCTGTGTCTATTCATATTTAGCACAGGAGCATGTATAGCCTCTGTATTCCCTTCGATCTGAGCTCACAGTCCATGTTCACAGCTAGTAATATTCTAGGCAGCACTCACTTCAAGATCAGTCTTCCAGGAATATGGCAGAGTATGTTGACCCATCCTCCATTTGGAGAGTGGGCAATTTTTGACCGTTGTTCTACAGTGAGGGAAAGGTCCTGTAGAGGCCTATACAAGGGTTTATGATGTTAACACTGGATTTAAATTGTTAATGCATTTCTAATAATAACTTTTTTTTGAAATGTTAAATCACCTATAATCTTAGACCAGGGAGACAAAAAACAAGTAGTCTTGTCAATATATAAGATATAGTTATTTGTAAATAGCATTAAATGGCATAAAGAATGGTAAAGTCTTGTATAGTACAGTAAATCCTAACCATAGGATTTTCCAAGTAAATAAAGTTCCCAAATAACTTGGTTATAATAATTATCTGTTGCCTATTTAAACTCTAAGAAAGCATGGAATCTTCCTCATTCTCTATAAATCCATATTTCTCCCAGTCCTGGAACCTCTGGGACTTTGTTCATTTTCCTTCATGCTTCTCTTGATCCATACCATTTGATTACTGCATTTGCTGACCTCAGCCAAATCAATGCAAGCAATGCCACTTGCACATGTTTCACTTCGGACTGTACCCAGAGATGCCAGGACTACAATGCTAATCATACCTCAAGTTCCAATACTCTGGCGATAGCTTTCCTAGCTCATAGGATACTTTAGTTCTATTTTGAGTGGCTCATTTCCTAACAAAGCCACAGAACCTAGATATAGACAATGAGATAGAGCACATGTGCACATGTATCCATAAGTTAGGGGAAAATATATACCATAAAGTAAAAATACACAATAGGCTGCAATGACTCAATAAGTACAGCAAGAAAGCAGAAAGACCTAAAGAAGCCAAAGTACTTAATCAAGCATTTTCTACTTAGACCTAGATACCCCCATCACCTATTTCCTATTTTGCTTCCCTCAATCACTCTTAAGTCTAACCTTTTCAGATAAAACATAAGGTCTATAAAAGCTGGATAAGGGCAAAAGACAGGTAAACTCTAATTATGGCTCTTTTGGTCACTACCAGGTCATTCTATCATCTGGGGCCCTAGTCAGGGAATCCCGAGACTCCCACATTGATATGATGGGAAATGTCCTTTAACATGCTTAACAATGGGGTCTACAAACTTTTATCTGGGGGAAAAAAACTTCTATTGATCCTGCTCATCTGCCTCAGATTTCCTACAAATTCCTTGTTGTTATCTCAAGTACTTGTTAACAACTTCCTCCAAGTTGGGGTGAGTTGGAGGAAGCATTGTCTTTCAAAATGTCAGGAAGAGAATCCTTGAACCTCTCAAATGTGAGAAACCCTGGCCTCCTAGCCTCCTTTCCTTTGCAGTCTCTCACAGCTTGAGTAGCAGAAAAGAGTGTTTTTTTCTTTTCCTGTCTGGTGGGAACTCCCCTGAGGTCATAGCCTGCACTGTCTGTACACTAAAATAAGACACTGTGATCTAAGTGGGCCAGGATGACTTTGATATATAAGGGAACCTTCACTCCCTGCACAGACTGTCTTGCAAAAACTATTGTTTAGCTCAAGACAGTACAAAGTCGGCTTTCAGACGCAGAGCTGAGCAATGACCACCCCCCCCTTTTTTTTTACCTAGATGGTGTCTGCTCTTCTGCCACAGGGATGGAAACTTTTGATTTAGTGGGTAGGGTGCCATAGAAAATATGATTTACGGGGAATGAAAAATGCTTCATTTGAACATTTAAAGAAAACATTAATTACTTTGCATGTATTTTCACACATATAGGAAGCATGTCTGCATAGATTTACAGCAGGTAGTGAGCAACTTGAGATCAGAGAATATCTGTTTTATCCTTACATCTCTTTTTTCTAAATTTTATTTATTTATTTATTTATTTATTATTGGATAGAGAAAGAGAAATTGAAAATGGAGGGTAAGATAGAGGGGAAGAGACAAAGAGACACCTGCAGCCTTCCTTCGACACCCATGAAGCTTTTCTCCCTGCGGGTGGAGACCAGGGGCTGTGATATGATCAGTTAACCAGGTGTGCCACTGCCTGGCCCCTATCCTTATATCTCAATGCATAGTTAAATAAAGAAAGGAGGAGAGAAAGGAAGGAAAGGAAGAGTTAGAGTTGATGAGTAAGTGAATGAATGGTTGAATGAATGAATAAATGATGGTGTCCCAAGTACTGGATCAGAGAATTTAAATGAAGACCCAAAATTAAGAAGCAAATGGTATGAGGACAGAGTACTAACTGTTTCCCAGGAAGTTCTGAGTCTAGGAGTAAGCCAGGACAAATGTGGGCATCATTTTAAAATTTTTACTAATTAATTAATTTACTGACTTATTTATTGGATAGAGACAGAGAAATCAAGAGAACAAGAGGAGACAGAGAAATACCTGCAGCATTGATTCACCATTTGTAAAGCTTACCCCCTTCACAGAGAGACTAGGGGCTTGAACCTAGGTTTCTGTACAACTCTACCAGTTGTGCCACCATCTGGCTTCATGAACATCATTTTTAACACCATGAGACCCTATAGATGCCAGCACCCAAGAGTGTTTATAAAGTCTAGTTCAGTGTCTCTTCGCCTGATTTTTTGAGAAAAAAAATATTTTGGTTTTCAACATTCCTATTGACTAACTCCTGAGGTGGGGTGTGATCCCCCCAACATAAAAGAAAAAAATCTCACAGGCAGTGACAAAAGCCAACATGGGAATTAGTTCTCACACACATATCCTTGCACCACCACAAGCCAGAGCTAAACAATGCTCTGATAGAAAAAAAAAAAAAAAAAAAAAAAAAAACAACTCTTTGATCCCAGGAGAGACCACCATTAAAACTCACCATTCCCAGTTGGCAAGAAGGTTTAGCTGGAAGCAAGAAAAGAGCCAGGGATTAAGCCAGAGAGACAACATCGGTGAGGGGGGTTGATGCCCCTCTTTTAGGAGGCTCTAGACAGCCTGGGAGAGCCAGGGGCAGAGGCCTCCTCTCTGCAAACTCAGCAGCTCACAACTTCCCCCTCACTAAGAGAAGACTGCAGACAGTCCTGGTTGGCTCTAAAGTGATTTACTTCCCTGAAATACCTCAATTTAAATGCTAATTTCCCCAGAACTGTGGGGTGATCCGACTTTTGCATGCTAGTAGCTGTGTATTAATGTATCCAAAACATCCACACATATTTTTAAATGATGGTGGGAGGGAGATAAGTCAGGGAAGGCTGGGGAGGTGGGAGAACTTCTCTTGTTTGTCATACTTGTCAGCCTGGCTGATCAGAGTGAAGTGAGTCAGGGCATCTCCTCAGTGGAAATGCTCTGTAGATCTTGTGTGACTTTAGAGGTTATGTTCAGGAGGTGTGTGGAAAGAGCTCTGTCTCTTTCATGGATGCTTAAAGGACTTGTACTGTGTGCTAGGCTCTGTGATGGGCTTTCTGGGCCTCTTCAAGAGATTCAGAATCTAGTGTGGACTTTCAGATATCTATCTGAAATCAAACTATTTAAAATTTGGTCTAGAAACAATAAATACCTGCATGTATGTAAGGAGGCCCAAGTGTATACACACACACACACACACACACACATTATACCTTTAGCTTTTTGAAACACAGTATTCACTTAGTAAATCTTTGTGCATGGAGCCACCCCCACATGTACAGCCATATTTGTGGGCACCACTGCCTGTTCTCAGGGTATTCTCATGACCAGGAGCATGAGTTCCTGATTAATTCACTGAATGGGGCTCTTTCTAAGTGCCAGGCATGAAACTGGGAACCTGTGGAATCTATAATGTGGGCTTTGTCACTGCTACTTCCTATGGGCTTGCTTCATGAATAAAATAAAACTAGTAGAACTGGAATACATGACCTTAACAAACAAACAAAAGAAAACACACAAAATAGAAACAAACTATCTCCAGGGATTTGTGAGAACAATTATGGTGGTTATACAATTTCAGTGGTAGATGTAGTGTGGAACTATATGCCCTGTAACCCTATAGTCTTGTAACCTATTCTTTATCACATAGTAAAAGAACAAAAAATAATTTTAATATAAAAATATCAAAATGGGACTAGTAAGAGTTGTTTCCAGAGTTCTCATGCAGTTGAGCACACACACACACACACACACACACACACACACACACAATGTTGGCACAGCATCTATAACATAGCCGTAACTAGACAAGATAATCAATGCAGGGAATCTGAAGGTGGTTTAACAGTGAAGACCTGCCATGCATGTCTGATGTCTTGGACTTAATCCCAAGCAACACATGAGAGCAATAGAAATAAAATGAGTAGCACTTCATTGAGTGTGAAGCAATGCATTGCCTCATCACTTGTCTATATCCTATTTGTCTCTCTGACAAAAAATATTTATTTATTTATTTGGTGTGAGAGACTCCATGCATGCATGATTTTACCACTCTCGTGCTGACATTTCCACAGAGGGAGAGAGAGAGATGTCATAGCACTCAAAGGAACCTGGATCACCTTAATGGCAACAGAAGTATGTAGATGGAACCTGTCATATATATATTTAAATCATGATCAGTACATAAATATTACTCATCTCTCTTCCTATCAGTATTACTCGCACTAGCCAGTTACCAGGTTGTTTTTATAGTACTTTGAGAATCTGAATTCAGTTTCTGACCAGCTGGGTTGAGGCTAGCACCTGCCAGCCTCCTGGGTTGCCTTTCGGAGGTGGGTGGATTTTGCAGCTGTTGTCTGGGTTCCCAATCCACCGAACGTTTTCCGTGGCTCTTTTCACATCCTCTTCTGCCTCCAGAAAGAGAGATGTAAAGTCCTGGGGCGCCCTCTGCTGGCAGAATCCTCTCAGGACTCCTGGCATTAGGAAGGGAACCAGCCCTGAGGGCTTTTGCTCTCTTACCAGTCCTTGCTTTTTCAAAGCCTCCACACCTCCCACGTTTCTGCTGTTGTTCATGTTAGCGAGCATAAATCAAACCACCATCCACTGTAAGGAAGCAAAGATGTTTATTGACGAATTGCAATCTGGGCCGAGATGGTGACTGGTGTTAGTCTACCAAGCTTGACCCCGAACAGGGCTCAAACCATACAATTTATAGGAATTCAGACTACACTCAGGGAGGGGGAGCACATCACCTTATCAACCTACATCCAATAACAGGCTATAGCAAACACAAGATCCAATCATTTCAAACTTTAGCAAAAGCATAATCCATTCAAAGCAAAGCGCGGGCTATTTTCAAATATAGTAAGATCACACAACCAATAGAATTCAACCAGGCAGGGTCGCCACATCCCCCTGCCATCTGCTATGACCACCCATCCGGTGGGCTGCATACCACAAAGTCAGTTCAAAGGTCCTGATAAGGCTTATCCCCAGGCAGGGTCCTTCGAACAATGGGTGGCCTTACTGATTAGGTCCTGTTTATTCAAGGGGGAAGGGGCAAGGAATTTTCCACCTCATACTACAAGCAACTCATACTAAAAGCACTTAACAAACAACTGCATAAAAAGGGAATTTCAAGGCTACTGCCTTTTACATTCCCCACTTGTCTTAGCCGAGAATCAAATCTTTGATTCATCTTCATCTTTTTTTTCTTTTGGGTCAGTGGGATCAGCAACTGTCCTCTTCAAATGAATGTGATGAATCTAGTGGCAAGGTCCTCTGCTCCCTGGAAGCTCAGGAAAAAAAATTTCCTCCAGGGAGAGAGGTATCTCTTAGGTGGCTAGCTGTCCTGAAGCTGTACTACCTTGCTTCCTCCCATGTTCCCTCTGGGCTCAGACTTGCCCACAGAGCCAATTGTGGCTTACCCAGGATGCAGAGGTTCTCAGATAAGAGGGAAAAGAGGGCAGAGGAGGTGGTTCTGCCTGACCTCCTTTGTGGCTATGACCATACTGCCCAAGAAAATCTTCAGAAGTGTTCCCTGCATGGTAACATGAGAAAAGGTAAGCGTGTCTTAAGAACTATCTTCCTACATGTTCCTAATGTAGAGTCCCAGGGACATGCCTGCCTGTTTCAGAGCTTCCATCTCCCTCTCTGGTGAGCTGGGTGAGAGTTGGTAACAGAGTGATGACACTGATAACAGTACCCAGTGAGTGGTTAAGCTATAATGGCCAACAAACCTCTTGGCTTAGCCATGTCTATCTGTACATACTGCACCTGTGAGTGCTGTGGCTCTTCCAGCCCTGAGAGCCTGTGTATGCTACCCTCCACAGAGCCGTAAGGAGCCCTTTGTGTCTAGGGACCAGCCTGGGATCTTTCTCTCTCAGTTGTGTGTTCTTGCTCTATGCTTTAGTTTGTCATCTCCAGATGAAGCACCTAAAGTGCTGGAAATGTTATCTGATGCATAGTAGGTGCTCATTTAAGGGCAACTGTCTTCATCATTATGATTGTGATTTCACCACAACAGGTTAAGTAGCTTTTTTTTTTTTCTTGTGAAGGTTTTTATTGAGGCTTTGGGCTTGTATGATTTCACCATTTCTCTCTCCCCCATCAGGATTATCACTGGGGCTCAGTGCCTGAATTATGACTCCACTTCTCCCAGTGGTCTTATTTTTTTTTCTTTGATAGAAAGTGGAAGAAGGGGGGGGGCAAAGAGAAACAGTACAGTTTATTTCTATTACTCTTGAAATTCACCCTTGGTATAATGTCTCTGTGTGGCAGCCAGGGACTTGAACTTAGACCCTTGCATATGGTAAAGCGTGTGCTCTGTTTGGTGATCTACATGTTTCCTGACCCCTGAATAACATTTTTGTTTACCATTTTACTAGTGAGAAAATTGAGGGCTGGGTGATTTGCTCTAAGACACACAGTTAGCATGAATTCTGGACAGAACTGGATTCCAATCTTCAGAATGACTTAACTTGTGTTCTCTTCTTCCAATAAAGCAAGTGCTTGGTATCTCTTGGAAAGAGACCCTTTCCCAGAGGCATCCAACTTACTCAGAGTTCTTGAGAGACAGGCTGCATTACTCTGCTGATTCTTTGTCTGAACAGCCAGACTAGAAAGAACTAAGGAACAGAGGAGAATCTATGCCTGCATTCTTAGCAGCCAGCAGTGGACTTATCCTGAATATGTGTTCTGCACATGTTAGTAGAATGACTAGGATGCATGTACACCCCTCCACTTCATAATACCTTTCAAGGTCACCTCACAAGAGAATTACTTAGCCCCATAGAACCTGGTGAATGCTACATGCTAGTTGGGGACACTTCCATGTAGGGACAAAACTGTCATTTGTATTCTGCTCACATTTCTGTTGCACACACCTAAATTTCAGACAAAATCATTGGCACAAAATAAATACCTATCCAGAAACCATTATCATGGGCATTCTCTCAGACACAGGTATGATGCTATGACAGGCATGGGCATGTCTGCACACAGGCAATAGCATGTTTAAATGTACATATGTGGACATATAAACTCCTACACCATGCACACACCTAAGCACATAGGTCCAACCTCTTTCCTCTCCAAATTTGCAGCCAAACAGATCTGGGTTCAAATCCCAAATCTAATAACTCTAATTCTGTACCTCAATTTGCAAATTGCTATAAAGATGAAATAAGAACACAAGTGTGGATATGAGGGTGATCTGATATCGGTTACCCTATTGATTGCCAGGGTTGATCCGGCTGGCTAGGCAGATATCCCCTTCCTCCTTCACCACTCCATGTGCATTCCTTCTAAAGCTGCATGCTCAGTTGAAGAGGACAACTGTCCCTGCATAGAAAAAACAGACCAGTCTTCTGTTGAGGATGTACCAGTTGCTGTGCTTCCCTGCTAGACAAGCTCTCAAGAACATGGGTGTAAAGAGATTGGCCAAATCATAGGGAATATAAGCATTCAATGAGTAATTGGAAATGATAGCCAGGCTGGTGGTATTGAAATCTCTTCTTGTGGTCTAGGACTGGCATGGGGTCAGATTTGGAGAATGTGCTCACAAAAGGGGTGAATTGATGATGGGCTTTGTGGGCATCTGGAGTGGAGCATGGAGACTCCAGGCAAGTGACCCAGATGACTTAATGCTTGTATAGCTGCTTTTGAACTGCCTGCAACCCCGGCTTCAAAGGCACTGCTTTGGCATCACACGTTGTTTACTTCCTTCTGATTTTTATTTCAAGGTTGCCCATTCCAGGTGGCAAAATGAGGTGATAAACACCCTCCTCCTTTCTTCCTCTCCCCTTCCCCAACCTATCTCTCCACCTGCTCTCCAGATGGTGATTACTATCTCTAACTGCTGAAGATCTCTGGATCTAAACAGATCTCAAAAACCTGATTTTACTGCAGAATTGCCCTCCTGTCCTCCAGCCTGAGTAGCTGTACTCTGGCTGACTTGTATACTGTCAGCAACAGGGAGCTCACCACCTCACCTGTCATACTGCTCAATTTGAGGGACGGTGTATTGTCAAGCAGACTGAAACCTACATCTCTGTGAGCACTTTCACCACCACTAAGCATTTAAGACAATCTTTGTTTAGAAGTCAAGTTCCCTTGGGTCTCCCAGAAATCTATCTTCTGTTTTCTGGTATGGCTTTGCTTTACTGGAATGAAATGGAGGTACCTGGTAAAGTTTGGAGGAGAAAGTGTGTACCCACTGAGTAAGAAATCTAGGTCTGAGTCTAACCATCAGTACTAGGGAGTGATTCACTTTTTTCCTCAAGCCTCCGTCTCCTCTTTTGTAAAAGCATGAGATTGATTCAACAGAACTCCTAAGTTCTTTGACTTTATTTATTTGTTTGTTTATCTTGAATGAGGTCTAACATCTCCAGGCTAGATTTTCACATAGAAAGATAAGAGCTTGCCAGACTCAACAACAAGACAACAAATAACCCCATCCAAAAATGGGGGGAGGACTTGGACAGAATATTTACCACAGAAGAGATCCAAAAGGCCGAGAAACACATGAAAAAATGCTCCAAGTCTTTGATTGTCAGAGAAATGCAAATAAAGACAACAATGAGATATCACTTCACTCCTGTGAGAATGTCATACATCAGAAAAGGTAACAGCAGCAAATGCTGTAGAGGCTGTGGGGTCAAAGGAACCCTCCTGCACTGCTGGCGGGAATGTCAATTGGTCCAACCTCTGTGGAGAACAGTCTGGAGAACTCTCAGAAGGCTAGAAATGGACCTACCCTATGACCTGCAATTCCTCTCCTGGGGATATATCCTAAGGAACCCAACACATCCATCCAAAAAGATCTTTGTACACGTATGTTCTTGGCAGCACAATTTGTAATAGCCAAAACCTGGAAGCAACCCAGGTGTCCAACAACAGATGAGTGGCTGAGCAAGTTGTGGTCTATATACACAATGGAATACTACTCAGCTGTAAAAAATGGTGACTTCACCGTTTTCAGCCGATCTTGGATGGACCTTGAAAAAATCATGTTGAGTGAAATAAGTCAGAAACAGAAGGATGAATATGGGATGATCTCACTCTCAGGCTGAAGTTGAAAAACAAGATTAGAAAAGAAAACACAAGTCGAACCTGAAATGAAATTGGAGTATTACACCAAAGTAAAAGACTCTGGGGTGGGTGGGTGGGGAGAATACAGGTCCATGAAAGATGATGAATGACATAGTGGGGGTTGTATTGTTAAATGGGAAACTAGGGAATGTTATGCATGTACAAACTATTGTACTTACTGTTGAATGTAAAACATTAATTCCCCAATAAAGAAATAAATTATTTAAAAAAAAAGAAGAAGAAGGATAAGAACAGAGATAGAGAGACAGGGAAAAAGGCACCACAACACTAAAGCTTCCTTCAGTGCAGTAAAGGCCAGGCCAAGCCTGGATCGTGCTCATTGCAAATAAGTGCTGTTTCCAAGTGATCTATTTTGCTGACCCACATCCTTCCATTTCAGGATTTTATTTTGTTTCAGTCATTTATTTATTTTGGATAGAGGCAGAGAGAAATTGAGAGTGAGGGGAGAGATAGAGAAAAAGAGATACCTATAGCACTGCTTTACCACTAGTGAAGATCCTCCCTGCCCCAGGTGGGAACCAAAGACTTGAACCCAGGTCCTTGCACATTATAGCATGTGCACTCTACTGGGTGTGCCACTGCCCAGCCCCTCTGGTCCTTCCACTTTAACAATAGACACCCATACTGTAGGGCTTCCTCTCTCCAAACCACTATGTCTTCTTTTCTTTAAACTCTCTAGGCTCTCTCAATTTTCTTATATACTGATTTACCATCATCGCCACTCATGCTAGAGGATATTTAACCTCCAAATAGTCAATATGTTGGGTGTCGAGCGGTGTCTTCAACTATTTGTAGCTTTACCTCATTATACATTTACAATTTCCCTGAGATCTCACATGACAGGAAATGAAAGTGAGGTTCTGAGAAGATGAGTAGTTTGCTCCAGATCATGTGGCTAGAAGTGGCAGTCCGCATTCAAGGCTCTGCCTGCCACATTTTAGAGTTTGTCAGCGAAACCATGTCCTCAGCTGGAATGCCAGGGATCAGAGGCATGCTGACAAGGCCACCCCTCCAAGCTTTGAGTGTCTGTTCTGACTTCAGACTTCTGGACCTGTAGCTCCCACATCCACCATTTCCTCCATTTGGCAGTGTCTCTGCTCCTCTTCACAGGGAGAACAACTTCATCAAGGACTTTCCTCAACTGGCTGACGGGCTGTTGGTGATCCCACTGCCTGTGGAGGAGCAGTGCCGGGGGGTCCTTTCCGAGCCTCTTCCGGACCTCCAGCTGCTTACTGGTAAGACATACAGGATGAGCCCCTCCCAAGCCCCTGACCACTCAGTGGGTGTCTGGGTGAATAGAAAGAGGGTCTAAATACATGCAAGTGGGAGTCCCATCTGGCCTCCTTCTTGGTGAGCTTTGTAAGGTGTTACAGGGCCTGCCATTTAGGGCTCTCTTGCTGTGAGTTTTGGGGAAGTAGGGATGTTCCCCAACATGTCAGACTCTGAGCTGACACTAGGAATACTCTCTCTGCAGATTTCAAGTCTATAGTAGAGTTCTATCAGCTGTGCATACAGTTCCCTATCCCCAGAACTTAACCTACTTTAAGTCATTTGGTCTTTGCGCCCCTATTATCTTCCCATACCTTTACATACATGCACATGCACAGCACACACAAAACTTTCTCTCTCCCCCCCCTCTTTCTCCCTCTCTCTCTCTCTCCCTCTCCCTTTCCCTCTCCCTTTCCCTCTCTCTCTCCCTCTTTCCTCTCTGCTCTTTTTTTATATTTATTTATTTATTGGATAGAAACATCCAGAAACTGAGAAAGGGGAGGCAGAGAGAGAGACAGAGAGATACCTGCAGCCCTGCTTCACCACTCGTGAAGCTTTCCCGCTGGGGTTTGAACCCGGGTCCTTGTGCACTGTAACATGTGCGCTCAACCAGATGTGCCACCACATGGCCCCTCCTCTCTGCTCTTATATACTCTACTTTTTAATTTTTTATTAATGATTTAGTACTCATTTACACAACTGTAATATAATATGGGTATAATTTTATGCAGTTCCCACCATCAGAGTTCTGTGTCCCATCCCCTCCATTGGAAACTTCCCTGTTGTTTACCCCTCTGGGAGTATGGACCAAAATTCTTTTGGGGGGAACAGAAGGTGGGAGTTCTGATTTCTATAACTGCTTCTTCACTGAACATGGGTGCTGACAGGTAGATCCATACCCCCAACCTGTTTCTGTCTTTCCCTAGTGGGGCAGGGCTCTGGAGTGCTGAGGTTCCATGAAGCATTGGTGAGGTCATCTGCCCAGGGAAGTCAAGCTGGAATCATAGTAGTATCTGCAACTTAGTGGCTAAAATGTAATAAGATGGAAAGCAGGACAAAATGTTTAATAAATAGGAATCATAAAGTTGGAATAGAGTAGATGGAAGTAGAGATCTTAGGTAGAAGAAAGCTTGGAAGTCTGTTCTAGTACTGTTGCTAAGAGCCTATGTCTTTTTTTAAAATATTTATTTATTATTTATTCCCTTTCGTTGCCCTTGTTGTTTTATTGTTGTAGTTATGATTGATGTTGTTGTTTTTGGATAGGACAGAGAGAAATGGAGAGAGAAGGGGAAGACAGAGAGGCGGAGAGAAAGACAGACACCTGCAGACCTGCTTCACCACTTGTGAAGTGACTCTTCTGCAGGTGGGGAGCCAGGGGCTCTAACCGGGATCTTTAGGTAGGTCCTGTGCTTTGCACCACCTGTGCTTAACCCGCTGCGCTACTGCCTGACTCCTGAGCCTATGTCTTAATAATCTTTGCTTGAGTTGACAGCTAACATGGGGGTGGTAAGTACTATATATATATTTTACACAAATAAGTGAAATCACTCAGTACTTGTTTCTCAGAATCTAATCACTGAGTTCATTTTTAAATCCTCTTAATATAAAATATCAGTACCTTTCACCCAGAAACCCCTTTCATTTGAAATCACTTCAGTTGCACAGCTTATTTTGTTATTGTTATTGTTTGTTTTGTGTTTGTGTTTTAATTGTTGCAGTGTAATGCCAAGACCTCACACATGTAAGGCAACTCAACTGTTGAGCTGCCACTCTGGCCCTACACAGCTTATTGGTATCTTGGAATGTATATATTATGCCATCTTGTAGGGGTGGGTATTATTTTCTCCATTTTATAAATGAATATTCTAGAATCAGAAGAGGTAAATGGACCATCCCCAGGTCACACAGCAAGCCTGCAAATACTAGAACTAGGTTTTCTACCCTTTTCATGTCATTCTGACACACACACACACACACACACACTCACACACTTCTTCCTGACTGTGAACCTCTCTTTTGCATATTCTCCTGGGCTCTGTAATTTCTATCCCACCCTAGGCTATCCTTCTCTTCTTCCTCATCATCTCATAAGCCCTCCTCGGCCCCTTTTGTAACATGTTTCCACAGATGTAATTGTCTTGGCTCTGCCCTGTGACGCAAGAGTTGGATTTATCACCACTCAGTGCCCAAGAGAACGATCACCCTGCTACATGGCAGAACCAACTCACTCACTAAGATGAAAGTTTCCATCAGGAAGACCCTGCAAAGTGAAAGACAGGTTTCAATCTGTCTCTGTCACTTGCAAGATTTTGGAAACCTCTTGCAGGTCCTCTGACACCATATACATGGTCTTCCCTGTAAAATGACATGGACAGGGAGGGCCCCCACAATTGGTGAGGTCTCCCAAGGTAGGAACTGTCTATGTCTTAATCCATGCCACCTTGATAGGATGTTAGTAAACACCCCCCTCCCCCCCAAACTGAGTACAGAGATAATTTCACTCACCCAGAGCCACATGGTGATCTGCACTCAAGTTAGGCTGTATGCCTAGTCCATCTTAACTCCAAAGCTGAGTTTTCATTTCTTAAGAGACTGTAGAATTGCAGAGCCAACATAGACTAGAAAGGGCATCTAATCTAAGCCTCCTCACTGGTGAGGAAGTTATGTCTCCAGTATCCCAGCTCAGTGATTTCTCCTCTTGGTTATACTCAGTGATACTACCTCCTAAATCAAGTGTTGCCATGATCCATAAGAGGCACTGTGCAGTAAAGGAAATTACCCTAATCTTTCCCTGATCGCTGTATGTCCTTGGTTTGCTTCCCTCTCTGAGCCTCAGTTTTTCCAATTGAGAAATGGGATATCACAACCATTTTTCAAGGTTGTAAGAAGCAGACACTATGGATATAATGTTTGACACTTTAGGGTTCCATGTCAATAGTAGAGATTGCTAGGGGTATCTTGTATTGATCTTTGAAGAGGCCTTAATAAAAAAAAACTCTTCCAGGGAGTCGGGCTGTAGTACAGCGGGCTAAGTGGCGCAAAGGTGGCGCAAAGCACAAAGACCGGCATAAGGATCCCGGTTCGAACCCCGGCTCCCCACCTGCAGGGGAGTTGCTTCACAGGTGGTGAAGCAGGTCTGCAGGTGTCTATCTTTCTCTCCTCCTCTCTGTCTTCCCCTCCCTCTCTCCATTTCTCTCTGTCCTATCCAACAACAACAACAACAATAATAATAATACAAGGGCAACAAAAGGGAAAAGATAAATAAAATATAAAAAAAGTAAAAAAAAAAAACCAAACAAAAAAACAAACAACTCTTCCAGAGTTAAAAAATAAAATTAATTACCAGAAGAGCAAATGTACTTCCTTTTTCCTCTCAGTGCGCCATATACTGCCCTAGTCCCTGGGTGTTTATTTAAAACAGAGTCAGATACGGAGGGAGTCAGAGTTCAGTTAGGATCAAACATAGGTTTGTGATTAGGAACAGGATGAAAGTGAGTGAGTAAACCAGATATTGAGTGATTACTATGAGCCAAGCCCTGTTTTAGACTCTACAGTCTATAGCAGAATTAAGAATAACACAGACCAAAACCTTAATGTCAAGAAGCTGATATCACTGGAGGAGACTGGATTCCAGACAAGAATTTAGGAAGGGAAGTAGCATTGAAAGACACGATGACCATTTATGGGAGAAAGTTGGGGATGGGGTGAGAAGCAGAGGCAAAAGCTTTAGCAATTATTTGATAATCAGAGAACTATTTTCTTTTTTTGGACATCATGGCACAGAGTGACTGAGCTGTACCAAGAAAGCTGGGTGGTGGAACAGCTGGTTAAGTGCACCTGTTACCAGGCACAAGGACCTGAGTTCAAGCCCACCTGCAGGGAGGAAGCTTCATAAGTGGTGAAGCAGTGTAGTGGGTGTGTCTTGTTCTTTCTCTATCTCTATCTAACCCCTCCCCCATTTCTCTCCTATTATAAAAAGGAAAAATTAAAGGTAAAGGTCTCTGTAGTAATGTTTAGTCTCTCTCCTGGGGCTTAACCTTGCATGCATCATCCCTCTAAGACTGATCTGAGTTAGCATGACCACTAACAGAAGTGGCAGAGGCTGCCTGACCCCTGGTGTTCAGTGATCCTCTGATGGCTGTTTTCACTGATCAGATGCAAAATAAGGTCCCTCTCCCTCCTTTCCCTGCCACCTTCTCTCCTTCTCCCTTGGCGTCTTGCAGAGAAAGGACAGGACAGGCAGAGCAGATAAACAGAGAGGACATATTTATAACTTAGCAGCTTGGCGCCCACAGACATATCTTTTGGGATCATGAGTATTTTACTTTCAAATGAAAACCTCTAAAAAAATTATATTATTACTGAAAAGGCTAAGGAGGAAGGGGAAAAAGTTGACAGTAATGGACAACTTTAATACTGCAGTAATGTCCAGGAAGAAATCATTTGTTCCAATGAGATTCTCATTTTAATCTTGGTATCAAATATCTATTTAAGTGCCTCCTCACCAGGGGACAAGAGAAAGGGATAGAAAATGTGACTGCCATTTCCAGAGGATCCATAACAACAACAATAATAGCTGCTGATGTGACTTGCATTTCCTTCTCATGGATTTCTTTCCCTGATTGTAAAAGAGAGATTGTACAAAGCTTCAAGTAGAAAATTTAGAAACTGGAGATGAATATGAATCAGAAAACAAAACTATTTTATATACTCACTACCCAGCATTATCACTTACTAACATTTTATTTTGTTTCTTCTTTATTTATATGTTTTCTTGCCACTGGACCTTCACTGAGGTTTGATTCCTGCATGACTCCTTTACTCCTGATGGACTTTTTTCTTTTCCTTCTTTCCTTCCTCCTTTCTTTCTTTCTTCCTTTCTTTCCTTCCTTTTTCCCTCCCCCCTTCCTTCTTTCTTCATTTCTATCTTTATATCTTTCTTTCTTCCTTTCATAGAGACTGAGAGGACAAAGACACACACACACGCACACACACACACACACACACACACAGAGAGAGAGAGAGAGAGAGAGAGAGATGGAGTTAAAGAGACTGCCATAGTTTCCATTAATGCAATGAGGCCTAGGCTTGAACTGGGCTGCACAACTGATAAAGCAGCACACCACCCAAGTGAGTTATTATGTCAGCTCCAGACTATTTTTCTTTCTTTTTATCCAAGAAAGAAAGAGAAATTTAGAAAAGGGAATGAGGGAGAAAGAGAGAGTAAGAGAAGGAGGAGATGTGCCACAGCACTGTTTCACAGCTTCCCTGGCAAATTTCCAGCAGGTATATCCAGGAATAAAATCTCAGGAAATAAAATCTTGGGACCAGGTGGTGGCACACCCAGCTAAGCACACATATTACCATGCATGAGGACCCAGGTTCAAGTCTCTGGTCCCTACCTACAAAGGAATGCTTCATGAACAGAGAGTCAGTGTTGCAGATGTATCTCTTTTTCTCCCTCTCTATTTTCCCTTCCCCTCTCAATTTCTCTCTGTTGATCAAACAAAAAAAATAATAATAATAAAGAAAGGAAGAGATAAAGAAAAACTGCTAGTGAAGTCTCACCATTGTACACCACCCACATTTGGTGGCCAGTGGTTCAAACCCAGGTTCTTGTACATGGCAAAGCATGCACTCTATCCCATGAGCCATCTCCTAGCCCCCTGTTCTTTTTATTGATGTTGTTTGTTTTTGTTTTTGTTTGTTTGTTTTTATCTATACCTGTCTTTGTTTACTAAAATACATTCTATGGAATGTGATAGCCAGTGGACTTTCTGTAAACAGGTTCCTTGATCACATAAGTTTGAGAAATACTGCATACTACTCATGAGATTGAACATACCTATTAGCATCTATTGAAGATGCTGAGAAAATACGTGGCTTTTTAAATGTTGGTTTTTCCTTTGTTTAGCTAGTGTTTTTCTGTTTTACTTGAAGTCACATCAGCAGTTGTAACATAATATTTGTGAATACCTCATGTGTCCATGTTAGGAAACAATGGCTTACACTGAGATGAGCAAACATCAAAGGTCAGTCAGTAAGTGAGTAGTGAATTTGGCTTTGCAGGTGCCCTCTCTGTAGGTGTTCCAAGACTGCTGTCACCATGAAAAAGTGGTCATCAGCAATGCACAATGACAGACTGTGGTTTTCTGGCCCTGTTCTTCCATGCACAGAATTTCTGGGTGACCAAAGGGCCCCCACTTACATCCCTCTTAGCCTCATGACATCTCAGTGGAATAAGGCCAGCATAGGTAGCCCCAGCAGCAGGCAAGAAAATAGAGACATTGAGAGATCTAGTGTTCCCCACCAAATTTCCAACAGGTGTATCAAGGAATAAAATCCCACTCTTGGGACTAGATGGTGGCGCACCAAGTTGAGTACACATACTACTATGAGCAAGGACCCAGGTTCAAGTCCCTTGGTCCCTACCTGCTGTGGGAAAGCTTCATGAGTAGAGTCATTGATTCAGATGTCTCTTTCTTCCTCTCCATCTTCCCCTTCTCTCTCAATTTCTCTCTGGCCTAACAAAAAAACAAACAAAAGAAACAAGTGGTCACAGGAGTGGTGGATTAGTCATGCAGGTTCCAATCAGCAGTGATAACTGGTGGGAGAAAAAACAAACAAACAAACAAAAAGAAACCTTTTCTTGATTATAGGATAGAAGGGTTTTGCATGTTATTGGGCAAAGAGAAAAAATAGGGTTGGAGCTGAGGCCAGGAAGACTTCTGGAGGTGAGGTAAGGTTTCAGTCCCCACAAGAATTGCTTTCTGAGGTCAAAACTTGGCCTACTGTGACTTGGCCCCCACAGACAAGGGTGGGAGGTATGTTTTCTAAATGTTGGACTTGACTGTCTTTTTTATTTCCCCAGGAGACATCAGGTATGACGAAGCCATGGGTTATCCCATGGTGCAGCAGTGGCGGGTCCGCAGCAACCTCTACCGTGTCAAGCTCAGCACCATCACCCTCTCAGCAGGTGAGGGCTGCCACTGGGCAACCAAGAACCTCAGGTCTGTCAGAAAACATTCCAAAGGGCTTAGAGTATACCAGAATTTATCCTGGTCCTGGGATGACAGAGCTCACAGGGAGGGCAGATGTGACTTTGTTCATATGCCTGTGTCTCTTTGCCTGAGGAAAATACTTAGCAATACTTAGAGATGTGTCTCATTCTCCATTTCCCTCACATTGTTCATGGAACCCTTTATTGCTGAAGGCAGTAAGGAGGATCATAGAGATAGTATGGCAATAGCACACAGGACTTGCAAGCCAGAGGTCCAGGTTCAATTCCCAGCAGTACTAATAGCCAGAGTTGAGTAGTACTCTGATAGAGGGAAAAGGAAGGAAGGAAGGAAAGGATGGAGGGAGGGTAGAAGGAGACATGTTTAGTTCACATATGTATCTTTTCTTTCTCCTGCACTAACCAGATATCTGGATATGTGAAGGATTCAGAAGGAATGGTACCTGACTTAGGCTTTCCTTCTCTGTCGTAACTCATAATACTGTTTTGGGGTTTTATCAAAGTGTCTTCTAGTTATCTACCCGCTCTCATCTCATAATATCTCATATAATATCACATTGTATGTAACATGGGTCTTTGTTTTTTTAATTGCCACAAGAGTTATCACTGGGATTTGGTTCCTGTGCTACAAATTCACTGCTCCCAGTGGTCACTTTTTCCTTCCTTCCTTCCTTTTTTTTTTTTCCCTATTTTATTTGCTAGGACAGAAGAAATTGAAAGGGGAGAGGGAGATAGAGATGGGTAGAGAGAGACGCCTGAGACCTGCTTCACTGCTTATGAAGCTTCCCCCCTGCAGGTATGAGGAGGCTGCTCAAACCTGGGTTCTTGCACATGGGAATGGGTTCCCTCAAGTACATGCACCACTGAGCATGGCATGGCTCTTTTAATATGGGAATTGAAAGACCTCACTCTCTGGGAAGTACACATAATAATCATTACTGATATAGCCCAAGAACTTTAAGGAAGGCATTACTTTTTTTTTTCTCCAGATAATAACTTTGAAGGTCAGAGAGGTTAAGTAACTGGCCCAAGGTCACTCAGCTTGTAAGTGGCAGAACATGAGCAGAAAAGGAATTTGATTGCAGCTTTGACTGCTTGGATAAAAAGCCATCAGGCATCTCCATGGTGTTTCATCATTAACACTACTGTATTAATTACTATGTTGCATGAGTTAACAGGTTGACAGAGAGGGCTTGCTCTAATCAAGCACCCCTTCTTTAAGCCTAGATTCTGTTTTTCTCACCACCTACACCCTCACAGAACATCTGTGAATAAGACTGTGATGTTCCTAATAGAACTACAAAGGTATATATCTTCCTTAATTAATCAGTAATGATGCTCCCAAAACCTCCTTGTAAATCAACTGTTAGTAAATCAGAGATAATTTTTGAGGATTTGGTCATTTTCATTCTGCACTGATGTGGCACAAAATTGGTCATTCACATCATGGTCCAGGGTTAGAGCGTCAGCCATGTCCTTAAAACTACTATATGTATCTGGTCAGGGTGGGGGGTCAGGAAGGATGCCTGTGTGAACCCAGAGACAAATGGGGCAGAGCTGCTGTTCTCAAGGGCGTGTGTGCTGGAAGTGCAGAAATTAGGTAACCCCACCCAAGTCAAAATCATGGGAGGTTCCTCTGGCAGGGGATGGAGGAAAAGCCTGGAGTCTTGAAGCTTAGATGTGACTGGAAGAATAATTACAGAGGCCATTTCGTGTGTGTGAGTGTGTGTGTGTGTGTGTGTGTGTGTGTGTGTGTGTGTGTGTGTGTGTGCCATTTTGTGTGTGCGTGTGTGTGTGTGTGTGTGTGTGTGTGTGTGTGTGTGTGTGTGTTATTGGGAGTGGGGGGATGGTGTAGGATGTAGACTAAAAAAGATGATGGAAAATTTGGGTCAGATTCAGGAGAAATAAGAGCATTCATTTGGCTGGTGGTGAAATCTGATAGTACTGGTCCATAGTAAATGACCTTGGAACCTGGGATGGCCAGAGAAGGATTTTGGGCCTCAACTAGCAGCATGAAAGAACCCAGGAAATTTTTATGGCTTCTGGAAGAGCTGGGTAACCTCCTATTGAAAGAAAGTGAGGAAGGGGAGCCATTATTATTGAGTAGTTGCTATGCATGCCTTGGCTTAATACCAAGGCCTTAAGTCTCTTTGGCAAAAGACTTGGGACAAGAGAGTAGTAAGTTACTCCCCATGAGGAAAGAAAAGGATAGAGAGAAATAATGCAACATCTTTTTAGGAAAATGGAGACAAAAACAGAAAAGAAAATGATATTATAGGGAGTTAGGCCAGGAATCAGATCTGAGGATGCAGAACACCTGCTGAACCAGAGCCAATGCAGTCCCAATACTCCAACCACACACAGCTCAAATCCTGGTGCTATGGTAAATGCACACATTTTGGCATGACGGAACAAAGAGGCAGGGATGCTTCTTTGTCTGGCATATCACAACAGTCTCTGAGCTTTCACCAGCTCATCTCCAACACAGGACTTTCTGTGTAATCTGGATTGTGGTGTTTGGGCCAGTGTTCAATCAGACAGCAGCTGAGATATCTAGCAATATGCTGGGTGCACATAATTCACTCTCTAGATGTCAGCTGTGATACCCTAATTGTAATTTTGAGGTGTTGCTAATGGTCTAAGGGAGCATAGTTTTCTCCTGTCAGTTCCTTTGCAGTTTGGTGTGTTTTGTGTACCCACCAGCAAGAACAATTCTTTGCACACAATTGAGGGAGTACTGTGCACATTTGGATGTGTGCAGCCTGCAAGCTAAGACTATGGTGAGGGGTCAGGCACCAAACCCAGATGGGGAAGAGACCCTCGCTAATAATTCACTGCCCAAGTCTCACTGCCTCTACCTGCCCCTCCTCTGTCCAGCTTTCACTAATGTCCTCAAGATCCTGACCAAGGAGAGCAGTCGGGAGGAGCTACTATCCTTCATCCAGCACTATGGCTCCCACTACATTGCCGAGGCCCTCTATGGCTCTGAACTCACCTGCATCATCCATTTTCCAAGTAAGAAGGTCCAGCAGCAATTGTGGCTCCAGTATCAGAAAGGTAAGCCTGGAGCACTTTGCTGGAGGTGGTGGCCAGGTGGGCAAGGGAGGTGTGATACGACTGAGTCCCCTTGATGCTAAACTTTGCCTCTGTTGAGTCTAAGCCACACGGCTTCAGGTAAACTCCTGCCCATCTCTGGATTCAGTGTCATCATGCACAGAACAGTGGAGACATATGATGATTTTTTTTAGTTCAGGCAGTTTCTGTGACCCTGAGGCAACATCTGCACTTACTTTCTGCACGTCCCATGTTTCCCACTCTTTCTTCTTGAATCACCTCTTAGTGAAAGATTAGGGTCAAGAAATCTTGAAACTCTCTTCTCACCAGGTTCTTTGGAAGAATCCAAGATGATACTTGCTGCCTCTATGTTCTGTCACTTCTGAGAGGACAGTTTCAGGGCTCTTCCATTATGGGGAGTTCTGGGAGGATCACCTGCTCTTATTTACATCTGCTCCTCAGCTATTATCAAGATAGTAATCTCCAAAAAATCTTTAAAAGGATAGTAATCTCCCAGAGTAGATGCTGAAGACCAGTCCTTAATACTTAACTTAGAAAAATCAGTCCCTTCCCATCTCAGTTTTCCCTCCCTGGGAAATGAGCATTTGAGTAGTTATTCTTATCTAGCTCTCATTAAAAAGAAACTGTCCAGTAGCATTTTGAAAGAGATAGACATATTGCATGTTGGATTAGGTTGGTATATTCATGACCCCATTTCATAGAGAGGACTTTTGGATTTCCCAAATCGTGTGCCACAGGCACACAGCTAGTAAGTACAGGGAAAATGTTGCTTCCTATTATCCTTATCACTGCTATTATTGATTAGCATATAAAAGGGCTCTCAACTGATGGAAATGGTGTAGAATCTTGCACCTTCATTATATAGCTCAGACATCCTCATTTAAGAGGTGAGCCATTACTTACAAAGGTATGGGTGTGAGAAGTGGAAAGGGCTTGATAGACAGGCTACCCAGCTCAGCACTCCAAGTCCACTAAGAGCCAGAAAGGAGGAGGGAGCTTGCTCAGAATCACACAGCCCTACAGTGTGGGGAATTCTATACACTTGCCCCATCTTTCTCATGCTACCCCACACTTCAACTGTCCACCTGCCTTTTGCCATCTTCAGGACTCTTCTCTTTTAACCCTGGTGGCTGGAACTCCCAACCATAGTCTTGCCTTCCTTACTTCCTGTGTGCAGTTGTGTAGAGGCACAGGGTGGTTTATAGGCACAGAGGACATAATTGAGTTGTCTGGGAATAGCTCCATTTTATGGCTGTGACAATGATGGTCTTTAAGGAAGTGCATTAAATCAATAGAAGTCTCATTGCACTACCCTATAAATAACGTGACACATCATTAAGCAGAGCAATAAGCTTCAGGACTTTGAAGTAATACAATTAGGTTATGTTTATAAAAAAAAAACCTTCACTCACTGAGGCCACTGAACTAATTTGCTTCATCCCACATTTGAGCCCCTGTACACCACTGTGATGCTAAATCCTGTCTCATCTTCAGGTTCTTAGATTTGATTCCCACTCTAGAAAATGCTACTTCTTATATAATGGATTGCAAGCAAGATAGATGGCAAGAGAGGCAGAAAGAATGCAAAGTAATCTCTGGGGGCCTCTGCTAAGATTTAACTATCCCCAGATTTGCTGAGTAAACTCAAAATTGGTATGGAATCCTTTCCTTTCTGGGTTGTTCATGCTGAACACTTTGTTGTAAGTACTCACTCCTACAAAGTGTATACCTTAATAGTCTGTGTTTCTTCCTCTCCATCCCCTCCTGCTGTAAATACTTAGAGTGATAATCAAACACTGTAGTTTTATTTTTTAAATTTGGGGATGATTATTGTGAATAGAAGATGAGAAGCTAGGATTTGCCCCTTGAATTACTGAAAGAATGTGAAACTCAGAGGCAGATGGAGTCTCTGCCCTCCCTAGCCATCAGGGATGTGTCTTTGACATCTGATAGACAGGGACCTGCTGAAGAATGAGTTAGGATGAATCTGGGTTAGAGACTGATTCCTCTGGGGATGGAGATTGCAGGAAGAAGATGGTGAGAGCAATGTTGCAGTGGGACAGACAGAATTTCAGGTCCTATGCTTTTTCTCACATCCTTTCCATAACCTCGGGCAAAGTAACTTCTAAGTTTTAGTTTCTTTCTGTGTTGCACAAGGGAGAGTCATTACCTTGTGACATTGGGGAAGACTGCTTTAAGATTATACATGCCACGGTATATAGTAAGCATATAAAAAGCAGTAGTTTAAAATAAAGCAGAACTTGTGGGCATCAACTGAGGATTCTTGTCTTGACCTGAATTCCTGGCTATGTGTGACCTTTCAGCTCACAGAGGTGTGAAGGGGTTTTAGAAGTCTTTGAAATCTGGTTTAGCGCCAGACAGTGGTTGCTCCTTGCTTGGAAGGTTGGAAGAAGAGGTCAAGAAGACACCAAATGGGCAACAACCATTGACATTTGTACTACCCTTTACAGACCTTCCTTTGAGACAAAAAAAAAAAAAAAAAAAAATCAGAGGTATTCACTTCTCATCTTAAGAGTAGAAACCAGAAGTTTCAAAGAAAAAAGAGCTGTCAAGGTCACACAGTCTGTTAGTGAGTGCATTGGTGTTTGAATCCCAGCCAGAACTGGGTGTTTTCTTTTCCCTGGATATGGAATTCTAAGACATCAGAAAGAAAAGATTACAGCATTTCCAAGTTTACTGATGATGGGACTCTACTGTGACCCATGGCAGTTACAGGAAATCTAAGGAAGTCAACAGGATTGGATAAATGTGCTTAACTGGGATACTTCTCACAAGAGGTTCATTTCTCTTTCATTCTTAGTGCTTTTTTTGTGAGAATTTTATGGAAATGAGATAATATTTATCATTCATTAATTCTTTAGTTTACTGACCAACTCTTAAGTTCTTCCTCTCTGCAGATCTGTGCCACGGGTGCTGAGGTACCACAGTGGACAAGATGTGGGCACTATCCCCACAGTTATCAGTAGCCTTTCTTAGTCTTCCATCAAATCCTTATTCCTGTTATAAGCATGGAAAAAAATCTATTGATAGTGATCTAGGCAGTAACTCACCAGTTAAGCACAAGGACCCATGCAAGGATCTAGGTTTATGCCCCCAGCTCTCCACCTTCAGATAGGACACTTAACAAGTGATAAAGCAGTTCTGATGGTGTCTATCATTTTCTCCTCTATCTCCCCCTCCTCTCTCAACTTTCCTCTGTCCAATAAAATAGAAAAAGATAGACAGAGAAAAATCAGGGCTTAACTGGTTGTACTGTTATATGGAAAACTGGGAAATGTTATGCATGTATAAACTATTGTATTTACTGCCGACTAAAATATTAATTCCCCAATAAAGAAAATTTAAAAATGGAAAAAATGGCCACCAGGAGCAGTAGATTTGTAATGCAGACACCAAGCCCCAGTAATAATCCTGGAGGCAAAAAAAAAAATCCACTAATAGAAAGTTGCAAGGAGATAGGGGGCTAACACATGGTAGAGAACCCCAGTCATTATCAGGTGATGATCCTTAGATTCCCTTTTCTGTGCTGATTTTAATTATTTGAGAAATAACTTGTCTAGTCCTATATATGAAGGTATTGGGACTAGTGGGGATGAAAGTTATGATCAGTTAGCAGTATCTGCTCAATGAAGAAAAGGGAAATGATAATCTGTAATGTATGCATTATTTTCCTATAGTAAAGCAAAATGAAAGCTAGACTAACAGGTCAGAATCCTAACTCTGGTTCTAGAGGGATACTGGGATGTCAGAGAAGACTAGAAAGATCCATATAGAAAGGTGGTGTTTTCTACCACCAAATAAATATTCTTTTTTTTTTTTTCCTCCAGGGTTATTGCTGGGCTCCATGCCTGCACCATGAATCCTCCGCTCCTGGAGGCCATTTCTTCCCCCTTTTGTTGCCCTTGTTGTTGTAGCCTCCTTGTGGTTATTATTATTGCCATTGTTGATGTTATTCATTGTTGGATAGGACAGAGAGAAATGGAGAGAGAAGGGGAAGACAGAGAGGGGGAGAGAAAGATAGACACCTGCAGACCTGCTTCACAGCCTGTGAAGCGACTCCCCTTCAGGTGGGGAGCCAGGGACTCGAACCGGGATCCTTACGCCGGTCCTTGCGCTTTGCGCCACATACGCTTAACCCACTGCCACTGCCCGACCCCCCCAAGTGAATATTCTGGCATGCTATCTCTCTAGAGGGAACTGGAATACTGGGCCTGTCAGATAGTACCTGACAGAAGTTTGGAAGAAGTAGACCTTAGGAGCAACTGGAAGAGTTGACATACTATGGAAGCTTCATACCCAGACTTATGGACATGGAAGTTATTCCACCTGTTGAGTTTCTGTGACTATGACCTCTTCCTTCAGACCATGGAATTTTTAATCTTCTGCTCAAGCTTAATATTTTTACCACACATGCCTTGGTTTTGAGAGTCCTATGTTTTACAAAGCTACCATTCTCTCAATCAGGACTCCTTTTCTCTGGGTGAAATCGAAGCCAAGCTCTATGTCACCATCCTGACAATAATGACACCCACTTTATACCTCTGTCTCTAAGCTTTCCTATGACATTTACTGTCATGTTAAGTCCCTTGCCTGCCCAAACTCAAGCCCACACAACCTAGTACTTTTCCAATATTCTAGTGAGAAGTATCACATTCTGTTTCAAGGCAGAGCCAGAAACCAAACAGTCCTTTTGACCATCTCCTTCTTCTTCGCTGCCTCCATTTCCAAATCTTCCTAAGTCTTCCCAGTTTTAGTTATCAAAAGCCTCTTGAATTTTCTGTTGCTTCTCTTCCACAACTGCCATCCTGGCCCGAGTCTCTATCATGGAGTGTCTGGACTCAGGATGGTCTTTCCCTTGGCTTCCTTGTATCCATTCTTCTCCCCATCAGTCTAAACCATACAGTAGCCCTGAGGGTATTATGACTTAGTCAGGACTCACCAGAGCTAATCAGGGGAGGGATAGATACCTCCTTTAAAAGAGTATTGTTTCAATATTTTATTGATTTATTGTATAGAGGCAGAGAGAAATCCAGAGAGGAGGGAAGAAAGAGATAGGAAGAGAGAGAGAGAGATACCTAAACCATTACTTTGTTGTTCATGAAGCTTCCCCTCCATAGTTGGTGACCAGGGGCTTGAACTCAGGTCCTTGCACATTGTAACATGTGTGCTCTGCATGTCAGCTGTGTCACTGACTGGCCCTTGGGCCCTCTTAAAGATGATAAGTATATTTATATGTATTATATTTATATATTTACATGTATTACATTTACATATGATATATATTCATATCATATACCGGTATATGATATATATTCATATCATATACCGGTATATGATATACACATGAAAGATCTGGGCCTGTATACTATTTGTTATATCTTGGCATTTATAGATATAGGTAAATATATAGATGCAATTACAAACAAATAACTTATAATAAGGAATTGACTCATATGACTGTTGGGACTGTTGAGGCTGTTCCAAGCCACAATATGGTCAACAAACTAGAGATTCAGGATAACTGATTTAAGTTCTATTTCCAAAATATTATTGTTCAAGACCTAAGAAGAACGGATCTTTCTATTCAAGTCCAAAGGCAGGAAAAGACCTATATTCAGCTTATTATATTTTTTAATATTTTTATTTATTTGTTATTGGACAGAGACAGAGAGATATTGAGAGAAGGCAGATGGAAAGAGAGAGACAGAGAGAGAGAGAGAGGGAGACCTGCAGTACTATTTCACCACTCATAAAACTTTCCCCTTATGAGTGGGGACCAGGGCCTTCAACTTGGGTCTTTGTGCACTGTAATGTGTCTGCTTAACCATGTGCACCACCACCCAACCTCTAGTTTTAATTAATTATTAATTAATTAATTAATTTATTTTGTTTTATTGCCTCTTAGGGTTATTCCTGGAACTTGGTGCCTGCACAACAAATTCATTGCTCTTAGCAGCCATTTCCCCCCTTTTTAAAAAATTTCATTAATTTTTAGTTTATAGGCAGAGAGATATTGAGGGGGGAGAGAGATAGAGAGACAAAGAGATACCTGTACTATAGCTTCACAGCTAGCCCAGCATACTGGCACCCCGAACTCTGACGACAGAGGCCCACACATGCGGTAGGCTTATCTGTTGTATTTGGTCAGCTAATTATCTTGTTCAATCCTCCCTCCCCACATGCATATCCCCACACACTGAAATCTTCACAGTCCCATCTAGAACAGAATAGTGTTTGACCTCTGTAAGTCAGTGAAGTTGACACATAAAATTGACCATCACAGGATACTTCTGAAGTGGAGTTCTCATTATGCACTCCCTGGATTCAGTATTTTGTCACTGCTCCAAAGCAATTTCCAAACATCCCTCCATACTCTTAGACTCCATGAGATCTATTGTGTTTGTAGGCAACCTCTTAGGCCATTTACCTTTCAGTCTACTTGGCTTCACCCACCCTGGCCCAACTACACTGAGATAACACACACACACACACACACACACACACACACAAACCTCTCAGCATAGCAGTGGCTGGGTAGTGGTGCAAACTGGTAGAGTGCACATGTTACCATATTCTCACCTGCAAGGGGGACGCCTCAGGAGCTGCAAAACATTGCTACAGTTCTCTCTCTCTAACTCCCCCTCTCTCTTTCTCTCTCTACATATATATACATATATATGTCTATGTATGTAGATATATATGTATATATGTATGTATATAATCACATTTAATTATCCATTTCTGCCTCTGTAAAATATTAAGAACTTAAAATAAAAAATAAAAACCCTCAGCACAGGGAGTCGGGCATTAGCGCAGTGGGTTAAGTGCATGTTGTGGCACAAAACATAAGGACCAGTGTAAGGATCCTGGTTCAAGCTCCCGACTCCCCATCTGCAGGGGAGTCACATCACAGGTCTGCAGGTGTTTATCTTTCTCTCCCCATTTCTGTCTTCCCCTCCTCTCTCTGTTTCTCTCTGTCCTATCCAACAACAACAACATCAGTAACAACAACAACTACAGTAATAAAACAAGGGCAACAAAAGGGAATAAATAAATAAATATTTAAAATAAAACCCTCAGCATGGTCACATTAAGTCTATATAAAGGTCCCAACATAACTGTGGGAATTAATTGAACATTTTTTCTCTCCCCTCCCACTTTGGTTTCTGTGCAGCTATCAGTTGTACTAGTATAACTCTGGGCAATATTTTTGTTTATTTCTCAGAAAGAGCAGGAAGATCAGAGGAAGGCAAATCTAAGCTGGGCATCCTCTAACCTGTAGCATTTTAGAGAAGAGAGCCAACTTATTTCTCTTCAGAAGCATGCAAAAAAGATGATACAGGATGTGGTTCATTAAGCACAAATAGGCCCATGAGACTGCCATTTCCACCCGATGAAATTACCAAAAAAAGCAATTGTTCCCTGGTTTAGATTGAGTCCATCTGGAACAGAACACCCTCGTTTCTTTCTTATTGGTGTGTACCAAGAATAACAATCCTGCCTATGTGCTCATTCTGTGAGGCGCACAAAGCACTTTCACATACATTATTTCATCCAATTTGCTCCTCATAACAAGCCACAGGGTGGATGTTGTTAGCTGCATTTCATGACTGAGATAACTGAGGTGCAAAGACCTGTGGCTTTTCTCACCACGGAATTGGACACAGCAAGGATTTGAACCCTAGCTGCTTTAATCTTGAAGAGTGTGTTCATCCAACTGTAACACAGCAGCCTCAGAAAGCTTGTTAGATGTTAGTGTTAGACCCAAGGGAAACATTGGCTCTCCTGTTCTTCTCCACAGTTGATAGAACTGAGAGAAGGTAAAGTACAGAGATTAGGCCCTCAGCTTTGGGTAGGGGAGAAAATACTCTCTTTACTGGTAGATCTTCTAGGTACTACTTGCTTAGCTTATAAAATAAAGTCAGATTGTTGTTGAGGTGGTCTGGTGTCGGGCTGCACCGCGGAGAAGAGAGCAGACGTCCAGAGCAAAGGGGTACACAGATCTTTATTATAGGATGGGGGGGGAGGTTTGGTTCAGACCACGTGGAGCCAGCCAGCAATGGCCGACCACGGGGGGAGAGCAGGGAGCGAGACCTCAGAGAGGGAGAGCCGAGAGCCCAGAGAGCGTGAGGGGAGGGGTGAGGGGGCTTTTTATTGGGCGACAACCAGGGGTGACGTGTAGGGCCAGGATTGGTTGAAAGGGGGCACTCTAGGATTTAGCGAGGCATAGGAAAACCTGGGGGCGGAGCCAGGATTGGTTGAAAGGGGGCACTCTAGGATTTAGCGGGGCATAGAAAAACCTGGGGGCGGAGACTGCATCAGAATAAGTCCTCAGCAACATCTCCTCCTATCCCTTTATATCTAAATGGACACAGTAAAGAAAAATGAAGCATGCTTAAATGTTTTAGAGGAATGCCATGCTCAGGTGGGAAGATGTAGGACTTTCTGTGGAGGAGGGAAGGCTTAAATGGCTGCCAACCTTGTGAGATTTAAATGTCCTCCTGTGCTCAACCCCTCTTCAGAGAGAGAGACTTACCTGGAGAGACTCATCTCATAGGTTTAAGCGCAGCCTGCTCAACCATCTCTTCACAGTATCTCTACATCTTTTCTATCTTTCTATCTAGTAATTGCATAAGATGTACAAAGTCTATAAAAGACTATCATGGGGCAGAAACCTTTTGGACATAAGCCTAAATGACATAACAAAATAGGAAGGGACACGAAGGGGAGAAGTAAAAGTCAGTGGGGTGTGAAGGGAAGGATTGGTGTGTAAAGGAACATTCCCTGCTTGAGTGGGGAAAAGGGCAAGGGTACATAATGAGGGGGCGGCAGGAGGCATGACCCACCAAACAGAGGGGCTATTTGGCATTGTATAGTCCTCAAGGCAACAGTCTGTAAAGTCTATGAATTACTCAGGATTAGTCTATGAAAAACCAGCAGCGTGAAGGGAAATAAGCTGCTTCAAAATTGTGTAAAATGTATATAGGGTATGTCAGAAAGTCCGATACAAGTCTCAGTCCGAAGTAGATGGCTAGGGGAGGAATTGGCAGGGGATGCAACGCTGCATGAGGGAGGTCAGCCGCTGGAATGTTGCTCTTTTGTAGATAGCTAGCTGGAACTGCCAACACGTAACAAGCAGGTCAGAAGCAGGAACGGTAACCAGGCATGAAGAAAGTTCTGTCCTTGGAATTCGTGTATCAGGTTCTTCAGATCACGTTGAGTGACATCTAGGGTTTCGGGGGGTGTGCCACGGTAGTCGTGCCATCTAGTGAGTGACGTCAGGGTGTGCAGGGGTTCAGATGGTTTTTCTGGGATTCCTGTGAAAGAAACACAAACAATCTGCTTCTCGTGGTTAATTTGAACTGGTAACAAGTTATAGGTTTGTTATAGTTGATACCTCGATGATTATAATTGGTTTAGAATCTCTTTATGATTTATTAAAAGGTCATCTAATGTGACCTCCTGTAGCAGCCTCTACCGCAGGATCTTGAGACCAATTTTAGCTAAAATATGTATTTTAAACAGACTCAAATTGCTTAGAGAGTTAACGCATATTCGTGACAATGATTTTAACGTTTACAGTGCCAGATTGATGCCAGATCTGTTGTGGATTAATTTCCACAAGATAGTTTACAGGGCACCTTTGGGGGCCCTTCAAAGGTGTCCTGTATATAAAATTTATATAGTTTAGTTTTGGGAATGAATAGTCACGTTGAACATTTAGACTTTTACCTAAATAGTAAGTTACCTTAACTATTAATATTTACCTTGTCTGGTAAAAGTGTAGCTGTAGGGTTACACTTCTGACCGTTAAGTTAGTGTTACCAAACTTGAGACATACCCATAAACATTTAGTTATAACAAACTGGAGGAAAAAGAACTTTTGTTATAAAAACACATTATTTAAAAACAATTTTAAATCTGTCATTAGTCACACAGTTTAAGACTAAACACTTACATATATACCAATACTATATATAAAATTCAAAAGAGGGAGAAAGAAAAAAAAATTTTTGGAATGTTTCTGGACGTCTCCAGAAACTTTGGCTGCGTCCAGCATTTTTATATAAGGCCAATAACCTTTTAGAGTACTCCAAGCAGATGGGTCATGCAAAAAAAAAGAAAAAAAAATTTTGTCATTTAACACACTCATTCACAAAAACAACTTGCCAGTTATAACATAAGACATACAGGGAAAGGGTAGGAGAGAGGTCTCTGTGAGCCAGATTTGCAGGTTCTGTCATGTCGTATTACGGGTCCTGGGATGTATCCTGCATCTGGTCCTCTTGTAGTATTTCTTGTTCTTCAGGAATAACAGCGCCATCCTGCGGGTATTGTCGGACATGGCAGGCAGGAACCCAGACAGGTTTAGAGAAATTTTGAGGGAAAATGCATGCGAAACCCCTTCCCATGGTCAATAATGGGTCAGGCCCTTTCCAAACTTTATCGAGTGGGTCTCTCCATTTCACCTTAATAGATGGGAGGGTAGATGGTGTTTGCCAGTGAAGAATAATAGGGGGTAAGGCTGAGTTATTGTAAATATTAAAGAGATTTAACGTAGTTAGGGCTTTTGCTAGCTGGATATTGGGGGGATATGTTCCTCCTTTATCTTTATTTAGTTGAGCCTTCAGTGTTTGATGGGCCCTTTCGACAATGCCTTGTCCCTGTGGATTGTAGGGAATGCCCGTGGTATGAGTAATATTCCAGAGGGAACAAAAATCTTTAAATTGTTTGCTTGAAAACATAGGTGCATTGTCTGTTTTCAAAAGTAATGGGACCCCCATAACGGCAAAACAAGAGAGCATATGGCTTACAAGCTTTTTAGCACTTTCTCCTGTCTGAGCTGTAGCCCACATAAATTTAGAAAAGGTATCAATTGAGACAAACACATATTTTTGTTTGCCAAAGTTTGGTATGTGGGTGACATCAATTTGCCAAATAGCATTAGCTTTTAAACCTCGGGGGTTAACCCCAAGGGTCTGGATAGCAGGTGTCTTTATGAGATTTGCACAAGAAGAGCATGTAGCAAGGATATGTTTTAACTGTGGTGCAGGAACATCAGGGAATCGAGCTTGAAGGCCTTTAAGATTAACATGGGTTAGAGAGTGAAAATTAGCAGGATCAGAGACAGAGACTGGGAAAGTTCCTGTGGAGGCAAGGCGGTCAACTGCGGCATTCCCTTCAGACAGGGAACCAGGAAGAGGGCTGTGGGAACGAAGGTGTTGAATATACAGTGGTTGGGTTCGAGAACAGAGCATAGAGGCGATTTGAATCAAGAGAGGGGAAAGTGGGTTGTCATCAATTTTCACATACGAACAAGCCATGGAAGTAAGTTAACAGTATACACACTGTCAGAAAAAAGGTTGAAGGATTCTGGTACAGCTTTTAGTGCAAGAAAAACAGCATAAAGTTCTTTGTACTGAGGGGAATTATCAGGAAGCTCAGTAAAGAGAGGTTTAGGAGATTGTTTGTCTGGGTAATATATAAGGGCAGCAGCTCCCCTTTTTCCGCCATCAGTAAAGATTGTAGGAGCAGAGGGAATGGGATCCTGAGAGAAAAGTTTAGGTGCTAGTAGAGGCAGAAGAGGTAAAGAAGCTATCAATTTATTAGAAGGAAAATGGTTATCTATTTGTCCTGGAAACCCCACGAAGCTTATGGCAAAGCGGGAATGATGGCGTATAAGCCACTCTGTATCTGTGAGAGAAAAGGGCAGAATGATTAAATCCGGTTCTTTCCCTAAGACCTGCACAGACCTATTTCTCCCTTGGCGAACCATGAATGCTAACGCATCTATCTCAGTGAGGAGTCTTGGAGCTCCTCCTACTGGCGTGTGAAGCCATTCGAGAACCCCATGGTCTTGCCACAGTGCCCCTACTACTGTGGGGGTGGAGTTGAAGATTAGAAGGTTTACTGGAGAGGAGGGGGAGAATCGAACAAGGTGCATGTCCTGGAGGGCCTGGTTAACCCTTTCCAGTGCCAAGGAGGCCTCGGGAGTTAACTTACGTTTTGAAGAGGGCTGTTTGTTTCCTTTCAACAGGTCAAACAGTGGTTGGAGGCAGCTTGTGGGCAGATAGAGATACTGCCTAAGCCAATTTAAATTTCCTAGAAAACTTTGTAAAGAAGCAAGAGTAAGGTTAGAAGGGAAGGTAACATTAGGTTTTAAGGGACGAATCTGCGTTAGAGAAATCTCTGAACCTAGGAAGGATATTGGAGGGATTAGCTATATCTTCTCAGGGGCTACATTAAGGCCGCTTTTCTTTAATGCAGGAATGAGAAAATCACGTAAGGCATAGAGATCTGTATCTGATTTTCCCCATATTAAAATATCATCTGTATAATGAAAAATATTAAGGCCCTTATGAATATATGGGACAAGGGCAGATTTAACAGCCTCCTGACAAATTGTAGGACTATTGGCCATACCCTGGGGCAGCACCACCCATTCAAATCTGTCAGCGGGGCTGGCATTATTAATAGACGGAACAGAGAAGGCAAAACGTTTACAATCTCGCGGATGCAAGGGGATAGAGAAAAAACAATCTTGTATATCAATAGCTATGATTGGAATTCCCGTGGGAATTGCAGAAGCAAGAGGCAAACCCCTTTGGGGGGAGCCCCAGACCTGCATGGTTTTATTTACTGCACGGAGATCTTGAAGGAGGCGCCATTTTCCCGAGCGCTTTTTAATCACAAAGACAGGAGTATTCCATGGGCTTCGAGAATGACGAATGTGTCCCAAGGACAACTGCTCTTGGACGAGCTCTTTTAAAATTTTTAGCTTATCCCTAGGTAAAGGCCACTGTTCCACCCAGACAGGCTCATTAGAAAGCCAGCTTAAGCGGGGTGTTTGGCTACGAACAGTGGCATTTAGTATTGGGGGTGCTGAATAGACCTGGTATCGCGGGAATGAGTTTTACACTCTGCAGAGGCGTCTGTGGATATCCTAACATTAAGACATTCCAGAAGATCCCTGCCCAGTAAGTTGGTGCTAATATTAGCTACCAAAGGGCGGAAGTGTCCAGTAGAACCTTCTGGGTCTTCCCACATAAGCGAGTCTCGTGTGCAAAATGCTCTTGTCATCCCTCCTATTCCATGTAAACTGGGTCCAGGGATGAGTTCCCAATCTTGGGGAACCTCTTCTTGCCTTAAAATCGTCTTTGCTGCCCCCGTGTCAATCAAAAATTTAAAAGGAATATTGCCAATCTTTACTGTCATAGAAGGGTGACCTTGTTCTAAAACAGGAGTGGTCCACAAAATCTCAGGCCCCGAATTTGTACCATTCAGGGGCGAACCATCTTTATGAAATTGGGACCAACAATCTCTCTTCCAATGAAACCCCTTACGACATTTTGGACAAACAGTACGTGGTCTCTGGCTCCCTGACTGAAAGCGGGGTTGCTCTGGCTGGAGGCGTGGTTTCCCTGACTGGAGGCGTGGTCGCAACTTATCAGGACATTGGTTACGCCAATGTCCTTGGCGACCGCACTGAAAGCAGGCCCCGTTTTGCTTACGTGGGGCAACTGCATAGACCTGCGTCGTAGCGGGTGTCCCATAATTGCCTGATGTAAGCTCCTGTGTCGCTAGAATCCAATTATCTGGGTGTAGGTGTTTAAGATTAAGGCATACCTGACGGAATTGTGGTGTCATGCCTTCCCAGACAATAGAGCGCAGGAGTAGTGTGCGGACGTCAGGATTATAAACCTTTCTCTCTAAGCTTCTCTTCACCCTTGAGATGAAGCTCGCCAATGACTCATCAGAGCCTTGGTGAAAAGAGTTAATGGGAGCTGATGGATCTACATCAGGTGTGGTCACCCTTTCCCATGCTTGTGTTGCACAGATGCGTACCTGTTCAAAATAACCAGTTGGAAACCTGGCTTCTGCCTGCTGAGCTCCAGATTCATAAGCTCCTGCTCCAAACAAAGCATCAGAATTCCATTCTAACTGTTTGTTACTATTTTCCTGCGATTGCCTAGAGCACTCATCGCGGAAACATGCCTGCCACTGAAGATAGAGAGGGTCTGGGAGTGCAGCACGAGCCAGTTCTTTCCAGTCTTGTGGTGTATTTAAATGCTGGTAAAAGCTTCTCAAAACGGACTTGGTCCATGGAGAGTGCATACCGTCCTCCCTGACTGCTTGCCTGAGCGTTCCAAGTTCTTTCGAGGAATATGGCTGCCACGGCTGAGGGTTTTGTTTAGAAGGGGCCAAGTTTACCGGGAATGTGTGGATTTGGTCCGGTGTTGCGGGAGAGGGAGCTACAGAAGTGGAAAGTTCAGTAGAAACTGCTGTAGTGGCTGCAGGGGAGACTAAACGCATATCTACGGGGACGGAGCTCCCGGGGTGGACTGCACATGGTTTAAAATCCTTAAATGCTGAAAAAATATCCTTTAGCTCTCGTATCTCAGCCACTAGATCTCTTAATGGTGATGTATCAGCAGGGGGCGGGGTCAGGGACGAGGAAGCCTCAGGCGGAGCTGAAACCGCGGCAGCAGGGGCCGGGGGCGGGGTCAGGAAAATGGAAGCTGCAGGCGGAGCTGAAACTGGGACAGCAGGGGCAGGGGCGGGGTTCAGGAACGCAGAAGCTGCAGGCAGAGTTGAAACCGCGGAGGCAGGGGCCGTGGGCGAAGCTGAAACCGGGACGGAAGGGGCAGGGTTCAGGAACGCAGGCGGAGCTGAAACTGGGATGGAAGGGGCGGGGTTCAGGAACGCAGGCGCCTCAGGCGGAGCTGAAACGGAAGCTGAAACCGGGACGGAAGGGGCAGGGTTCAGGAACGCAGGCGGAGCTGAAACCGGGACGGAAGGGGCGGGGTTCAGGAACGCAGGCGCCTCAGGCGGAGCTGAAACGGAAGCTGAAACCGGGACAGAAGGGGCATGGTTCAGGAACGCAGGCTGAGCTGAAACCTGAATGGCGGAAGGGGGTGGGGTCAGAGGAGGAGCGTCCGAACACATGTGCGTGTCTGTGGGAACGGAATTCTTGGGTTTAGCCGCTGATCGCTTAGGATGTCTAAGTCTTAAGCACATGTGATTTAACTCTCGTACCTCAGCCTCAAGGTCACTTATCCTTATGGCATACCACGTTTTACATATCTTGAAAGTGGCGACCACAGTTAAAAAAATCCAAGGGGTAGCGAAAATTAAACCTTTTATGACAGCGGGAATCTGTCCCAGGTCAAGAAATAATGACTGGGACACCTCCTCATAAAACGAGAAATTTCCCATAGTGGAGGGAAACGCGGGGCCACAGAAGTGGGCGGATGCCACTTACCTGTGTCTGGGCGGTTTCGGAGACCTCAGGCCGGGCGTGGTGTGGGTACGGAACACGATGGGCGCCAGATGTTGTTGAGGTGGTCTGGTGTCGGGCTGCACCGCGGAGAAGAGAGCGGACGTCCAGAGCAAAGGGGTACACAGATCTTTATTATAGGATGGGGGGGGAGGTTTGGTTCAGACCACGTGGAGCCAGCCAGCAATGGCCGACCACGGGGGGGAGAGCAGGGAGCGAGACCTCAGAGAGGGAGAGCCGAGAGCCCAGAGAGCGTGAGGGGAGGGGTGAGGGGGCTTTTTATTGGGCGACAACCAGGGGTGACGTGTAGGGCCAGGATTGGTTGAAAGGGGGCACTCTAGGATTTAGCGAGGCATAGGAAAACCTGGGGGCGGAGCCAGGATTGGTTGAAAGGGGGCACTCTAGGATTTAGCGGGGCATAGAAAAACCTGGGGGCGGAGACTGCATCAGAATAAGTCCTCAGCAACACCAGATTCTATAATTTCAGCTGAAAAAGGACTTAGCAATGATCTAACCAGGCATGAATTTTACTAGATATATCCATTAGGATGAAAAGATGGCAGCTACCTGAAATACTACAATGAGGGAAATTAGGAGTCAGAACCTGACTCGGGGCAGAGAATGCAGGCATCACTTAGCAGTATACATCATGGGTGTGGGAATATGAAGTCACTGACTTATGTGTAAGGTGTTTCCAGCTCCCTTCACTACAGCTATTTCCAGTATATGGACTGAAAAAGTGGAGGTCCGGTTTATATGATTAGTTAGGACCTATATTTGCAAAGGGGAAAGTCTTGCCTTCCTGAAAATGTAGAGCAAATCCATATACTCCTGTTTTCTAGAGCCTCTCCTATATCTTTCAGCCTTTCATATAATACATGACAGTCATCAACTGGCAGATTTCCTGTTTCTTTCTTTCTTTCTTTCTTTCTTCATTTTTATTTATTTATTTTTGAGGGAGGTCATTGGAGAAGGGTAAATGCATACATATACATCCTCACATGAAGCACCAGTCACTATCCCCGTTGTTCTTTTAGGGGAAACAATATGAGGTTGACATTGTAAATTAGTTGCCCTGAATCCATTCATGCAGAGAATCAACCACACTAGTTTCCCTATCACAATACCAGGAGCAAGATTGTTATAGGACCCTTCTCTTTTTGTCAGTTGTACACAAACAATGTGGGATTTCCCCGGAGATGAAAAAGTAGCTGTAGCTATCTCTCTGCCTTCAGATCCATAGTGGAAACAAATTGGTCAGGAGAGAAGAGAGTAAAGTTTTTAAGTTTTTGCTTGATTAAGAGTAGCATGAGAAAGTACTGTACTACCAGGGCACTTTCCTTTTCCCTTATCTCTCATGCCCTCTGCCCCCCTTTTCTCCCTCCAACATTCCACAATCATGTTTTGAGTCCCTGACTTACATCAGGCCCTGTATCTGGTGCTAAGGATGTCAGTGTGACTGAGACACCCACCCTGCTTTCAAGGAGCCCATAGTCAAATGGAAAAAACTAGCATGTGAATGGACAGTTATGACCCTTTAGATAAACACTGTGACAGAGGAAAGCATAACAATGTGTGCAAATGGAGGGTTGGAAGTGGAGAAAGCCAGACTGAGAGGTAGGCCTGTGCCACCTGGGGTGGACTGATAAATTGCCTTGGAGGAGATACCTAAGCAGAATTCTGGAGGCTGAGTGGGCATTTGAATGTAGAGAGGGACTCCAGGGGACAAACTGCTGGGTATATTGAAGAATCTTGTACCTTTGAGGAAGGCCAAGTGTTCTCTTGGTTAGATGGCAGCAGTGGTGCCTGAATCCCTTCAGGTGCTTCTAAAGAGGGCCACTGACTTCCTTGCTAGATGATATGACTTTCTGTCTTTATCTTCCAAGTAATAAGAGAATGAAACCAGCATTGAATCTATCTTCAGCTAAGAACTCTCAGTAACAGAAAAAGAAAAATCTTTGTGTGACTCAAATCAAGTGAAAACAGGGGGCCAGTTTGGAAGGCAAGCACCAGAGGAAGAGTTGGAAAACATCTGCTTCTTTCAGAATGTTTATGAGGATTGTATGAGATGGTGGGATTAAATGGCTCAGGGTAGGCACTCAGTACAAACTGCTCATTGTTGCACATGTCTTGAGGAAGATGTGTATTATATCCAGTGACAACATACAAATAAGATTTTGTCTGAGACATCTGTCTTATTTGTGATTTAGGATAAGGCATTTTAGTTTTCTTTGCCTCCACTTCTCTATTTTTGTTTTTTAAATAACATGGAAAGTTTACAGAAATAAATAAGGAACAGTCACCAGGACTAAGGAGATAACATGATGGTTATGCATCTTGAGGAAGATGTGTATCATATCCAATGACAACATACAAATCAAATTTTATCTGAGACATCTGTCTTATTGTGATTTAGGACAAGCATTTTAGTTTTCTTTGCCTCCACTCTCTATTTTTGTTTTTTAAATAACATGAAAAGTTTACAGAAATAAATAAGGAACAGTCACCAGGACTAAGGAGATAACATGATGGTTATGCAAGAAATAGTCACTAAGAGAAGGGTGGACAGTAAAATGGAGCTACCTACCTCTAAGGTTACACAGATGGAGATATGAAAGAAAGAGGCAACTGCCTTAGTTTCTTTATCTTTAAAATGGGTATACTGATACAGTTTCACAGTATTATTAGGAGAATTAAATGAAAAATGTTTGGAGGAGTCAGACAGTGACACACATGAGAAAGTGCTCATGCTATATCATGTGCAAAGGCCTGGGTTCAAGCTTCCATTCCCCACTTGCAAGAGGAAGCTTCACAAGTGGTGGATCAGTGCTGTGAGTGTTTCTCTTCCTCTCTATCTCCCCCTTCCCTCTCAATTTCTCTCTGTATTTATCAAAAATAGATAAGTAAACTTATGAAAAATGTTTTAAAAGTGATTATATGATATCTGACATTGAAAAAAATACTTAGGAAGTACTAGTTCTTATTTTTTCTCATTATCATCATCATTTATTATTGTCAGGTACAGTTAACTCAGTGGTAATTATTATTGCTATTAACTTTCCCAAATCAAAAGCATAATGTTGCTCTTTCTAGTCCTGGGTTCAACAACCTGAAACAAATGACCATTTCCTACCATGCCTTCTAAATTCATGGCCATTTCTCCTTGGCTGATCTGCTAGCTTGTAAATTTGAGTCTTGAACCTGGAAGTAGGAATAAAAGGCAAGATATTCAAAAAACACAGTCTGGAGCCAAGCAGAAGTGAAGCATGATTGCTTGACTGAATGCCTGTTTATAGTGTTCAAGCAGGGTATAAACCAGGGTGTGAGTGTTGTGGTGTGCGTTTGTGTGTGTGTGTATGTATGTGTGTGTGTGTGTGTGTGTGTGTGTGTTTGTGCGTGTGTGTGTTGGGTTAGGGGAACTGACAACAATGAAGGACTTTTATTGAATTCCTATTATGGGCCAAGTTCCATGATTTCACATTAACCTCTGTGGGATACAGATTATCATCCCCCACTTCCAAATGAGAAAACCCATATACTCAATATTACATGGCTCTTTATAGACAGAAGCTGATTCTACTCAAGGCCAGTCAGACACTGAAGTCAACATGTCCTACTGCCTCCCTGTGACAATATATTCTGTGTACTGAGGACAAAACCAGGAAATATCAGGGCACTTCATATACATGATCTTCAATCCTTACAACAACCCTTCATAGTTTATGTATTTGTGCCAGGAAACTGAGACTCAAAGTATGTGGGAAAGACTATCTAAATATCCATCGTGTTCTAAAGATCTATTTCCTTCACTTTTGCCTCTTTCTTCTCTTACTTCAATCCTCTCATCATATATATTTTTCTATTACTTACCCACAGTGTGCACTCCTAAAAAGAGTGTTCTCTGTGAATGATATTCCTTATTTCCCTCCTGAAACATGTAGAAGTACTTGATCAGAAAGAGTGAGAAAAGCAGCAGAAAATATGATTCTGGACTATATAATGCTGACCAATAGACTTGATATTCTTGATCCTTTTTTTTTTATTTCTTACCTGAACACTTTTAAAAAAATTTTATATTTATTTATATTTATTTTTCCCTTTTGTTGCCCTTATTGTTATTTTTTATTGTTGTTGATGTCACCGTTGTTAGAAAGGACAGAGAGAATTGGAGAGAGGAGAGGAAGATAGGGGGAGAGAAAGAGAGACACCTGCAGACCTGCTTCACGTCCTATGAAGTGACTCCCCTGCAGGTGGGGAGCCAGGGCCTCGAACTGGGATCCTTCCGTAGGTCCTTGCGCTTCACCCACTATGCTACAGCCCGACTCCCTCTTGATTCTTAACAGTACCAGGACTCTGAGTCAGGATTTTGAGCAAAACATCTAGATTGACTTGACCATTACATTGGAGCTGGCCTTGATTGTCTTTATCTGACACATCACCCTAAATGCAGAGAGTCCTCCTTCAAATTCCTATGACATGTACTTTTGTTCCTTTCTGTTCCAAAGAGTCCCAAGGAGATAGAATATTTCCTTAGGAAATTTGGAGGGTGGGATAGAGGCTCAGGTGTTGTTTTCTCCAGGCTGGCTTCACGGGTGGGTAACAGAGACCAGGGACACATGGCTGAGTGGAGAAGCTGTATTTCTTTATTCACGAGCCAACGGTACAAAAACTAATCTAATCTAATCACCATGAGTTCTGTCCTGCATCTTTCTCCTCCAGCAGCAGCGGCAGGAACTCAAGAAGTATGTAGGGAAGGGGGCGGTGAGAAGGAAGAAGTGCTAAACTAGCAAGGACTAAACCAAATCTCCCGGAGGCGGGGGGGAGTGAGACCAAACCAGTGTAACAGAAAGATCATGTAAATAGACCACAACATCAAGCAATGTAACAGAAGAGATCCCAGAAGCAGAATCAGAAGCATACCAACACTCAGGAAGAAATCATTTAGATCTGGTGTACCAGAATCATTAAACTTCACAACTGGGTAGTCCTTATTTTAATAAATTTACTAATATTGATGGCAAAGTGAAGTCCAAGGGAGAATAACCTGCTGCATAAAAGGAACTATACATTGGTGACTCTAGGTGGCTGGACATTGGCACACTGAATTAAGTACACAAAATACTAAGAGCAAGAACCAGCACAAGGATCCAGGATGGATCCCCTGCTTCCTACCTGCAGGGGGGGGACAACATTTCAAAGACTCAAACCTATGGTCTGTGCAATAAAAAGTTTGAAACATTCAATCCATTTTTCCCCTCTCATATTAATTAAAGTGATTTATATTAATGCAAATTAATAGGAGTGTACATAAACACCATTCCTACCACCAAAAGACTGAGTCCCATCCCACCCCACCCCCACAACCCTGTGAAGTCGAACATCCACCCTAACCCTCAACCCAGATATTTTTACTTTGGTGCCCTACTCCAAACTCACTCAAATGCTGCTTTGAGTTTCCCTTTCTGTTCTTCTTTCTCAACTTCTTTTTATGAGTGGGATCATCCCATACTCGTCTTTGTTTTTCTGACTTAGCTCACTTAACATAATTCCTTCTACCTCCATCCAAGATGGGTCAGAGAAAGTGGGTTCATTGTTCTTAATAGCTGCATAGTATTCCATTGTGTATACATACCACAGCTTTCTCAGCCACTCATCTGTAGTTGGGCATCTGGGTTGCTTCCAGGTTTTAGTTATTACAAATTGTCCTGCTATGAACATAGGTGTACACATATCTTTTAGATGGGCATTATGGAGTCCTTGTGGTATATCCCTAGGAGAGGAATTAGTGGGTCATATGGAAGGTCCATGTCTAGCCTTGTGAGAGTTCTCCAGACTGCTCTCCACAGAGGGCAAACCAATTTACATTCCCACCAGCAGTACAGAAGGATTCCGTTGTCCCCAAGCTTCTCTAGCATTTGTTGCTGCTGACCTTTTTGGTGTATGCCATTCTCACAGGTGTGACATGGGTATCTCAATGTTGTCTTTATTTGCATTTCTCTGACAATCAGTGACCTGGAACAATTTTTCATGTGTTTTTTAGCCTTTTGGATATCTTCTGTAGTGGATGATCTGTTCATATTTTCTGCCCATTTATGGATGGGGCCGTTTGGTTTTCTATTGCTAAGTTTGCTGAGCTCTTTGTATATTTTGGTGATTAGTCTTTTGTCTGATGTATGGCATGTGAAGATCTTCTCCCATTCTGTGAGGAGGTCTCTTTTTTGGGGGGTGATGGTTTCTTTGGCTGTGCAAAAGTTTTTCAATTTGACATAGTTCCATTGATTTGTTTCTGCTTTAGTCTTCCTTGCAACTGGGTTTGTATCATCAAAGATTTCCTTGAGGCTTAGGTGGGAAAGTGTTCCACCAATGTTTTCCTCTAAGTATTTGATAGTTTCTGGTCTCACATCCAGGTCCTTGGTCCATTTGGAGTTGATTTTTGTTTCTGGTGAGATAAATTAGTTCAGTTTCATTCTTCTGCATGTTTCAACCCTGTTTTCCCAGAACCATTTATTGAAGACAGCCTCCTTCCTCTATTTAATACTTTGATCCCCCTTATCAAAGATTAGATATCCATAGATGTAGAGTTTAGTTCTGGTATTTCAATTCTGTTCCAGTAGTCTGCATGTGTTGGCATTCATGAGGGGTGACACCAGCAGGAAGGCTAATCCGACCGGCTCTCTCTCTCAAGGGACGACATGAAGTAGAGACACCGGGGAGAAATGATGTGCTCTCAAATCTCATTTATTAGCAGGTGGGCAAGAGTTTAAACAGAAAAACCAAACAAAGAACATTATTCAAATATGTCAGAAATTACAGGTTTCTTAAAGGTCAGCTTGCCCCTATGGTAGGAACTGGTATGACAAGAATTGATGCAGATACATAAAGGTCAAGATAATTAGTCTCCCGATGCAGGCATTTAATTACCCAAAGGCATTTGAGGGGAGAATAAGGGTTGAACCAGTTAAGGCGAGATAGATAGAAGATAAGCAAATTAAGGACATCAAAGGGCACTGCTAGGACTGTGTGATAAGGTGTGTTCTCCTCTGTGATCAGAGGTGAAGTGAACTTTGAGTAAATGAATTTTAAAGTAGGTGGCCATGTGGCCTGCAGTTAATGGAGAGGGGCAGTGAGGTCTCTGTGGGCTTGAGAGACTAACAAGGCAAGCTTAGTCTGGGAGATTATCCCTCTTGGCTCACCTCTATTATGAGAGAGATTAACAAGCGGGATGTCTATCCAGACCTCCATCCAAGGATGGGAGAGCTCCCCTATGCTCTACCAAGCTATCACTAAAAATAGTCCCACATGTGTGCCTATTTTTGTTCTAGTACCAGGCTGTTTTGATGATGATGGCCTTATAATATAGTTTGAGATCTGGGAGTGTGATGCCTCCATTTCTGTTTCTTTTCCTCAGGATTGTTTTGGCAATTCTATATGTTCCAGATAAATTATAATTTTTATTCTGTTCCCTTAAAGAAGTTTGGTAGAACTTGGATGTGTAATGTATTAAATTTGTGTGTGGCTCTGGGAAGAATATTCATTTTGATGATATTAATTCTTCCAATTCATGAACATGGGATATCTTTCCATTTCTTGGTATCATTTTCTATTTTCTTGAATAGTGACTCATAGTTTTCAGTATACAAGTCTTTCACTTCTTTGGACACTTTTATGCCTAGGTATTTTATTGATTTTGCTGCAACAGTGAATGGGAGTTATTTTTGGATATCCTCTTTCTCAGATTTAGTGTTTGCATAAAGAAATGCCACTGATTTTTGTACATTGATTTTGTAGCCTGACACCTTGCTATACTGCCTAATAATGTCCAGTAGCTTTCTGCTGGTTTCCTTAGGTTTTTCTATGTATACTATCATATAATCTGCAAATAGTGAGAGCTTGACTTCTTCCCTTCCAATCTGTATTCCTTTGATTTTCTTTGCTATGGCAAGAACTTCCAATATTATGTTGAAGAGGAATGGTGATAGTGGACAGCCCTGTCTAGTCCCCAATCTGAGGGGGAATGCTTCTTCTGTCCATTGAGTATGGTGTTGGCTTTAGGTTTGCTATATATGGACTCCACTATCTTGAGGAATTTCCCATATATTCCCCATTTTTTGTGGTGTTTTGAGCATGAATGGGTGTTGGATTTTGTCAAAGACTTTCTCTGCATCTCTTGAGATAATAATGTGGTTTTTGTTTTGCTTTTATTGATGTGGTGAATGACATTGATTGACTTATGTATATTGAACCAGCCTTGCATTCCTGGGATGAATCCCACTTGGTTGTGATGAACAATCTGTTTGATATACTGCTGTATCTTGTTGGCCATGATCTTGCTCAATATTTTGGTATTTATGTTCATCAGAGATATTGGTCTGCAGTTTTCCTTTTTTGTTGTTGTCTATCTTATTTTGGTATCAGGGTGATGTTGGCTTCATAGAAGGTAGAAGGGAGTGCTCCTGTTTCTTTGACCTTGAGGAAGAGCTTTAGAAGTATAGATATTGGGAACTGGGCAGTAGCATAGCAGATTAAGCGCACATGGCACTAAGCTTAAGGACCAGCATAAGGATCGTGGTTCGAACCCCTGGATCCCCACTTGCAGGGGAGTCACATCACAGGTGGTGAAGCAGGTCTGCAGGTGTCTGTCTTTCTCTCCCCCTCTCTGTCTTCCCCTCCTCTCTCCATTTTTCTCTGTCCTATCCAACAACAATGACAACAATAATATCTATAACAATAAAACACAACAAGGGCAACAAAAGGGAATAAATAAATAAATATTTTTAAAAAGAAGTATAGATACTGACTATTTCCTGAAGGAATTTTAGAATTAATTTGTGGTCCAGGACTTTTGGTCCTGGGAAGATTCTTAATAATTGCTTTGATTTTTTGTCTGTGATTGGTCCATTTAGGTTTTGTAGGTCTTCTGGTTCAGTTTTGGAAGGGCATATGTAATTAAGAATTCTCCCATTTCGTCCAGATTCTCTAGCTTGGTGGCATATTGTTTTTCATAAAAGTTTCTCATGATTTTCTGGATTTCTGTGGTGTGAGTTGTGATAGCTCCTCTGTCATTTAAAATTCTTTTTATTTCAGTCTTTTCCTTTTTTTTTTTTTTAGTGATTCTGGCTAGGGTTTTGTCAATCTTGTTTAATTTTTCAAAGACACATTTGGCTTCATTGATCTTTTGTATGGTTCTCTTATTTTTTATGTTGTTTATTTCTGCTCTAATTTTACTAAATTTAGTGATTTGCATCCTTCTGGTTACTTTAGGGTTCCTTTGTTCCTCTTCCTCTAAGTCCTTAAGGCATGCAGTAAGGTCACTTATACGAGCTTTTTTTGTTCTTTAATGTGTGATTGTATTGCTATGAGTGTCCCTCTCAGTACTGCTTTAGCTGTGTCCCAAAAAATTGCTGGCTTGTGTCTTCATTTTCATTTGTTTGAAGGAACATTTGCGTTTCTTTCTTGAGTACTGCTCTAACCCAGTGGTTCTTAAGCAGCATGCTGTTGAGTTTTGAAATGTTTTGACTTTTAGTAACTTTCTGTTTGTTGTTGAATGTTAGCTTTACCCCACTGTGGTTTGAGAAGATACTTGGGATGATTTTAATGCTCTTGAGTTTGTTGATACTGTCTTTGTGGTCTAACATGTGGTCTATCCTTGAAGATGTGCTGTGTGGATTTGAAAAGAATGTGTATTCCTGTTTGTGAGGGTGAAGAACTCTGAAAATGCCCTGGAGGTCTAGTCTCTCCATCTCTTCATTTAATTCTCTTATTTCTTTGTTGATTCTCTGCTTCATCAATTTAAGTGTGAGAGTGAGGTGTTGAAGTCTCTCACTATTATTGTATTTCTATTGATGTATTTTTGTAGTTCTTTCAGTAGGTGTTTCATGTATTTAGATGGTCCCTCATTGGGTGAATAGATGTTAATAATTGTTAAATCTTTTTGGTTTATTGGTCCTCTAATCATTATGTAATGGCCTTGCTTATCTTTTATTACTTTATGTAATTTAAAGTCTGTGGTGTCAGAGATGAGAATGGCTGTTCCTGCCTTTTTCTTTCTTTTTTTTTTTGTGTGGTTCATTAGCCTGTATGATAGTTTTCCATCCTTTCACTTTATGCCTGTGTTTGTCTTGTTGGGTTAGATGGGATTCTTGCAAGCAGCATATGGTTGGGTTGTGTTTTCTGATCAATCCTACCGCTTTGTGCCTTTTAATGGATGAGTTTAAGCCATAGACATTTATTGATATTATGGCTTTCATGTATTGTAGTGTCATTATTCAACAATATTTTATTTGCTCTGATATATGGCAAGTGTTATGGAGATGTTCTTGTTTATAAGAGGTCGTTTAGAACCTCTTTCAGGCCAGGCTTGGTGATGGTTGCCTCCTGTAACTGTTGTCTGTCTGAGAAGGTTTTGATGTCTCCATCTAGTTTGAATGAAATTCTAGCAGGATACATTATCCTTGGTTGGAACCCTTCTTTCATTGAGGGCTCGATAGATACCTTTCCTTTCTCTCTGGCTTTTAGAGTTTGAGTGGAGCAGTCTGCTGATAGTCTTATGGGTTTTCCACTGTATGTGACTTTTTGTTTTTCTCTTGCAGCCTTTAGGATCTTTTGTTTACCTTTACTAACTTTTATTGTTACAGTGATGTCTTGGTGTCTTCAGGTCTGAGTTGGTTCTGTTTGGGACTCTCTGGGCTTCTTGAATCTTAATGTCCTTTCTGTTGTTCAGGTTTGGGAAATTTTCTTCTATTATTTCCTCTAGGACGTTTACTTCTTCTCTTTCTTCCTCTGGTAGGCCAATTATATGAACGTTATTATAACGCACCAAAGTAAAATACTCTGGGGTGGGTGGGTGGGGAGAATACAGATCCATAAATGACATAGTGGGGGTTGTATTGTTAAATGGGAAACTGGGGAATGTTATGCGTGTATAAACTATTGTATTTACTGTTGAATGTAAAACATTAATTCCTCAATAAAGAAATTTAAAAAAATAACTGTTATTATGTATATATATATATATATATATATGTATATATATGTTATTTATTTTTATAAAAAGGGAACACTGACAAAACCATAGGATAAGAGGGGTACAACTCCACATAATTCCTAACAGAACTCCGTATCCCGTCCCCTCCCTTGATAGCTTTCCTATTCTTTAACCCTCTGGGAGTATGGACCCAAGGTCATTGTGGGCTACAGAAGGTGGAAGGTCTGGCTTCTGTAATTGCTTCCCTTTTTAACATGGGTGTTGACAGGTTGATTTTCAGGAGCTGGGTAGTAGCACAGAGGGTTCAGGGCAGGTGGCATGAATTTTACTTCTTTTGAGACCATCCCATATGTCTCTGTTGTTGTTTCCAGTGTATCTCAATCTTTTTGAGCTCTTTTACCTCTTTCTTAGTTATCTCTAGCTCATCCTCAGTCTGGCTAATTCTGTTTTCTGCTTCTGTTAATCTGCTTTCCCTTCCCTTAGCTTCTTTTCAGTTCAGTTATTGTGTTAGCTTGTTCTGCTAATTGACCTTTTAGCTCAGCTATTTCAGCTTTCAGTTATCTAGTTACCTCAAGGTAGCTAGTATTTTCCTTGAGGGTCTCATCTGCTGTTTCCCTAATTCTGATAGCCCTTTCCTCCATAGTTGTCTTCATTTCTGTGATTATTAGGTCTACTATTGTTTGCATACTTTTCTTATCTATGGTTCCTTCTGACTAATTTGGAGTTTTGTTCTGGGCTCCTGTCCTGATTCATTGTGGTAGCAGTTTTATTTGTTCTTGTTTTAACCATTTTTTAAAAAATTTATGTGTCTTGTATTCTCTGTTATGTTGTTCTTTAGTTGTTGTGTTCTGAGTACTAGCCACGCTATACTAAAGACTTTTCACAAATGTAGTCACCAACCTCAGAAATTGCAATAGCAACTGAATCAAGGATTGATGCAGTTCAACCAATACTAGTTAGCCAAACAACACCTCTAGTCCAAGAAAAAATATCAGAAAAAAAAAAAAGGAAAGTAAGAGTAGGCAATTATCCAAATCTACTTCCCACTATAAATTCTAGGAATAGCAAAAGGAGAGAGGAAAGTAGAAAAGTGAGACAATATACACAGAGTTCTCTCAGAGTCAGATTTCTTTCACAAAATCTTTAATAAATGAGTATCAGTGAATTCAGAAAGCAAAAGACAGAAGAGGAGAAGAAGAAGAAGAAGAAGAAGAAGAAGAAGAAGAAGAAGAAGAAGAAGAAGAGGAAGAAGAAGAAGAAGGAGAAGAAGAAGAAGAAGAAGAAGAAGAAGAAGAAGAAGGAAAGAAAGAAAGAGAAGAGCAGTGAAAAGAAGAGTTTTTTTTTTTAATTAGCTAAGAGGAATGGAAAAAAAAAGGATAGAGGGAAGAGAGAGAGAGAGAGAAACAAGTTCCTCTCACAATGGATAAGTCATCCAGTCACCTATATCAATAGAAAAAGCAACAGCAGTTAATTTTGGTCAACCTGAAGAAGAGGGGAAAAGGACATGTATATATAATAATAGTAATAAAAAAATTAAATAGAGTAAAAAATCCTAACAGTCAGTCTGCTGCTTGGACTGATCCAGGTTAACTGCAGGCAGCCTGAGCAAAGAACCAATTATAAGAAATGTCAAAAAAAAAAAAAAAAAAAAAATCCAGGTAGTCTTTCCCAGGCAGGGCTGAGGCTTTGATTGGTCAGGTATTGTGTCACACAAATAGAACTCCAGCCATTTAAAAAAGAGAGAGAGAAGGAAAAAAGAAAGAAAAAGGCTTGGAATGACACCCCTGCTGTGCCAGGATCTTAAAAGAAAAGAAAAATAGTTTTGCAGGAAGCCTGCTAGGAGCAGCTGGCCAGCCCATGGGGCTGGTTCTGGGATGGGGGGTAAGGGTGAGTTCAGAAATAGTGCAGCCAAAGATTTTCCTTTCTTTGTCTATTTGGCCTCTGTTTGTCAGCCTAAGAGTGGGTTATAGGACTCTTTTTTGGTGTCACCCTGAGCACCCCTCATTCATGCTTTCATAGATGTGCCAGATATCCTACCTTCTCCAGATAATCCCAGGTTGTAAACTGCTTCTTTTTGGAGCTCACTCCAGGTGTTTCCAAATCACCATCTTGGCTCCGCCCCCCAACTTCCCCCATCCTATAGGAGGTGTCTTTGGGTAGTGATTTCTTTTGCTGTGCAGAAGCTTTTTAATTTGATGTGGTCCATTGGTTTGTTTTTTTACTTAGTCTTCTTTGTAATTGAATTTGTATCATTGAAGATGCCTTTAAAATTTAGGTGGAAAAGAGTTCTGCCAGTATTTTCCTCTAAATATTTGATGCTTTGTGGTCTAACATCCAAGTCCTTGATCCACTTGGAATTTTATTTTGTGTTTGGTGAAATATAGTGGTTCAGTTTCGTTCTTCTGCATGTTTCAACCCAATTTTTCCAACACCGTTTGTTGACGAGATTCTCTTTTCCCTATTTAACAGTCTGGGCATCTTTATCAAAGATTAGATGTCCATAGGTGTTTAATACCTTTAAAATATAACTTGCATACATATTATGCAAGGTATTTGGGAGGAGTTTTTTTCCCAGTGGTGAGTTTGCACCTAGACAATGTTTGGATTGAGATCAATAAAAGGAGCACAATTTTGCAGTGTTTCTTAGTTGGGGATATTATCTAAGAGAAGAAAGTCTGAGAAAAGAAGAATCAGTCTCTCACCTTGAAACCACATCCTGTTTTCTGTGGCAGCTACAGCCAGTCATTTAGGAAGACAGCTGGTGGGAGGACCAGGAGGTGGCAGAGCCATCTGCTGCTAAATGTGACCCAAAGTGTTCATAAATACTGACATATGAGCTAAGCTGACCTCTTGCCCTGGTTTCATCCAGCAACAATTTTATTGCATACTGTGGTGCTAGATGTTGTGGCTGCTATTATAAATTAAGTGTTGCTTTGCCTTCACAAACCTCAGTCTGGTCTTGCAAAGGCATAGGGAGCATGGAAGTAGGAATGCAAAGTGCAACATGGTTGGAGGAAATGCAACTTTCAGTGAGCACGAACAATCACACTCACTATTTGTGATGCAGTGTTTCAGATAGCAAGAAGAGCACATACTTAATCAAGTTCCCAGTCTTGTGGGATGTGTAGACTACCTTAAGGAATTTGTACTTCCACTAGGATCAATTTTATGTATTACTATTGGATCTACATTATAAATTTTGACTCTTACTGGTATGGAATAGGACTTTGTTTGGGGTGGGAGAAAATATGTATGTGAAATTAGAGTGGGAAAATCAGTTAGGAAGTTGAAGTTTTATTTCATGAAAAACAGTAATAATAGCGAAGAATAAATGCATGTTAAAAGTATTAGGTTGCTAGTATGAGAAGTGTATAACTCAATGGTGCAAAGAAGAAAGTAAGAATGAGGGAAATGACAAGAAATAATGCCAAGGTTTCTGAATTAAATGCTTGAATGGATACTGGTCTTTCTTAAAGTGGAACCAAAGAACAGCAGATATTAAAGATCTGAGTTCAATTTTGAGTATACTGAGTCTTAAAATACCTAAGAAATATTTCCATGTAACCCATCACCTCAGAATTTATGTATTATTGACAATATTAAGTGAGTACTTGGATATATAACTATCTGATAACCAAGAAATATAAGACCTGAAAAGCACAGTTTTAGACCTAGTAGCATAGGCAACTGAAGTCACACACAAAAAAAATGTCTTGCAGCATAAAAATAACCCCCTTTTCAATTTACATCCTTAGTGAATTATTATCCCCTATTATATCCAGTATTGCTTCTGATGTTTTATTTAGAGAGGCTTTATATCAAGGAGACTGCCCATGTTGCTTACTTGTGGCCATCTGTTAATTGTACAAAGTGTTATGTGACATTAAATAATAGCCCCAGTACATATTAAGTAGGCTGGAATCAGTACTCCTATTTCATCAAAGAGCAGAACAGACATGTGTGACCATAGTGTCCAGAGCAGAAGGGTAGAATATGTACTTTTATAGGTCTTGCTTTATTATTTGAATATTTTTAAATTTTTTTAAAAATTTGAGATATTCAATCAAGTTTATGTTATGTGTTTATGCACACTCCTATCAATTTGCAGTTATATAAATCACTATTTAATTAATATGAGAGGGGAAAAATTACATATTTCATCTAACGAGACTGCCTTTTAGGAAAGGTCCAGGGTATATGTATGTGCCCATTTGTGTGTGTCCTTTTATTCCAGTGCATTGATCAGTACAGGTTTTATTTTTCTAGGTCCAGCCCCTAAATCATGAATCTGATGAGTTTATGCATGACTGCTTCCTCTTCACTCTATGAGTCAGGAAATTTAAATTTAACTTTATTTCTAACACTTTTACAGAAATCTTACATTTATCAAACAGGTTTCAGATGAAAGACTTCTTGTTAATTTGAAGTTTAGATACTAAATGTCATTTTCATTATAAAACATGTTTTTATTAATGTGGCTACTCAAATATTAAATTTATGCTACTACAGAGTTATTGCTAATATTTAAATATAAGCATTTGTTGTCAATCTAAAGTAACAGGATGGATTCCTAGTCAATATTTGATTTAAATGATAGTGAAGAAGTCCCTATGGGCCCAGTAGGCATCTAGGTAGATTCTAGAGTTCTCTGTTACACAAAACTTCTGTCACCTTACATTTCTTTGATGTAAGAAATAAAGAGATTTAAGTAAAATTTGTAAGTGATGCATATGTTGTCTCCAGAACCCCAAAGGGCTGAAAAAGTCTGAGTTTATTTTAACATTGTAGATAACTGGTTTTGACAATGATTGAGGTTGGAACTGTTCCCAGTTAAGCTTCAACTTCACAAAGGTTGAAAGATCTTGTGCAACATATGGGACAATGGCCCATCCCACTTTGTAAATTCTTTCTGAACATGAGTCCTCAATGGACATGTCAAATGAATCTTTCTAAAAGAGGATGTAATTGTTGTGCTGTTACTGCTGTGCTCCTGGAGAAAGTCACATGAAGCTGAGATATTGTCTGTAAAGATTCTATGTGAAGGCATGTAACTGTTTAGCTATTATATCTCTTTGAAAATGAAGACAAACTGGCTGAAAGGCTGATGGAAGAGGGGATAAACATAATATATTAGCCAAACCCATGGCTGTAAAATAATTAGCAGTGGTCAATTAGATGGGGCTAATCATTTCAGTATTGGATATTGGGGGATTTATTTATATAGGGCCCTTACACTGGGACTATAGCAACTGTGACTATTGTGACTATCACTCATCTTTCTACGAGAATTAAAACAAGCTAACTTGGATTATTAGCTGAAACAGTGGGAATTTTTTTTTTTCTAAATAGATCTTATATATGAATTTTAAACCTCAATGGCCCTGTTTAGTGGGTCATGTTACTTATTTTAACTAATGGGGGTGGAAGGTTCATATAATTCCATTTGGGCAAACTCGATGTCAGTAGTAAAAACTTAATTCAATTTTAATTTTTTTATTTATTGACTCAGAATATTCATGACTAGTATGGGATATTTTAGGGTACGGTAAGCTATGACTATGGAGAATATAGACAAGGCATTATTTCTAATGACTAAGGTATATAATAGCTGTGTCTTTCTCACATATTCTGAAATTTCCTCACTAATTCCCTTAAGTGTGTGCCTTGTTCAAGTTATGGCAATTCCCATATGTAATTCTAATTTAAGATACAGTGTTGATTAAGGCAAGCTTGATAGAAGTTTGATAATTGCTGTACTAAAGCAAGTGTTAAAAGTTAATTTAGAACTCATTGTAGAAGTATAAAAGTCAATTAGCAACCTTTTATCCTAGTTCCAATATTTAAAATTCTTTTATTAAATTTTGCATTTCTAATTGAGTCAAATTGTGAACTTTTGTTTCAGTTAATTTTTATTTGTCCCCTTTATGTGTATATATATATATTTTTTTTTTTTTCTTTTGATAGTTGCTATGTATAGTTTCGTGGCAGTGAGTCATTCTTCTCCATACACATAATTAGTTTTTCCTTCAGAGCTAAAAATCCTATCATGAGGGTTAGGGGCAGTCTCATGACAACGGTTACATTTCTGGATTTAAAGACCCTTAATTTCAGCTCAGTTTGAACCAACCACTTAGTTATGCTGTGGATGTTTTTCTCTATAACCCTGAAGATCTATCTATCTATCTATGTATCTATGTATCTGTCTATCTCCTTTCCATACCCTCACCACCCTTCCCTCTCTCAGTAGCAAAAAAGGCATTTTGTATAGGTTATGTTTTAGTGAGCTATTTTTAGGATGTAGAGCAAAGGGTTTTACATGGTGACTGCTGTTCCTGCATAGGAACTATGAGCAGTTAGTATGCATATTGCACAAGCTAAACAGAACTCTATAAAATGAGGCAATGCCTGGTTGAGACAAGCAATGAATGGTCATAGGGTAAGAAGATTCATTCCTCTGAGTCAAGTGTTAGACAATGTGTTACAGTCAAGAGTTAGACAAATGCTGGAATACAGACAAAATTCAGGGCCAGGAGTTAGCTTACCCAGTAAAGTGCATGCCTTATCATGTACTAGGGAAAGCCCCCCAAATGGTGAAGTGGTACTTGGATGTCTCTCCCTCTCTTTGTCTCATTCAATCTTTTTTCTCTCTTTATCTGAAATGAAAATTTCAAAAAGTCAACCATGGGGGATAGCATAATGGTTATGCAAAGAGACTCTCAAGACTGAGGCTTCCTGATCTCAGGTTCAATCTCCCACACCGCCACAAACCAGAACTGAGCAGTGCTTTGGTTAAGAAAGAAAGAAAAGGGGGAGAGAAAGAAAGAAGAAAGAAAGAAAGAAAGAAAGAAAGAAAGAAAGAAAGAAAGAAAGGAAGGAAGGAAGGAAGGAAGGAAGGAAGGAAGGAAGGGGAGAGAAAGGAAGGAAGAAAGAAAGAAAAGAGATCAACTAGAGTGCAGTAGAACTACACAACCAAGAAGCCAGGCTACACACACACACACACACACACACAGACATACACTTAAAGAAGTGGTTCAATGTGAGACACACAGATAAGTAGATATGACCTGGGCTGTTTGACCTGTCTCTCTAAATCTAAAGGATTCCCTTTTAGTCCAATTTATCACACAATTCGAAGTACAAGACTGTCAGAAAATGGTGTCTTAAGAATATATATGCAGCGAATTCCACTGTTCCCATCAGACCCTATGAGTCTGACAAAGCCTCAGGAAGCTCTCTGTGGGTTATGAAAAGTCACATATACAAGGCCCTGGCAGTGCCAATACAGATTTTAAAAATGAGGAAGCAGGTGTATATGGGGGAGGGGGGCTGCTGTGCAGGGTTCCTTCCCTAATCCCCCACCAGAGTACAGACCTAAGGCAGACTCACACCATTTGTGAGAATAAAGGAAAGCTGTTTTATTAAAAACAAACAAAAAAAAATCTATAAGCCAGCAAGAGAGCCAGCTATCATACCAAAACAAAAAAAGACCCTCAGTGATGATGACCATTGGTCTTTGCCTAAACATCCCACCTATTGGGTCAATTGTAATGGTCATTCCACAGAAAAGAGGGGCCCACTTAAAATTTGGTTAAGCTGTTTAAACTGATAATGCTAGGCATGGATCTAAAAACATGTTTGACTCATAATTTTGAGGCTTTCTGGGGAGAATAATGTGAAGCAACCTAGATATGACTAAAGAACAGGGAAAGGGACAAGTTTAGTTTTTTAAATTTTCTCACTGAAGTTTCCTTCAATGTGAATGGGCGTTGGGGTCAAACCTGGGTCCTATACATGAGAAAGCAACACACTATCCAGGTAAGCTATTTCACTGGCCCAACAAGTTTAGCTTTTATGGTGACTGGGAAGTGATACTAGGGCGAAGATTCTTCTGCATGGACTAGAGATTATGTGACTTGAATCTCTTATTGGCACCAGCATTTCTTAGCAACATAAGCAGACATGTGGCAAATATGAAATGGGAAGTGGTGGGTTCTGAAAGTTGTCAATCACAACATAAAAAAAAGAGAGTAGAACTATTACAGAGTTCTATTAAGATCACAAGACTCATTTGACTTGGACTTTTGAGGGCTAGTAAGTTAATATTATTTCATAATTTTAAAAAAAGGCATAAAACTTGAGAGAACATCATCAAGGATTCTCAGGAAGAAAACATATTAGAATATACCAGGTGTTACATGTTCCAACTACATCTCTCTATCTTAGCCCCCTTCAAGTTTCCAAAGAAATTTTGATCTCTGCCATAGTATCTTCATAAAAATTAAACTTTACTGAATCATGTTTACTGATCAGAGAAATGATTTGGCTTAGGGCAAAGAAAAATAAACCATTAGTAATTAGAGGAGCATGGACTAACGAATCATTTTGGACTTCTGAATGTCTTTAATGCATCCTAACCCTTAGCTGGTTTCAACTTGCTGCTGGCATCAGCCTCACTCTTCCTATCATGGTTACCTATAACATTCCCTCTACGTAGCTGCAAGGTATTTGAGCAAACATATCCTCTTAACTAGAAATAGTATTTCCTCAAATACTTGACACTTCATTTCTGTTTTGCACCATTTCACTAATCCTCAGTAATATATTCCTATTACTTTTTACATACTTAATTTATCCAGCTTGACTGCAGGCTACCTAACTATAGAATTAGTGGTTGACTCATTCAATTTTATATGTAGTACTCATATCATTATTGTTAATAACAATAAATACTGGATATGTTT